>NC_138382.1:1046133-1071788 GCF_054177405.1 Leptonychotes weddellii
GCCGAGCCGAGCTTAGCTGCGAGCCGAGCCGAGCCGAGCCGAGCGGAGCGGAGCCGAGCGGAGCCGAGCCGAGCCGAGCGGAGCCGAGCCGAGCCGAGCCGAGCCGAGCCGAGCCGAGCCGAGCCGAGCCGAGCCGAGCCGGGAGAGAGGAAGCGGCTGGAAGGTGGGAGCAGAGGGCAGGCCGGAGCTGGCAGGGCAGGTCGGGGTGCAGGAGCAGCGAGAGCACGTGCGCCATGAGGGGCAGGGGTGCAGGGCCTGGATGGGCAGAGCCCGCCCCTTACTACAGGCCCAGGCGGGGGAGGAGGGAGACCCGTGCCCAGTCTGGGGGGCGGCGCTTCTCCTCTCCGCTCCAGCCCGTGGGCTGATGGCGTCAGCAATGTCAACTTTTAGAAGCTGGGAATCTAGCTTTTGATAGGAAATACCCCCAATTTCCCAAGTTTGGCCACGTATTTCGTGTTCTTAAACACGGGGGTTGTCAAACCACACCTGCAGTTGTTCCCCGGATTGCTGGGCTCCAGCTGCCTCCTGTCCCTGCCCCAGGGTCTTTGCACATGCTGCCTCTCTGCCCGGTGATCACAGGGCTGGCTCCTCCATTTGGAGGGCCCTGGCTACCGCCGCACTTTGTTCTCTTCCCCGCCCGCCCTGTCCTGCCCTCACTTTACATTATATACTTACGGGGTCCTCTGTTATCTGTCTCCCCTCCCCTCACCCCCAAAGTGAAATTTGCTCCTAAGGCAGTCTGATTTGTTCACTGCTTTACCCTCCAGGCCTAGAACAGTGTCTGACACATAGTAGGAGCTTAATCAAAGCGTAAGCAAATAAGTGTGTAAACTCCTGCCCCCTCAGCACATGGCTGGCAAGCACCCTCTTGCCCCCATCATTCCCCTTTCTTCCTGGGAGTCCGGGCATCTCCAGCACCGGGTGCTGAGCTGGGTCCCGCAGGAAAGGCCCCCTGCCCTGGAGAGAAGGAGGGGCGTAACCTGGGGCTGAGGTTGTTGGAAGCCCCTCCTGCCCTACCCCTCTGCCCCATAACCCTGTCTTGTTTTGCTTGCAGAAGTGTTCACCATCTGAAATGACCGGGTTTACCAAGCCCATGTGCTCAGCTGTCCTAAATCAGACCCGGGCTAAGCACGTCTGTGGGATGGCAAGGAGGTCCATGTGTCGGGGTACAGGCGTGAGGGTTCCAGTGGGGGTGGTGAGGTCATGAGGCCTGTGGGCAGGGTAAGGAGCTGGGATTTTTTTCTAGGGAGTCATTGAAGGGTCTGATGCAGACCCTGTGGGGTACAGAACAAAATCTGATAGCTGCAACCTGTGTCCTCAGCTTCCAGGCGGTAAAGACATAAGTAGAACAAAGTCATTCCTATACGAAGGCACAAGATAAAGGAGGTATGGCCCTGCCTTCAGAGCTAAGACCCTAGAGAGGCAAATAGGATAAACATTAATTCTCATATTTACCCATCCACTCATCCACCCACCCACTCACTCATCCACCCATCCATCCACCCATCCATCCATAATCTACCCATCCACCCATCCATCCATAATCTACCCATCCACCCATCCATCCATAATCCACCCATCTACTCATCCATCCATCATCCACTCATCCATCATCCATCCACCCAGGGAGGTCCCTGCAGGACTTGGCTGCTCTGGCTTCCCGATTGCCTGGATACTTTCCTGCACTCACTCTCTCAAGATGAAAATTGCAAAGGGAGAAAGGAAAAGCTCCAGGCTTGGACCAGGCTCTCCCCTGCTCAAGCACTGGGCGAGGAAGAAGAAAGGAAAGAAACAAGACTCACGGAACACTTATACTATAGCCTGGACCGTGGTAGGCACTTCAGAGGAATGAATTCTTCTCAAAGCTACCTTATGAGGGAGGGATTATCCTCTATATTTTTCCCAGAAGAAACTGGAGATTAGAGAGACCAAGTGGCTTACTCGAGGCCGGAGAACTAGTCGGTGGCTGAACCAGCTTTCATACTGAAGGCTAGCTCATTCCCAACCCCCAAACCCCCAGTGAAAAGGAGGGGTTCAAGGAAACCTGTGTAATCACTGTTAGGCAAGCAGTCTGTAAGCCATCGGGTAAAATGAGCACTGCCACACTAGGATCTTTTATGTCATCATTTTAAAAATTGATATAAATACATGCACAGGTAAAAAAGAATAGTTCAAATACAAAAGATGGACAGTAAAAGGGCCCCTGGGTGGCTCAGTTGGCTAAACGTCTGCCTTTGGCTCGGGTCATGATCCTGGGGTCCTGGGATCCAGTCCCGCATTGGGCTCCCTGCTCAGCGGGGAGCCTACTTCACGCACTTCCTCTGCTACTCTCTCCCTTGCTCGCTGTCAAATAAAATCTTAAAAAGAGAATTTATATATAAAAAAGGTGAATAAAGAGGAAGTCTTAACCTCCAGCTCCAGTCATGAACTACTGAGTGTAAGATTTACCCTGTCCCACAAGCAACTATAAAACTAGATAAAGTATATATGACGCAGCTGTTTCAAGTACTAGGCATCAGAGAAAGCAGAGCTGTGATTCTCAAGAGAAGAAAACATGCAAGGTGAGCTCCACATTCTGGCTTTATGCCTGATGCACTCACCCAACCGTGGCACAGGGATATAGAACCTAAACAGACAGCTCGCTGGGAAGAGGGAAGAGACTGGTGCTCAAGACTACTGAGGCAGATAAACTGCAAGGCACGGTGTGGGAACGAGGAAGCTGTGTAGAGATGCACTGTGTAGAATTCTGCATAGAGCGCCTCCGAGTCAGCAGAATACTGGCTGTGAATGCACAGGGCTGTGCTCCACTAAGTTTAGCAGAGAACAGCTAGTGGGTGGCTGAGAGCTGGATGGGGATCCAGGAGGTTGCACAAGGCTCAAGGACACTGGTGTTCTGCTTCGCCATTGTGAGGGGCTCCTCAGGACCCACCCTAAAATACCTACCTGCAAACCTCAACAGGATCAATTTCATCTGCCAGTAAACTGTCAACACCCTCCAGAGAAAAATAACATCTAGACATCTTTGAAATGTCACCAAAAAATTCAATCTAGAATTCTATAGCCAGCAAAATCACTCCTTAAAAATAAAGGGAAAATAAGGATATTTCATGCAAACAAAAACTGAGATAATTCATCTTCAGGCAGATTTGAAATGCAAATGTTAAAGGAAGTTCTTCAGATTGAAAAGGAATAATAGCAGACGCAAGCTTACTTGCATGAATCAGTGAGGAGTGCCAAAAGTGACAAATATGTGGGAAAATAGAAAGGACACTGAAGTACCACTAGAGAAAGAGAATTGATTCATAATGATAAAAGTGGATTCTTCAGGAAGATACAGCCATTCTAAACATTAATGCACCTAATAACAGATGCTCAAAATGCAAAGAAGCAAAAACCTGAGTACTAAAGAAATGGGCACATCCACAGACACAGAGATATAAGCTTCCTTCCTAACTGATAAAGAATAGACAATCCAATAAGGATACGGATGGTCTGAGCATCATAAACCACATTAACCTAACTGAAATCCATAAAACAGAATACTGAAGAATACACTTTTTCTTTTTAAGATTTTATTTATTTGACAGAGACACAGCGAGAGAGGGAACACAAGCAGGGGGAGTGGGAGAGGGAGAAGCAGGCTTCCCGCTGAGCAGGGAGCCCGATGCGGGACTCGATTCCAGGACCCTGGGACCATGACCTGAGCTGAAGACGCTTAACGACTGAGCCACCCAGGCACCCAAGAATACACATTTTTAAAATGCACATGGAAATTCAGCAAAATGAGTCATGCTCAATTAAAAAGCACTGCAATAATAGAGTATGTTCTCTAGCTACTAGTAGAGATTAAGAAATCCATAGGAAGTTAATGAGAAAATCCTCAAATCTTTAAAAGTAACACACATCTAAATAATCCATAGGTCAAAGAAGAGATCACAAAGGAAATCAGAAAATATTTTGAAGTAGTGAAAATTAAAACAAATCCTATCAAAATCTGTGGAAGGAAGCAAAAGCTGTGCTTAAAGAGAAATTTACAGCTTTAAATGCCTACAGAAGAAATGCCTACAAGGAATTATCTAAATTCTACCTTAAGAATTTAAAAAAGAACATATTAAAATCAAAATAGAAGGAGGGAAATAATAAAGAACAGAAATAAAGTAGAAAATGAACAAACAATAGAGAAAAATCAAGAAAATATAAAGTTGGTTATCTGAAGATCAATAACATTGACAAAACCCCTAGCTAGCTCAATTAAAGAAAAAGAAAAAAGGGGCGCCCAGGTGGCTCAGTAGTTAAGGTTAGGCCTTCAACTCAGGTCATGGTCCCACGGTCCTGGGATCAAGCCCCGCATCGGGCTCCCTGCTCAGCGGGAAGCCTGCTTCTCCCTCTCCCACTCCCCCTGCTTGTGTTCCCTCTCTCACTGTGTCTCTGTCAAGTAAATAAATGAAATCTTAAAGAAAAGAAAAGAAAAGAAAGAAAGAAAGAAGAGAAAATACAAGTTGCTGTTATTAAGGATGAAAAAGGAGATGTAATTACAGGTCCTGAAGACAGTAAAACAATAATAAAGGAATGTTATGGACAACTTTATGCCAATAGATTTGACAACTTAGATAAAATGGACAAATTCCTTAAAAGACACAAAAGTCCATAATTCACATGCATCTGTGCATGTACACACACACAGTCACATACAGTACACATGTTTAGCCCTACACTTACTAAAACTTTGAATTTTCCCCACAAAGAAAAGTCTAGGCTCAGATGGCTTCACTAGTGAACTACATCAAATATTTAAAGAAGAAATAATACCAATCTTAGACTAATTTTTTTTCAGAAAATACAGGAGGAGGAAAAACTTTCTAACCATTCTATGAGGCAATCATAACCTTAATAACAAAACTAGCAAAAGACATTATAAGAAAGTTACAGACCAATATTCTTTAATAATATAGACACAAAATCCTTAACAAATATTAGCAAATCAATTGCAGGGGGAAAAAAAGTGTGTGTGTGTGTGTGTGTGTGTGCATATGCATGCAAGTGCATACATGTTAATACCAGAAATGCAAAGTTGCTTTAATATTTTAAAAATCAGTACATTTTACCACATTAACAATGAAGGAAAAATATATTATCACATCAATAAATGCAAAAAATTTTTTGAAAAATTCAGTACCTGTCTAAATCCCATGATCTGGGGTGAAAAAAACTCTAAGCAAATTCTAGGAACAGAAGGAAACTTCCTCAACCTGTTAAAGGATATCTATAAGAAACCAGCAGTTAGCATCGCATGTAATGGTGAAAGATTGCATGCTTTGCTTTAGACTGAAAAGAGGATAGGGATGTCTGCTCTCATCCTTCTATTTAACATTGTACTTGAGGTTATAGCCAGTGCAAGGAGGTAATAAAATAGAAATCAAATGCATACAGATTGGTAAGTAAGAAACAAAAATATATTTTAAAGATGACACATTGTATACATAGAAAAGTCTAAGGAATTTACCAAAAAAAAAAAAATCTACTGGAAATAATAAATGAATTAGGCAAGATTTCATGGTACAAGATCATACAAAAATCAATTATATTTCCATATAATAGAAATGAACAATAGAATATGATTCTTAAAAAAAAATCAGTACTATGTAGCATCAAAAATGTATAATGACTAGGAGAAAACTTAGCCAAAGTTGTGCTGGGCCTGTACACTGGAAAGTACACAACAATGCTAAGAGAAATTGAGGAAAATCTAAATAAATGTGGATACATACCATGCTCTTGGGTTGAAAGACAACATTGCTAAGATGTTGATTCCCAAACTGATCTATGGATTTAATGCAATCCCAATCAAAATCTCAGTAGCCCTTTTCTTAGAAATTGACAAGTTTATTCTAAAATTTTTGTAGAAATGTGAAGTACCTAGAATATCCAAAGCCATCTCAGAAAGAAGGGAAAGATTGGTGGACTTACACTATTTAATTTCAAGACTCATTATGGTATTGGCAAAAGGATGGACAAACTGATCAATGGAATAGAAATAGTCCAGAAATAAATCCATTCTTACAGAGTTAACTGATTTTTGACAAGAGCTCCAAAGAAACTGAATGGAGAAAGAAAGCCCTTTTAACAAATAGGTCCAGAACAACTGTATTTTTATATGAAGACTCACTGCCAGTCACCAAGATAGTGCTGGCAGCCTCAGGTGAGAGCTGAAGTATGCTGTTAACACCTGGCTGAGGCCACACCATATGCCAGGCCTTAAGATATTCCTGCCTACCATAGGTGAGGAAATAGAAAGATATCTGGGAGAAGATATGCCCAGGACAGAGCTTTGTTCAGATACCAGAGGGGCCAGAAATGGGTCCTTCATCCCAGAGATGAGGTAGCCATACCCCCATGCAGAACCCTTCCTGCCAAATCTCCAACCACCCTGAGCCACAAGACTGGGGCGGTGGCTGCAAAAGCAGAGACCTTCCTGGACCAGGAATCATGAGTCAAATCCCAATGTGCCTGAGTGGAGACCTCCTGGTCTCTCTCTTCCTGCTTGCCTCCACACTCATCTCTGAGTCTGATCTAGACCCTTCAAACTCCAGCCTTCTAGTCCACCCTCCATACCTCCCCAAAGTAATAATATTTATGATATTTAACTTATGAAATTAAGTAATGAAAAGATTTCTACTTCTGGCCGAGAGAGAGTAACAGTCTAGATTTACTTTCCCACATGAAACAACCAAAAAATAAATAACGTGTATGAAACAAGGGTTTTTCAACACTGAACATCAGACAGTGAAGGAAAGTGACTGATCTCTAAGAGCCAGGAAACAAAGGAGATGAGCCCTGTGATTACTCCAGTTTACTGCCTTTGATAGTTTCCAGGTCATGATGCAGGGAGAGGGAAAAGATAGAGTATAGTGGTCTCACTGAGTTGAGAGATGGAGCTGAGACTGGGGAGACCAGATGGCAAGAGTCATTAGACAGAATACTAGAAGAGTAGAGACCTGCATGGAGAAAGAACTTCAGAGGGCTCCCTTCACTGATGTAGCAGAGGCAGAGTATGGGTCAGCATATGCATGTGAAGAAGCTATTCAAGGATGGAGAAAGAGCCACCTGAGAAGATTAGAGGCAACAATGCCCAGTACTCTCACAAGACCAGGAAGGGTGCCTCTTCCCATCAGCTAGATTGGAAACCCTCATGATTTATAGGGCACTGTAAAGAATACAAGAACAGTCTTGCCTTGTCAGTAGGGAGTCATTTGCCCTAGAGGGAATGCTGTTGTGGCCCCACCTAATAAATCTTAAAGACTTCAAATCATCAAACTGTTTCGAAGTAACTTAACTGTGTTCCAGAATGAAGCACAATAATATTTGTAGAAAAGCAAAATTATTCAGTGCCCAACAAGGTAAATTCACAACACCTGGGATCCAATAAGAAATTACCAGGCATTAAAAGAAGCAGGAATATACAACCCACAATGAGGAGAAAAACTAATAAACCAAAACTGACCAGATGATATGTGAATAGTAACTTTCTGAAGTTAGGAAACTTAGAATGAAATTGAATTTAAATTATTATGATACTTCAAGTACAAAGTGAAACTTTCTTTGTATTTATGCTTGCATTCAATCCACATATGGACATAATAGACTCATATTCCGTTTCTAGGAATATTTTTCACTTTTTCAAATTAATTCAAAATAAATATATTTTCTTCTCAAAGATTTAAAAAACTGAAAGTGAAACATGTATTAACAGCAGAGAAGAATATTAAAGCAGTTATTGTAATTGTATTCTTTATGTTTAAAAAGTTAAATAGAGACATGGAAGATATAAAAAAAAAAGACCCAAAGCCAAACTTCTTCTCTAAAAAAATAAAAACAAAGTTGAAGGACTAATATTAGCTGATCACATAATTTATCATAAAACTACAGTAATCAAAACAGTGTGATATTGACAGAAAGATAGTAAGGTATATTGATGTCCAGAAATCAATTCTCAGAAATACATAAATATAGTTAGCTAACTTAACAATGGTCAAAGTCAAGTCAGGGAAGGCAGGATAGTCTTTTCAACAGATTATGCTGAAACAATTAGATATAAGCAGGGGAAAAAATTGAAGTTCCATCCAAAATTCATATCTATAATTAAACTCAAAATGGGATCCTATACTTAAATGTAGAGCCCCAAACTATAACACTTTTAGGGGAAACCTTATGATCTTGGGATAGGCAAAGATTTATTAGGTACAACACCAAAAGTGCCACCCATAAAAGAACAAACTGATAACTTGTACTTCATCAAAAGTAAAGACATCCACTTTGCAATAGACACTCTTAAGAGAATGAAAAGACAAACTACAGACTGGTAGAAAAACTTTTCAAAGCATATATCCAATAAAGAACTTGTAGGAATGCTCAAAACTCAGTAAGAAAAGAATCCAACTTAAAAGAGGGCAAAAGTTTTAAACAGGCACTTCACCAATGAACATATATGGAAGGCAAATAGGCACAACGCCACTAGCCATCAGAATATGAAGTTAAAAACATAAGGAGATACGACTACATACTTATGAGAGTGGCTAAAATCGAAAAGACTGACCAGAGACTGACTGAGACTGTAGAGAAACTGGGACTAGTGGGAATGAAACATGGTACAAACACTCGAAAACAATTTGGCAGTTCATTAAAAAGTTATGGTGGGATGTCAGCATGAGGAGCTCCATGGACTCACTCACCAGAAAAAATATCTGGTAATAGCTATTTAAAAAACACAATTATTTAAAGTCTCTGGAAGTTGTCCTGAGGGCATATAAAAAATGAAGAAAAGTTTATTCAAGGAAACATACTAAAACTTGGTAAGAACAGAAAGAATCTGTGGTATTTGAGCCATGGTTGCATTCCTTCTTTCCTTCTCCACTCTCAGCTTCTTACCCTCCACTCTGGGTAAGTGAGGCCAAGAAGATGGTGCCCCCCTTCCCCTTAGCTCCCAAACAAGTCTTAATATACCTCACCAGGAAGGGCAGGCCACCAGCATTTCTAATGCCGTCCAGTTCCAAGTTGAGGAATTCCTGATGAGTGTGCCTGAGAGGTCAGGAGCTCCCTTCTTCCACCATCTCCCACCCATAGGATAGAGGCTCTGCCCTAAGTACAGCCAGCCAAGAATACTGGGGCCCTCAGCACCCTTGCCCCAGATTAGGGAAGAATTTCCAGAATAAGAAAGTCAAGTCATGCAGACCAGAGTCTACTGCCCTATTCGGGGCTCAGTAGTAGATCAGAGACATTGTCCAGGAGGAGAGGCTTCCCATAAGAAAAGAGCTCCAAAGCTCTCCACAAAGGAACTGACATCATTTGAAAAAAAGCATGGAGAAGTTTAAGCTTAAGGTGGCTTAAATTAGAGGACAACAGTTCCTCTTAGTTAGGAGCAACAAGCTAAACTACAGGCCATCTAGTTCCTAAGCCTAGAGAGAACTAGGGAAAGAAACAGATAAGAGATGACCCTGGGGACTTCAAAATATAGTCCTGTCCACATTGAATTGGATTAGACTGGTGAGAAATACATGGCCCAGGGGATTGTTGAAAACTATAAAGCAAGCAATTGGTGATCAGTTGCACCTAAGGGGTGGAGAGTAACACCAAATGAAGATGACAGCCTAACAGAACTCAGAGAAAGAGACGATTCAAAGAGAGCCCCACCAAGCCACCACCATCCCAGGGGAACTATGTAAGTGGTCAAGGCTCTGCCCCCAGAGGAGCAACAGCAATGCCTTCATGCTGCAAGGAAAGCAGACTTCACTAAAATTGTCTAGCCAAGTCACAAAACAAATCGCAAAAATAAGTCCAAGAGGAAGGGCAATCCAAAGTTCCTAAAACATATTACCTAAAATGCCCAGTTTTCAACAAAAAATTATGACATACAAAGAAACAAGAACATTTTTACGTAGAATATAAAGAAAGAACAAAGTGCTTCTAAGAGGACCATTAGGTCATATGCAACAAAGACTTCAAAGCAACCATTATAAATATGTTCAGAGAACTAAAGGAAACCATGCTTCAGGAACTTAAGGGAGATATGAAGACAATGTTTCATCAAATAGACAATATCAATAGACATGGAAAGTATTAAAAAGAACCAAATAAAAATTCTGGAGTTGAGAAGTATAATAAATGAAATGAAAAGTTGATTAGAGGGGCTCAAATAGCAGATTTGAACTGGCAAAGAAAGAATTAGTGAGCTTAAAGACAGAATAACAGAGATTATGCAATCCAAAGAACAGAGAAAATAGAATGGAGAAAATTGAATAGAACCTCAGAGAAAACCAGGACACCTTTAAGCACAAGAACATACATGTAATGGCAATCCAAGAGAAGAGAAAGCAGAAATAATATTAGAAGAAATAATGACTGAAAACTTCCCAATTGCTGAAAAACATTAATCTACACATTCACAAAGTTCAGCAAAGTCCAATCAGGACAAATACAAAGAAATCCACACCCAGATATATCAGAGTAAAACTGCTGAAAGACAAAGACAAAGAGAAAATCTTGACAGCAACAAGAGAAAATGACTTGTCACATACAAAGTAATCCAAATAGGATAACAGCTGACTTCTCATCTGAAACAATGGAACCCAGAAGGCAGTGGTATGACATAGTCAAAGTGCGGAAAGAAAAATACTGTTTAACTCAGAATCCTATATCCACCAAAACTATCTTTCAAAAATGAGAGTGAAATAAAAATATTCCCAGGAACCAAAACTGAGCAAATTTTCTTCTGGCAGACCCATCTTATAAGAAATATTAAAAGAAGTTTTTTCAGGCTAAAAGGAATTACACCAAATGAAAATTCTAATCCACATGAAAAAAAGAGCACTGTTAAAGGTAACTATGTAATTACCAAAAAAACACACACAAAAAACCAAAAAAAACAAAAAAACACAGAATACATATTATTTTCTTCTTTCTTAACTGATTTAAAAAACAGTTGTATGAAATAACATGCATATCAATGTATTGTTGGGCCACAAATGTCATATATTTGACAATAACAACATAAATGAGGTAGGTAGGAGCTGAGTTATATTGGAGTAAGCAAATGACACCAGATTGTAACTCAAACCTGCCTGAACCAATTAAAAAAAAAACAGAAATGGTAAATAATAAGATAAATAGAACAATTCAGTAAATACATACTTGTTCTCCTTTCTATTCTCAGTTTTTTTTATATAAAAACAGCAATTATAACAATGTACTACTATTTGGTTTGGAACACATATAAATTTAATATGTATAATAATAACACAAAAGGGCAGAGAGGGAATAGATCTATTTAGGATATCATTTCTATATCACATTGGAATGAAGTTAGTAGAAATGTAAATCAGATTTTTTATAAGATATGTGTGGTAGGCCCTAGAGCAACTACTATAGTAGTAACCAAAAAAATATAAAGAATCACTAAAAGAATGAAGTAAAGAAGGAAGAGAGGAACAAAAGAAATAAAGGAGACAGGGAGTAAAGAAACAGTAAAAGTCTAACTATATCAATAACCACATTAACTATGAATGGATTAAACAATCCAATCAAAAGACAGAGACTGTCATAGTCAATAAAGAACATCATCCAACTACATGCTGGCTATATGAGACACAGCATTAGATTCAGATTCTCATAGGTTAAAAGCATAAGGATGAAAAGAGTTATATCATGTGTATACCAACCATAGGAAAGCTGGAGTGGCTATATTAATATCAGATGTAGTAGCTTTAACATTTTTTAGTAGAGACAAAGAGGAACATTTTATAATGCTAAAAGTGTCCATCCATAAAGAAATTATAAAAATTGTAAACATATATGCACAAAATATATCTCCCTCTGACCCTCCCCCCCCCCTCAATAGAGCCCTGCAATATGTGGAGCAAAGGCTGATGGAATTGAGGGTAGAAATAGACAATTCAACAATAATCATCAGAGCCTTCAATACTACACTTTCAATAATGGATAGAACTAAGAAGATCAACAAGGAAACAGAAGACTTCGAACAACAATATACACAAACTAGACCTAACTAATATGTATAGAACACTGCACCTAACAAGAGCAGAATATACATTTTCCTCAGGCATACATGGAACATTCTACAGGACAGATAATATGGTAGGTCACAAAACAAACTTCAATTCTTAAAAAAAAACAAAAACAAAAACTGAAATTGTACAAAGTATGGCCTGCAGTCACAATGGAGTAAAGCTGGAAATTAATAACAGAAGTTGGGAAATTCACAAATATGTGCAAATTAAACAACATACTACTAAATCCCAATAGCTCAAAGAAGAAATCACAAAGGAAATTAGAAAACACTCTGAGATAATAAAAAATTTAAAAATGACACATGAATATTTCTGGATGTAGTTTAGAGAGCAGTTTATAGGTATAACTTACAGGGAAGGAGAAGAAAGATTGCATATCAATAAACTTCCACCTCAAACACCTAGAATAAGAAGTGCAGACCAAATCCCAAGCAAGCAGCAGGAATGAAATAATAAATACTACAGCAGAAATTAATGAAATAGAGAACATAAAAACAATAGGAAAACCAACTAAACCAAATGTTTGTTCTCAGAAAAATCCACAAAATTGATAAACCTTAAGCTAGACCGAAGAAGAAAAAAAGAGAGAAGACTCAAATTACTAAAGTCAGAAATGAAAGAGGGGACATAACTACTGACCTTACAGAAATAAAAATAATTATAAGAGAATGCTGTGAACAACTGTATGCCACAAATGAGATAACTGAAATGGACAAATCCCTAGAAAGAACTAAAAATGACCCAAGAAGAAATAGAAAATCTAAATGGACCCATACAAGTAAAGAGCGTGTCTTAGTTATCAAACAACGTCCACACAGAAAAGTCCAAGACCATATGGCTTCATTGGTAAATTCTTCCAAATATTTGAAAAGGAGTTATTATGAATCATCATGAATGCTTCCTAAAATAAAAGAGAATGGGGCAGTTTCCAACTAATTCTATGAGACCAACATTGCCCTTATATGAAAACCAGACAGGGTACCTGGGTGGCTCAGTTGGTTAAGTGACTGCCTTCGGCTCAGGTCATGATCCTGGAGTCCCTGGATCGAGTCCCACATCGGGCTCCCTGCTCAGCAGGGAGTCTGCTTCTCCCTCTGACCCTCCCCCCTCTCATGTGCTCTCTCTCTCTCTCAAATAAATAAAATCTTAAAAAAAAAAAAAACAGACAGACATCACAAGAAAATGGCACACCATTCACTTACATTTTGACACAAAATCCTCAACAAAATGCTATTAAATAGAATCCAGCGATGTATAAAAAGAATTATGCACCATGACCAAGTGGGATTTATCCCAGGAACACAATGTTGGTTTAACATCTGAAAATCGGTTACATAATATGCCACATCAATAGAATAAAGGGGGAAAAATCACATTATCATTTCAATTAATGAAGAAAAGGTATTTGACAAACATCTTTTCATCATAAAAACACTTAACAAACTAGGAATAGAAGTAAATTACCACAACTTAATAAATGCCATCCATGAAAAATCCATAGTTAACTGCATAGGTAATGGTGAAAAAACAAATACTTTCCCCTACAATCAGAAACAAAACAAGGGTGTCTTCTCACCACCCTCTATTTAACTTGTATTGGAGATTCTAGCTAAGGAAATTGGGCAAGAAAATGAAATAAAAGCCATCTAGATTAGAAAGGAAGAAGTAGAACTATCTCTAGTTGTAGATGGTATGGTCTTGTATGCAGAAAATCCTAAGGAATCCACTAAAATCTATTACAGCTTATAAACAAGTTCAGCAAGTTTGCAGAATACAAGATGAATATATAAAAATCAAAAATATTTCAAAATAATTTTATTTACAACATCAAAGGGAATAAAATATTTAGGGGATAAGTTAAACAAAAGTAATATAAAACTTTTATTCTGACAATTGAAAAATATTGTTGAAAGAAATTAAAGAAGACCTAAATAAATAGGAAGACATGTTTTGCGCTAAACCCATGTTTGTGGACTGAACAACTTAATATTGTTACAATGCCGATATTCAACACGATCCCTACCAAAATCTGAGTTCTTTTCAGAAATTGACAAGCTGATCGTAAAATTCATATAGAAATTCAACAACAGTCTTGAAAAAGAGCAGAATCTTGCCCATTTCAAAACTTACTACAAAGCTATAGTAATGAGGACAGTGTGATGCTGACACAGGAAAGACATGTAGATCAAGGGAACAGAATTGAGAGTCCAGAAGGAAACCTTCACATTTTACAGCCAATTGATTTTCTATAAGGGTGTGAAGGTGATTCAGTGGAGGAAAAAAAATGGTCTTTTTAACAAATGGTGTTGGGACAACGGTTTACCTTCACATCAAAGAATGAAGGTAGATTCCTACCTTACACCACATACAAAAAGTAACTCAAAATGGACCAAAGATCTAAACACAAGAGCTAAAGCTATTCGAGCCTCAGAAGAAAACAGCACTGTAAGTCTTCCCAAACTTGGAGAGAAAATGGTTCCTTAGATAGGATCCCAGAGGAATAAGTGACAAAAGAAGCATAGACTGGAAATCATCAAAATTAAAACTGGTTGTGCTTTGGGCGCCTGGGTGGCTCAGTTGGTTAAGCAACTGCCTTTGGCTCAGGTCATGATCCTGGAGTCCCTGGATCGAGTCCCGCATCGGGCTTCCTGCTCGGCAGGGAGTCTGCTTCTCCCTCTGACCCTCCCCTCTCTCATGTGCTCTCTTCTCATTCTCTCTCTCTCAAATAAATAAATAAAATCTTAAAAAAAAAAACTGGTTGTGCTTTAAAGGGCACCATCAAAAAGGTAAAAAGATAATTGCAAAGTGGGGTAAAATACATGCAAATCCTATCTCTTATAAGGGACTTGTATCCAGAATATATAAAGAAGTATTATGACTAAGAAGATAACCAATTTAAAAATGGGTCTGAATAGACCTTTCTCCAAAGCAGATATACAAATAGCCAGTAGGAATATAAAAGGATGCTCACCATTATTGGCCATCAGGAAAATGCCCATCAAAACTATGAGACACCACTTCACACCCACTAGAATGGCTATAACCAAAAGGACATGGCAGCAGGTGTTGGCAAGGATGTGGAGAAATTGAAACCCTCACACATTCTGGTGGGAACATAAAATGGTGGGCTGCTTTGGCAAGCAGTTCATTCCTCAAAAAGCTAAACATAGAACTACCATATGACCCAGCAATTCCACTCCTAAGTATTTACCCAAGAGAAATGCAAATATAAGTCCACACAAAGACTTGCATAGGGATGTTTAGAGCAGCTTTAACAACTAAAAATAGTAGCCAAAACCTGGAACCAATGTAGGTAAGTTATCCTTCAATGATTGGATGGTTAACAAACTGGTCTATTCCTTCCATGGAACAATGTTTGGCAATAAAACGAATGAAGTTTTGATACATGTAACAACATGAATGAATTTCCACATAACTATGGAGAGTGAAAAAGGCTGTACACAACAAACTTTCCAGGGTGATGGACATGTTTGGTATCTTGAGTGCAGTGAGGGTTCCATGAAGGTAGATTGATGAGAGAGGGAGAGGGTGGGGGTGTGCGTATGTCAAAACATATCAACTTCATCAAGAAGATGAAAAGACAGCCTACAGAATGGAAGAATATATTTGCAAATCATATACCTGATAAGAGTTTAAGAGCCAGAATCTATAAAGAACTCCTACAAACTCAACAAAATGTCAAACCACTCAATTAAAAATGGGTAAAGGACTTGAACAGACATTTCTCCAAAGAAGATATACAAGTGGTCAACAAGCACGTGAAAAGACACTTAACATCATTAGTCATTAGTGAAATGCAAATTAAAACCAAATGAGACACCACTTCACAATTACTAAGATGGCTATAAGCAACAAATGAAAAGTGACAAGTTTTCAAGAGAACATGGAGAAACTGGAACCCTGGTGGCAATATAAAATGGTGGGATATTACTCAGCCTTAGAAAAGGAGGAGGTCCTGGCACCTGCTACAGTGTAGACAGACCTTGAGGACACTGTGATGACGGAAGTAAGCCAGACACAAAAGGACAATACTGTGGAGTCCACGTGTACGAAACATCCAGACCAGGCAAATTCACAGGAACAGAAAGTAGACTGGAGGTCGCCAAGGGCTGGGTGGGGGGATGGGCAGTTGATGTCTAATAGGGACAGGGTTTGTGTGGTTGCGTGACACCGTGAACGTAAACAAGGTCACGGAGTCGTATACTTGAAATGGTTAAAATTGCAAATTTTATGTTGTACATATCTTACCAGTTGAAAATAATGTGATATACCAAACCCCATCGACCTTTAAATGGGTGAATTGTTTGTGAAAGCTATCACCTTTTTCACTTTACATTTAAGCATTTCATTGTATGTCAATTATATTTCAATAAAGCAGTTAACAAAACTATGCATGTGTTACTTTGATAAAATAAAAATTAAATTTTAAGAAAAAAATTTATGAACGCAGTCTCTAAGTAATTCCATAAATACAGACCTCCACAGAGCAAAATCTCTCTCTCGCCATGTCCCTGCTGCGCTGGGAGTCACTCACTCAACTAAGAATGAGGTGCAGGCCTTCACGCAAACCAGGAGGCAGGTGCTGGGGTGCTGAGACGCAAGGGACGGAAGCGGGACCTTGCCTTGTTTCTTCTTCCATGAAGCAGGAAGAGCAATAGTGACCACTTCAAAGGATTTACAGAGGCATTTAGACAAGGCTTAGCTGCATCCAGCGCACATCAGCTCTGAGTAGGGGGGCTCTGGCCCCCAGGCAGAGCCGAGAGGGGCCACGTCTCCCACGTCCTGGAGCGGTGGGCAGGTGAGTAAACCCGGGAGGGTGTGTGGTGCTGGGGGAGTGTTGGGAGCTGTGCCCTGGGGACCCAAGGTGGAGACCAGGGTCCCCATGACCACGAGCTTCTCAAAGTGCCTTCAGGCAGTGCTGGGCTCTGCCCCCCATGATGAGCCCTCATGGGCCCCCCGCTATTGTACTGGATTCAGCCCCATTCCGCCATGGGATGCACACCACTGGCTCTTGGCCTCAGTCTCCCTCCCCTCCCCCAGGGCCCGACCACGCCCCCTGCTGCCCTCTTGCATCTGCCACCCCACCAGGCCCGGGCCCCAGGCCCCACCTCCGGACAGCCCGCCTGGGCTATGAATAGCACACAGCACTTTTCCTTTCCAAATATAAAATGTTTGCTTTCAATCAGGGGCGTCTGGGGAAATGGAAATTATAGGATTGGAGAGTGTCCTTGGGTAAAGAAATACGTGGAATGCCGAAACCTTGCAGGGCCTCTGATTAGGGCTGGAATAATTCCTGCTGTAATATAAACAAGCCTTGCTCAGCTAATGGGGGGCAGGGGAGAGGGGCCAGGAAATAGGGCGCACGCGGCCTCTTTGTTCTCTCCCCCTGGCACGCCCCGGCAGCTGGACCTAGCAGCCAGGCCAGGGTCCAGAGCAGACCAGCTTGGGGGCCTTAGGACAGCAGAAGCCGAGGTTTCTGGGGTGCTGAGTGACCGCGGTGAGACCCTGTCCAGTGGGGCTTGCTGTTCTCACCGTGGCCCGTGGGATAGATGGGTTCTGTGGGTGGTGCTCCTGGCCCCACGGTCCTATCCAGGCTTTGGCGCCCTGGGCCTGCTCTGGGGGCTAGCGGGGTGCAAAGGTGGAGGCCAGCTGGGAAGATGGCCAGGGAGAAAGGAGAGGAGCCTGGGGAAGCCAGTCTGAGCAAAGGTTTCCCAAAGAGCCGGTCAGTCAGTCAACAAACGCTTGGTAGTGTCCCCTTGAGGCATGAGGATGTGAAGGGGTGAGGACCCTCTCCCCACCCTCAAGGGGCACAGGGTCTGATGACGCCACCAGTACACCAACCACAGACCTGGCAGCCGTGACCCCAGGCTCCCAAGTCGGGTCAGGAGGGATGGCCCCCCACCACTCGGAACAAGAAGGCCAGGCCTTGGAGGCCATCTGTAACTTGAGCACCGTGCCGTTGCGCTGTGTGAGGGCCAAGGCGCAAGGAGGCCCTCACCAGCCCGTGGGGGGCCAGGGTCGGCGAGCACCCCAGTTACCCGAACAGATCTTCCCGTGTGCAGGGGAACCTGTCAGCTGCAGCTCCTGGTAACCCGCTACTCAGACGTCCGGCCCCCCGTGCAAGCCCTCGGACAGACGGCGCGGAGAGCTTCTCATCAGTGGGGGCACTGGGACGCGCCCTAGGAGACGTTTGTAAAAACTCACAAATCAGAGATGTGTGGCCACGCGGGTCAGTTCTCCCTGAGGAACTGGCCGCAGGGGCCGCAGGTGGGCTTGCTGTCTCAGGGGCCACGGTCTCTCATCTGTACAATGGGTTCAGATGGCAAACAAAGCCAGCTGAGGTGACCCTGAAAAGGGAGGCTGGGCCCACAGGTCCGAGGCCTGTGAGGACCCCCGGCGTACCCCGCAGCGGCCTGACCCAGCCCCGCACCTGGCTCTGAGGCCTACCGAGGGAACAGGTGGGCCCTGGATGGGGCTGGGAACACCGACGCCCTCCAAGACTCCCCCGCAGGGTGGCTGTCAACGGGTGCAGAGCCCGGAAGGGGGTGGCAGAGGGGGACGAGGTGGGGACCCCCACCCAGGGCTCCCCAAGGGTGGAGACCCAGCCAGCCAAAGGGGCCCAGGGCTGCTGAGTGACAGAGTGACGGGACTCGAGCCTCATGTCCTGCTCAGCGTCTGAAGTGAGAACATGTTGAAAGCCCCACGTGTGGGGCGGGGGTGTGCTGGGGCCTGGGAGCCCGCCTGGGGGCAGCCCTGCAGCCCGGCCAGTCAGTCGGTGGGGGGGGGGGGCCTGCCCAGGAGCGGGGGCGGGGACAGGCCCCAGGAATGTGGCAGCCTCCTCCTCTGTAGAGGGCCCCTGCCCGCCCGGGCCGCCAGTGGTTCCGTGTTTACACTACATTAATAATGGTTTAAACGTTCTCATAAATAGATGCTGATTAATTGGCAATCCATTTGCTGCAGCCCGGCCTGCCAGACGGTTTCCGGGAGGCCCGCTCCACGTCCCTGTTTACTCACGGGCAGGGAGCAGGGCGGGCGCTAATGCAGGGGGCAGGCGATGCCGGCCTGGGGGTGCCAGCCATGTCCCCTGAGCTGGGCCGGTGGCAGTCCCCACGCCGGGCCAGCTCCTGGCGCCTCAGAAGAGCCAGGCCCTGAGCCTGCTGCTTGTTTATTCACCCGTGCGTTCATTCATTCATGCCGTCAGCTGTTAGTCATTTCTTCGTTCAGTGGAGTCTGCCGCTAGGCAAGCCCTGGACATGGCCAGGGAAGGGCCTGGGGCCTGGCCGCCCCTTTACAGGCCCTCGGACTGCGGGAGGAGGCCTGGTAGAGGGAGTCCCTCGGGCAGGGGTGAAGCGGGGCCCAAACTGCGCCCCACGAACGGGGGCTTGGCTGAGTGTCCCTGGCCACCAGGGTCCTCTCATGGCCCGTCTGCCCTGCTCTGTCTGGGCTCCCGCCCGCACCCCCAGCCCACACTGCCCCCTTCCTGGCTGCCCGGCAGACGCTCCTGTGCTCATGGCCCAGCCCCAGCCCCACTCTGTTGGATGGGGGGCCATGCAGCACCTCGTCCTGGTCATGGAGGGCAGAGGGAGGGCCTGGCCCCTGCCCCACGCTGCAGCCTGGAGCCCTGCATCATCCTGCAGGACCTGAGCCCCACTCACCAGCGTTTCCGAGTGCTGTCCTCACAGGCCACGTATGCCCATCCCGCAGAGGGAACACAGCTCTCTCTAGTCGCCTGCCCAAGTCCTCCTCAGACCCCCGGTCCGCTCCGGAGGGCTCTAACCACCGGGCCATGCTGCCGATTCTGGGTTGCTGAAGGCGTGACGGAGGGAGGGTGAGTGCATGAATCCCACCGGCCAGGTCTGCCGGCGGGAGGGGGGGGGGCGCGGGGAGGGCCTCCCTGGTGATTGGTTTTTAAAGCTCCGCAGACCTGAGCCCAGTGGGGAGGTCAAAGGTGACCGCTGATGGTTGTCACTCAAGCAAAATAGGCCCGTTTTCATTTTTCACTTGGGCCCAGACCCCTCCAAACAGACAGTGATTAGGCCCTGATTGAGCCTTTCCTCTGCCTGATGACTCCCACATGTGACCCGCTCCCAAATTACATGCAAATGTTCCACGCTGAGCTGCCGAGAGCCCCGCGGCCCCACCAGCTCCTGCCGCCGCCGCGGGCGCCCGGTGCACAGGTGTGTGCAGGCCCGGAACGCCAGGGGAGGCACCTGCGGCCCCCGGGCCCCGGGCCCCTGGGGCTGGTGCACCTGAGCCTTGGTCTGCTCCTCCGAGGAGAGGGCAGGGCGCAGCCAGGGTGAGCTGGTGGATCCTGCTGCAGCTCCTGGGCTCCTGCTCCCGAGTCCCGCCTGCAGGGGTGTTGGGGGCAGGGCAGACAGACGCGTCAGCTGCATCGAGCCGTGCTGGGCACGGCCACGCACGGTCACTCTCACCGTGCCTCCTGGGGACACAGAGAGTTCAGCGTGGCACCCCCGAGGGGAAGCCTGGAGCCCGTCCAAGGGCATCTCGCCACTCCCTACACAGGCTGCCATCCCTCGAGATTTCTGACCGGCCAGCCCAGGAGGGGAGGGTGGCGACACTCTGGTCACACTGCTGGTCAGGGGCGGAGGCGGCCTGAGGCCCCAGCCCACATGTGGAACCTCAGAGCCCAGGCGCTGGCCGGCAGATGGCAGACAGGGGCGTCCAGCAGACACGGCTGGGGGTGTTCTGAGGACAGCCCAGAGCCCTCCAGGTCATGCCACCCAGCCCCACACAGGGCGGGACTCCACTCTGCAACGCCCAAGTTCTGGCTGCACGCCCCCAGTGACGGGGAGCTCAGTCCCACGCCTGCCAGAGCCCTGCAACCCTGAGCTGGGGGTAAAGGTCTTCCTGTTGCCTGAAGCCCCTCCCGATGGTCCTGGGTCTGTGCTCTGAAGCCGCAGTCGGACCTTAGATCTCTTCCTCTCATTCATTCATGCATGCACACATTCATTCAGCACACCACTCTGCCCACCCACCTAGTTGTCTCCTCACCCTGTGCATGCTCCACTGTAATCTCAGTGCTCATTCCTCTCTGAGGTGATCTGCGTCACAGGCTGGGGGGCTCTTGTCTGCGTCCCAGCTAGAACGTCAGCTGCACCAGGGCGGGACCCCTGCTCACCCCCTCTCCTGGGTCAGGGTCACTGTGAAACACTGGAGAGACACAGAGAGACGGGAAGGCGAGGCAGAAGAGCAATTTGTGCTTCGGACCGGGGAAGTGGGGAGTGAGCTGGGGAGAGAGGGAAGCCAGGCCTTAGGAACAGTGAGCAGGTGGGTGGACGGAGGAAGCAGGCCTTTGTGTTCAACCACGTGAGGGGACCAGACCCACGTCTGGGGCCCGGCTGAGTGTGAGGCATGGGGAGGTGGGCCGCAGAAGCAGGAGCACAGGGGCCGTGTGGAGTCCCCCCATTTCCCACTGCGCCCCCCCCCTGCAAGAGGGGCATTATTTCGGGAATCCCACAGAGGCGCCCTGAAGCTGGCAGGGGCCTTGGGTGGGCCCCGGGGCAGCCTGCCTGGAGGATTGTCCGTCTTTGTGTTTTAGGGTGAGGAGGACAGGACCCCATTGGTGGGCAGTCTGGAGGGAGGGCTGTGGGCTCTTCCCTTGGTGCCTCCATGTCCCTCCTCCAGGCCACAACCACCTTTATGGGGGGCCGGGGGGCGCTACCCGCAGCCCTGGCCGGTCCCAGCGCCCTGTCCCCTCAGGTCCTGGGCAGGAAGCAGCTCGAGCTCAGCCCCTCCTTTGGCAGCAGGTGGGTGGCCCCTCATCAGCCTGATGTGGAAAGTGGAATAACTCCTCCCAATTACCCTCGAATCTGGAAACTTTTTGTGCCTCCGACATTTCCTCTAGCCCGAGAGTTAATCAGCCCCTTGTACCCCCCTCGGGCTGGGGCGTGGGGGCACAGGGCAGTGTGCCCCAGAAAATTATTTCTCATTGCCAATTATTACCCATTAGAGCTAATGGTTGTGCTTAATCACCACACACTTATCTGGGGTTTTTAAGCCACTGGAACGGCCCCCTCCCCCACCCCGCGCCCCCGAGAGCAGAGCTCCAGCCATTGCCAGAAAAAAATTTTTTTTCACCAAATCGCACATCTGATACCGTTTTGTTTGAAAAATGAGTTGCCCTCCCCTTTCTCGTGAATGCTGGTCACACAGCCAGTGAAGTTTGGGGGACAGAGATGGGACCTCCCTGGGGTGCCTTTCCAGGCCTCTGGGGGAGGTGGGACCCCTCCCCAGCGGTCCCGCCTAGCCCCAGTTACAGAGGAGGAGACCGAGGCGAGGGTGCGGGGCGAGGCCGTGCAGCGCGTGCAGACCGAGCAGGGGCCCAGGCAGAGGGTCAGAGCTGATGCGGGTGGGCGCGGGCCGCTGGGACAAGGCAAGTCGGGAGGCTCTCCCACATCAGCCTGCTGTGCTGGGACGCCCGCTGAGGACTAACCCGTGTTCAGGTGTCCATCTGAGAAGTGAAGAGGCTCTGAGGGGGGCAAGGCTGCTGCTGCCCCTGCAGAGACGGGGGGCCTGGCCCTGGTGGGCGTTCCATGTGTCGGGGCCGAAGCCCGTGGGCAGAACCCGCTCCATGACCTCTTTCCACAGAAGTGCCAAAGCCTCTCTGAGTTTGGTTTCCTGATCTGAAACATGGGGCTCTGGATCCCCCACGGGCAGGGCCGCCAGGCCTCAGTGCTGGCCCCACCGTCAGTGTGGAGGCCCCGTCCCCAGGCGGCCACCCCGCTAGGGGGAGAGCTGGGAAGCAGGTCCCCAGGACACACCCTGCGCCAGGCAAGCTCGTCTGCCACACAGGGGCTGAGCCGCCCAGCCCTGCCCACTGGCTTGCTGTGTGGACCCCCACTTCAAACCCGTAACCTCAGGCAGACCTCGGGGTCCACAGAGGCACAGCCTCCCAAAGTCCTCCTCGGCCCGGGGTACGTTGTGAAGGACGGGCTGCCCTGCCCTGCTTCTGGGGGACTTGGGATGGGCTAGGGGGACACGTTAGCACAGCAGACCGTCCCCGAGCGCCCTGCGCGGCCCAGGACGGGGAGGGAGGCGGCAGCCCGATGCGGTGTGTGCACACATTCGTCAGGTCTGTGCGCCCGGCTCTGAGCCATGGGGGACCCGCGAAGGAAAGTCACCCCCGGAGCTGCGAGCCCGCCCACACCCAGGGAAAGGAACCCGGGGTTCTCGGAATACAGCCAATTCCACAGCTGGGGCAGGGTGGGCACAATCCAAGCCTGGACTGTGTGTTTCATGTGTTCCGTGGAAGCACTCGGAAAACCCCCTGGCCGCTGTGGAAACTTAGGGGAGCCAGCTCTCGGGGGCCCGTGGCCGTGTCAGAGACAGCAACGGTGATGAGCTACGGACCCTGCAACTCAAGACCCGTCCTTGGGATACACAGATAGCAGGGAGGGGTCTTTCTTCCGAGGCAACTCCCAGGTCCTGTTACCGGCTGGTGGGTGTGGGGGGAACCTGGGTTGAACTCAGCGTCTTGCAGCTTCTGTGACAAAGGCAGTTTCAGGCAGGGGTCCCCTCGATGCTAACTCCACCGGAAACGGCTACCAGCAGCAGGATGTTCGCATGCTCCTGCGATTCCGCCCACAGACGTGGGTCAGATGCAAGGAAGGCGAGCTGCTCCGAGCGAGAGGTCCAGCAGCACCTCAGTGGGTGATCACGTTCACCACCATCGCGAAGGCCTCCGCGGCACCCAAGAAGGACACGTCCCTCACGTCGCTCACACCCAGCTAGGAAGACACAACCTGAACCCAAACAGGACGAAACTCAGACCCACGGGAGGAGCATTCCGCAAAAGAGACTGCATTCATCCAAAAGGCCGCTGCCAAAAAAAAAAAGGCGTGGGCCCGGCTTCAGACTGCAGGAGAAAGGAGAGGGGACGGCCCTGGACGGGGGCCAGCAGGCCCGTGAGGGACAGCACGGGGTCAGCTGACAACGTCGGCGTGCGGACGGCAGAGTGTGGCTCCAGGGCCGGCTTCCTGCAGGGACAGCGAGCTGTGGGCACGCCGGGGGCTGGGGCCCCCATGCCCGGGGTTGCCCGCAACGCCGGTGTGCGCAGGACAGAGGGGACAGAGCCAGTGGCACTGCGCCCACGAGCCAGGCGGCCGTCCGCGGGGCCCGTGTCCATGTGCTAGGTGGTTTCCAAATAAACGGTGAAAACAGAACGGCCTGGAGTACAGAGCTGGGACCCCAGGAGAGACGGGGCGGGACAGGCATGGGGAGGGAGGGGCGGCGATCAGAGGCAAGCAAACAGGGCTGGGAGGGCAGCGCCACAGGGGATGAGCTCTCCGTCACGCAAGGCATGTCTGGAAGGGCAGACGCCTACACTCTAGGGACTCTGCACAGGAAATTCCTGGACGCCAAGGGCTTTCGTGTCCCCCAAAGTCTGCATTTGCAGCGGGGCCTGGAGAGAGGGCTGGCTCCCCGTCAGGAGCCGTGCCCTCCCCAGTTCCAGTGGGCAACCCCTAGGCGTTTGAGCCCCGCTCTGAGTGACCTTTGTTCTCTCTCCGATGACAGGAGATGCAAGGAGGACCTAGCTGGTTGTCTGTGCTCAGGGCAGAGGCTGCAGGGGGATGGCACACCGGGATCACTTGGGGGTCCCTGGGGGAGTCAGAAGGCTCAGCTGCTCTAGAGGGACTCCTGGGGGGCCTGGGGGGCCTGTGCCCTGGTTGCCACCATCCCCACCACTCTCTGCTGTCCCCACTGGAGGCCTTCTGCCACCGGCACGGGGGCTCCATCTGCGTCCAGGACAGAACCCGGAGGGCTGCCTGGTGGCGGCATCAGCAGGGCATGAGTGGACTGTGGGTGGGTCTCCCTCCACCCAGATTCTTCTTGCTAAAGCCCCCGCTGTCCCTCGGGCCCGCTGGACATGGCACCTCTTCAGGGAGGGACCCATCCGTCAAGGAGCCGTCAATGGTCAGCCGCAACCGTGCACCACCCAGAAGGGGCGGAGGCGGCGTCACTCCAGGCCACTGTGAGCCGCCAGGCCTTGCGGGCGTGATGGATGGGCGCCACCCAGCCACTTTAGGCCCATGTTTACGGGACGCCCAAACAGCGGTCAATCCTCCAGGACCATCACTCACGCCAGCTACCAGGCGTCCCTCCACAGGCCCCTGGTGGTCTTGCTGGGGTCCGTCCGGCAGCACTTAGCCTGTCAGCCCGAGGGTCCTGTCCAGCCACAGCTGTGACAGATGAGCACAGAGCCCCCAGGGGCCCGCGGGGCCAGGGCAGGGCTGCCAGCCCGGCCGCCCCACACACCCGCTGCTGTCTGCTCGTCCCTGCACACCTGGTAACCAGGGCCCTCGCCGGGGACAGCGCTGTTGTGCGCTTTAAGCCGACTTCTGTGTCGGGGTCGACGCAGGGCCAGGGGGTCAGGTCCTGGCTCTGAGGAAGTACTGTCCCTCCCCGCCTCTTCCTTCCTTCCTTCCTCCCTCCCTTCCTTCCTTCCCTCCCCCCTTCATTCCTTCCTTCCTTCTTCCTTCCTTCCTTCCCTCCCTTCCTTCCTTCCCTCCCCCCTTCCTCCCTTCCTTCCTCCCT
>NC_138382.1:1072288-1127841 GCF_054177405.1 Leptonychotes weddellii
ACATGGGGAAGCGGAGGGACTGGGGGAGTAGACATGGAAGGGGAGGCACTGGGGGAGTGGACATGGGGGAGGGGATGGGACTGGGGGAGGGGACATGGAAGAGGGGGAGGCACTGGGGGAGTGGACATGGGGAAGGGGGAGGGACTGGGGGAGGGTACATGGGGGAGGGGAGGGGACTGGGGGGAGGGGACATGGGGGAGGGGATGGGACTGGGGGAGTGGACATGGGGGAGGGGGAGGGACTGGGGGAGTGGACATGGGGAGGGGGAGGGACTGGGGGAGTGGACATGGGGGATGGGATGGGACTGGGGGGAGGGGACATGGGGAGGAGGAGGGACTGGGGGAATGGACATGGGGAGGGGGAGGGACTGGGGGAGTGGACAGGGGAGGGGTGGGAACAGCCCATCTGCCGGTGATTGTCCAGTCTGAGTGCCTGCCTACTGTGCAAGCTGGAAGGTCACTCCACCATGGGACTAGCGGTGCCGCGGGCAGGGGAGACTGGTGGTCACTGCAGGATGCGGGGGAGGGGGGGCAGGTCTGTTTGAGCACGAAGTGCCGCGTGCAGTGTCCTCCTCCGAATCCCAGGGTAGGTGTGGCCCTGAGCTGGGTGGAGGCTAAGTGAGGGGCACCGCTGGACACAGGGGAGCCTCACACTCACTGCCCAGGGGCCGGTAGCCCAATGCCAGGATGCGGTCACTAGGGCCAGGCCGACCCAGGAGCCCCTCTGCTGGCAGACAGAGCCTGGCCCCAGCTCCCCCGGGGGGTGACACGTGGGGCTCCCTGAGGTGGTGTGTGGTACAGGGAGAAAGGTGACTCCAGACCTGCCCCCTTCCCAGGGCTCATCAGCCACAGCCCGCAGGGCCCGCCTGGTAAAATGAGCAGTCATGTAGTCCCTGCTGTGTGCGGCCAACCTGGTTTACAGGGAGTCAGCATCAATCCTCAACCCTGTGAGGTAGGCATTTCCCATTGCCCTGACCCTCCAGAGGAGGGCTCCAGGGGAGCAGCGAGGGGTGCAAAGGGGCCAGAGGAGGACGGGGAAGGGCCAGGTGAGCAGGTGGAGGGTGGGGCGGGTCCTGGCCCACACCAGGGGCTCCCAGGGACTCCGGGGAGGGGGGATAGGAGCCACGGTTAGCTACAGCGCGTTCCCCGGCACAGCGGGGCCAGGCTGAGCAGCTGCCCTGGTCCCCTGGTCGGAGGGGAGCGGGACGGGCCTCCCCACGCTCTAACACCCAGGGGCCTGCAGGCCTGGCAGGGGGTGCCGAGCACACTCCGCTGCTGGGTCTGCAGCCTGGCGGGGGCGTCCCAAGGAGGAGTGGGGCCAGGATGGCAATGCCGGCCACGACTTCCGGGGTACGCCGTGAGCTCCCCACCAGCCTGCGCCACTGGCCCTTCCCTTCTGTGGGGCTGCACACTCACCCTGCGAGCCAGGCGACCGAGGCTCACCCGGAGCTCAGACTGGAGCCGCTCCTTCCAGTGTCCATTCCTGATGTCAGGCCCCTTGGTAAATGCGCATGATTGACACGACGACATTGTTAATGTTTCGTATCAATTTGACAAACATAGTGCCTCTTCCTGACTCGCTTGCCACACGTGCAGAGAAATCCCACCGGCAGCAGAGGCCAGCAGCTCTGTCCTCTGCGTGTGGGCTTGGCAGTCACCGGGCCGGGAGGGACAGCCCAGGGTCACGTCCCCAGCACCACACTCACAAGCCGTGCACCCAGGGCCAGAGGCTGAGGCTCGGTGACTCAGCATTATCATCTATAAAATGACACGATGACCCACCTCAGAGTTGTTACAAGGATTGTCTTCGTGCACGTGCAATGTAAGAAGACACCACATTTGCATCTGACTCTCAGGGGCGTGGAGGCCAGCGTGGCGGGGACCCCGTGGGAGCTCATCCCACTTGCACACAGGGCCCCTTGCCGTGTCCTCACGTGGTGGAGCTGGGGGGGCCAGGCTCTGGTGTCTCTTCCCCCATCGTGGCCCCAGACGCGTGACCCCATCTTACCCTAATCACTCCCCAAAGCCCCCTCCAGACACCCAGCCCACTGGGGGTGGGGCTACAATGCGTGGGTTTTCGGGGACACAGCATTCGGTCCATTGCAAGGATCAAATAGTAGAATCTCTATCAAGTACTTTGAGTACAGTGAGCCCCGCCTGGGTCAAAGCGGGTCATGACAGCATCAAGTCACACAGGCCTGGGCGTGATTCCTGGTCACCCCTTGCCCGCTGTGCGGCAGTGGGCGCATCACGGCCCTCTCTGAAATCAGGTCCGGGATAGCTGACGGGTGCTCACGGTCATCAGCTCCTGGTGCGGCGCGGCGGGTCTACCTGAGCTGGGCCGTCCCCATTCGCAGAGGAGAATACCAAGGCGCAGAGACGCAAGGTGGGTGGCCAAGGTCACCTAGCGAGTGCTGGTGTTGGGTGTGCGCTTGGGCCTGGAACCCACTGTCCCCCGGGCAGTAGCTCAGGAAGGCAGTGCCAACCCCATACCCGCTTCCCCGGCTGGGGGTCCTCCCCAGGACGCGTGCCTCCGGGCCCAGAGGAGCCAGGGGAGCCCAGGGTCACGGCCTTCCCCGGCAAGCATGCCCACCCCACGGGCACAGAGAGGATCCATCAAAGGTGCGAGGAGGCCGTGCCTGAGGACGTCATCCCGAAGGCCGTGCGGGCTTTGGGAGCGGCTTCAGGGCGGTGTGGGGTCAGCACCTGCTGTTGCCATTACAACCACTGCTGCTCTCGTGGGGCTGACCCGCAGCCAGGGCGCCGAGACGGCCCCTTCCCACAGCCTGCAGAGCGGACATACCCGTCTGCTGTCTGGCCCCTCGTCAGAGGCCTGCTGACCTCCCTGAGCCTTGCTCCCTTTGTCTGAATCCTCACATCTGTCCCCAGCTGGGTGACCGAGGTGCGAACCACGCTTTGCCAGCCCAGGGGTTCACAAGTGTAGCTGTGGGACCCCAGGCGGGGTCCTGTATCTCCCCACGCCTGGGTCCTCATCTGAAAATGCGAACCTACATGCTTCTGCCTCGTAGGGTTTGTGACATAACGTGGGGCCTCCATGAGCGGCCTAGAGGTTGTCCCACGGCTACTAGGATTACCACTGTGGGCAGAATGGAGGGAAAGTGGGCCCACTGGTCGTCTGCGCCCTGCCAGGCCTCCCCCTGCTATGCACCCACGTGAGGTCTGTGAGGTGGACCCAGAGCAGCCAAGACCACTGAGGCACGGAGTAGCCGTGTAGCCAAGGGCAGAGCCCACAGCGAAGCCAGGGTCAGCTCCGGTCCACAGCCCCACACCAGTGAGGCCCGGGCCCGGGAGGGAGTGGGGCTGTCTCTGGGCCTGCCCTGCAACGGGTCTCCCTCCCTGCATTTCTCCCAGCGGGCTGCCCCACGTCACCCTTACTGGAAGGAGGCGTGACACTGTGAAGGCCGTGGGGCATGTGCTCTGAGCACATGATATGTGCTGCCTGCCAGGCCCAGAGAGAGAAGTGAAGCCAACGGCCAGTGCTAACTCACTGCAAGCCTGCCGGGCCTGGGCCCCGCGGGAGGGGCCCCGCGCGTCCTGCACTCTGCAGGTGCCAGAACCCCGGGCCACCTGGGTCCCTGCGGGCCATGACGGCGGCACAGTGAGGGCTGATGTGAGCTCCACCCTTGGTGTGTTATCTCACACCACGATGACCCCACTTTGCCGGTGGGGGGACTGCACTTTGCTACCCCGGCTCACACACCAGGAGCGACTCAGGATCTGGCTGGTGGGTGTCCCTGACTCAGAAGAGGTGTCAGTGGACAAGGTGGCCGCAGCCCCCGTGAGCCCAGTCCCGTGAGCTCAGTCTCATACACGAAGGATGGAAGGCGCCCACTTGGCTCCTGGCTGGGCTCTGGACTTTGTGGAGCCCCCAGCTCCCGGTCCGGGGCCCCCATCATGGGGCGTGCAAGGGGTTGCTGGGACCAGAGGAGTGCCAGGCCCTGCTGGGGAGGGTTCCCCAAGAGGTGACCCGGAAGCCTGGGTGGGGCCCATCCCGAATAAAATCTCATCTGTTCTCTGGAAACGCTGAGTGGGTGGGGGTAGGTGATGTGTCCAGGTCCACACAGCAGGACTCACGCCGCCGCCTGAAACAGCATCTTCAGCTGAAACCCCACACTCCCCACGGGTGCTCCTGGGTGCCGGGTGGCAGTCCTGGGGGTGGTGCCAGGGCATTCTGAGGTTTGCTCCCCTCTCTAAACCATGGTTTTCCACCAGCGTATTTCCAGGCCTCCGACTCCTGGCTACGTGTAAACTGCTGTGGATTGTTTGCCGATGTCCGACAGGTGACCTCCAGAAAAAAAACAAATGTGCTGAGTCACGTAAGTAAGTTTGAGTAGGGCGTTTGGGCCCCTGGGACGACAATGTCATAGATTTTAACATTAAGGCCACTGTGTCTTTGTGGGAAATGTCTCTCCCACTCTAGCACCCTACACGAAGGGGTGAGGTTTGGCCTACACTGATGCACAGAGGAGGAACCAGGAGGCCTCACTGTCACCCCAAGGACAGCCGCGGACCCTCGGGAGCACGGGGTCCCCAGTCTGCAGCCCCTCCCTGGGGGTCCCACCCCCTGAGGGCACGAGGACCACACCACCGGAGCTGTCTTGGAGGATGAAGCCTCTTTTCCGTGCTACCTGCTGACCCTGTAAAACAAATTCTTTCTTTCCTCGGGGTGAAGCAAGGACCTCAAGCCGCACACTGGCTTTCTTCTGGAACAGATTGGAACTGGGCGCACAGGGCGCTCAGCGGTTGGTGGGTCTCCAAGCCCGCTGTTGGCTGACGACTCTCAGAACCAGCTGAGGCCTGGGGGCCGGGGTGCTGGCCTCGGCCTGGAGCTGACAGCAGCCCGGTCGGGGTGCGGGGCCCCACATGTGTCCTGCCAGTGAGGCCGGCCGTGCGCAAGGACACCGGGCTTCTGGCTCACAGGACCCGTAGGCCTACAGCAGGACTCGCGCTCAGGCCACAGCCTCCAGCTGAAGCCCAACCTCTGGGCCTTGCCTCCCCAGGTGGTCCTTAACCTTGGACACGGGCCAGACTCAGCGTGGGAACTTACTGCCAGGTCTGAGGTCACTTCTGCTTTTACCTGCAGGGTCAAGTCCATGGAGCAGGGGGGCGGGCCCCCAACTGTGCAGACTTCGTCAGCACCAAGTCAGGGACAGCCCTGCACTGGTCACAGGGACACCGGAAAGCAAGGCCACTGGGGCCTCAGGAAGCTCAGGGGGAAGCAATGTGGACCCCTTGGAAATGGAGCCTTGGAAAGGCAAACCTGAGTCAGGTGCCCCTCCCCCCACTTAGGGGGTGGGGCCTGGGACAGCTCTGCTCTGTGCCGTGGGCATGACGTTGCTCACACCCGCCGTCCCAGAAAGCTCAGGCCCTCCTCGGTGGCACAATCCAGGCCAGGGGGAGACTCTGCAGCTCCATCCCGCAGTGCTGGGGTGTAGTGCTGTGACCATCTGCAACCTCAGATGTGTGCTAGGTAGGGTAGACCGAGGCACAAGGGCCTGGTGCAGACTGAGGCAGACCTAGAGGCAGAGGTGCCTCCTGAGGGGTCTCAGCCACCAGACCCTCATCAGAACACTCTGAGAAATGCCACAGCCGTGACTGCCAGCGATGGGACACATCCCGCGGGGCAGCCCAGATGCTTTGGAGTGTCCTGGATGCGGAGTTGAATGACAGCATCACACGGCAGGAGCATTTTCAGGTCTGTCATCCTGTCCTGATGGCACCAGGGACAAATGCTCCGTTCAGTGATACTGTCCTGAACACCTTTCTAGATGTTTGTAACAAAGAGCACATCTCAGTTCACTCAGCTACCCCAAGTAGCTGCAGGCCACATCAGAACTAAGCTTCGCTTGGCTCATTGTGACAGGTGACTTTGGTTCCAGGAAAGTGATGCCATTTGTTGTTTTAGGAGCATGACTTAGTTTCCCTCAGACAGATAGCAAGACAGCGAGACAGGTAGATGACAGAGAAATGATGTAAGGGGGCAGGTAGAGATGCACACGTTCATTCACACGCACACATGCATGCATATACATGTGCACATTTATCTCATGTTCCAGGGCAGGCAGCACGCAATGGGAACAGCAGGCCGAGGGCTGCTCACCTCTGTGGGGCAGGGTGTCGCGGGGAAGAGGCACAGGGGACCTGTCCAGGGTGCTGGAAACTCCGTGTCCTGTTTACCCGAGGGTATGTGTCAGGAAAAAGTCACCCAGCGGGGCAGTTTGTACATATGTGTGTGCCATTCCTCAAGTTTAACATACACAACTCTTTTCACACTAACAGTGCAACCTACAAGACTTTGCTTCTTTAAGTTTTCGATTCTATTTCTTTTCTTTTTTAAAATATTTTATTTATTTATTTGATAGAAACAGCGAGAGAGGGAACACAAGCAGGGGGAGCGGGAGAGGGAGAAGCAGGCTTCCCACGGAGCAGGGAGCCCGATGCGGGGCTTGATCTCAGGACCCTGGGATCACGACCCGAGCCGAAGGCAGACGCTTAACCGACTGAGCCACCCAGGCGCCCCAATACTTTAATTTTTTAAAAATATTTTATTTCTTTATTTGACAGAGACAGACACAGCAAGAGAGGGAACACAGCAGGGGCAGTGGGAGAGGGAGAAGCAGGCTTCCAGCGGAGCAGAGAGCCCGATGCGGGGCTCGATCCCAGGACCCCGGGACCATGACCTGAGCCGAAGGCAGACACTTAACGACTGAGCCACCCAGGTGCCCCTCGACTCCATTTCAAACCATTGGAAGAGCTGTGAATCGATTCTATCACCCCTGGTATTGGCTATACATGATTTAAATCGAATGGGAACATAACTTCAAGCGCTAGATTGCTGCCACACACGACTGACTTATTCCAGTCCCCGAGATGTCCCCAGCTTTACACTCGCACCAGTTGTATTCTCTTCCCCAAAGGCTCTCATGGAAAGCCCTGTCAGATGCCTCACTGAATGAAGTTGTTCTTGCAAGCAGCACGGTCCTACTCCTGCTGTTTACCTCTTTCCCACACTTGCAGACGCGCCTACGCTCACTCCGTCAGTTACCGAGAGAGAGATATGTGGAAGTCTTCCACCACGCTCCTGGACTCATCTCCTCTTCCTTTCAATTTCGTCGATTTTGAGCATTTGATATTTTGAGGCTCTATTAATAAGGTATATGTAAACTTAAAACAATAAAATTGAGTTATATTATGTGATGTCGCCCTTCATTTTTAACTATATTTATTACTAAGTGTGTTTCTTGCCTGGTATTGTTCATTTTTTGATAGCCTGAAAGATATACTTTTTATTTCCTTTTATTTCTTAACCTCATAACTAAGACATATTTCTTGTAGGCAACATATTGTTGATTTTTCAGAATCCAGTCTGGCATCTTTATCTTTTACTTAGGATATTCAGCCCATTTACATCTGACACAATTTAATATAATTACTAATATATTTGGGTCTGAATCTACCATTTGTTATTATTTGTCTCACCTGTTCTGTGTTCTTTTTTTCTCTGCTTTCCTACTTTATTCTGGATTTTATTTTCCCATTTCTCCACTCTTTTAGCTTCTTAGTTATACACTTGTTTACTGTTCTTTTCATAATAACCGAAGAGATTACAAACTGTAACCCTATTTTATTAAAATCTAATTTGAATTTGCATTTTTACCAATCGCTAGGCAGTGCAAGGACCTTACAACACACAAACTCCGTTGACCCCCTTCTGCCTCTCATATCGTTGTTGCCGTGCATGTTCGCTCTACATGTTTTTATGTAAACTTTGTGTTTTGAGATGATGGTAGATTCATGTGCAGTTGTATGAGATGATAGAGATCCAGAGTGTACTTCACCCAGTTTCTCCCACTGATAAGAACCAGGACGCTGCCACTGGTGGGGCCAAACTGCAGAACATTTCCACCACAAGGACCCCTCACATGGCCCTTTTGGGGGGCTTTCCAGTTCCTTCCTCCCCCCACACCCTAGTACCTCTTTGAAGTACACTTGTTTAAATAAAAATAGGAGAGGTTTAAATAAAATATTACAAAATGACAGTACAGATGTTATGCTGATACAGCAAAAATCGGGAGGGAATTTCACAAATGGGTAAAGTTTGGGAAATGCCACTTGAAGGGTTTTGGAAGCAGCACTAGCTGGACTGAGATATGAGGTGAGGGGCAGAGGTCAGGTGGCAGGAAGGCAGCCTGTCCCGATGTCCCGAAGCCACTGCAAACTCAGCTAGTGTGGCTGGAGGGCAGTGAACAAATGGGAGACCACTGAGGGGTGGTCAGGAGTCAGAGGTCAGCAGAGACCCCAGAAGCCACAGGAGAGTGGGTTTTCTCCAAAGTTAACAAGAACTGCTATGGGGATTTAAGTGAAGAGATTATGAGATTTTGACGTATGTTTGTAAAGATCCATTCCAGCATTCTGCAGTGTGAAGGACCCTGTGGCTGTGTGCGGAGAACGGACAGGAAGGGGCTCCAGGGCGGAGGCAAATGCAATTGTCCTGAGAGAGCCCAGGGCACAGCGGGAGATGACAGTAAGGGGACGGACTCAGGATATGACATTTAAAATCAGCTTTATTGAGATATAAGAGCAATACTGAATCATGAAGAAATAGAAAATTTGAACAGACCAATAATGAGTGGGGACATTGGAACAGTGATCAAAAACCTCCCAACACAGAACAGCCCCAGACTAGACGGTTTCACTGGTGAAATCTACCAAACATTTGAAAAAGAATTAACACCAATCCTTCTCAAACTCTTCCAAAAAACTGAAAAAGAACGAACACACCCAAACTCATTTTATGAGGTCAAAATCACTCTGATGCCAAAGCCAGATAAGGATGCTATAAGAAAAGAAGACTACAGGCTAATATCCCTGATGAATATAGATGCAAAAGTACTCCGTAAAATACCTGCAAACCAAATTCAACAATACAATAAAAGGATCATTACCTTGATCAAATGGGATTTATTCCCAGGTGGAAGGATGTTTCAACATATGCAAATCAATAAATGTGGTACACCACAATAATATAATGAAAGATAAAAGTCATATGATTATCTCAATAGATGCAGAAAATGCATTTGACAATAAATTCAGTTAAGTTGCAGGATACAAAAGCAACACATAAAAATCATATGAATTTCTACATACTAACAATGAGCTATCTGAAAAAGAAATAAAGGAAATAATCTCATTTACAATAGAGTCAAAAAATAAAAATAGTTATAAATAAATTTAACCAAGGAGGTGAATGATCTATACACTAAAAATTACAAGATACGGATGAAAGAAATTTTAAGAGACACAAATAAATGGAAAGATATCCTATATTCATGGATCAGAAAAACTAATATTATTAAAATGTCCACACCACCTAAAGCCATCTATAGATTCAATGCAATCCCTGTCAAAATACCAATATTTTCCACAGATATGGAAAAAACCTTAAAATTCATATAAAACAACAAAAGACACAGAGTAGCCAAGGCAATCCAGAGAAAGAAAAAAGTTCAAGGAATCACAATTCCTGATTTTAAACTTTATTACAAAACTATAGTACTCAAAACAACATGGTACTGGCATGAAAAGAGACACATAGACCAATGGAAAAGACTTGAGGGCCCCCAAAAACCCATGTATAGTCAGTCAACAAATATTTGACGAGGGAGTCAAGAAGACTTAATGGGGGAAATAATAGTCTTTTCAAAAAATGGTGATGGGAAAAATGGACAACCACATGCAGAAGGCAGTTGGAACCCTGTCTTATACCACTCACAAAAATTAACTTGAAATGTATTAATGACTTAAATGTAAGACCCAAAACTATAAAACAACTAGAAGAAAATATAGGGGGAAAGCTCATTGACATTAATCTTTGCAAAAATTTTTTGGATATGGCGCCAAATCAGAAGCAATGAAAGCAAGAATAAATAAGTGGTACTACATCAAGCTAAAAAACTGCATTCTAAAAAACAATCAGCAAAATGAAAAGGCAACTTACAGAATGGGAGAAAATATTTGCAAACTGTCTATCTGATAAGGGATTAATATCTAGAATATATAAGGAACTCCTTCAATTCAATAGCAAAAAAAAAAAAAAAAAAAAAAAAACCAGACTAAAAAATGGGCAAAGAACTCGAAGAGATATTTTTCCAAAGAAGACATACAGATGATCAACAGGTGCATGAAAAGATGCTCAACATCACTCATCATCAGGGAAATGCAGATGAAAACCACAATGAGATAATCCCCTCACACCTGTCAGAACGACTATATCAAAAAGACAAGAAACAACAGGTGTTGGTGAGGATGTGGGGAAAGGGGAACCCTCTTGCACTGTTTGTGGGAATGCAAACTGGTGCAGTCACTCTGGAAAACAGTATGGAGGTTCCTCAAAAAATTAGGAATAGAAATACCATGTGATCCAGCAGTTCCACTTCTGACCAGAGGAGATAAACTCATGATCTTGAAAAGACATCTGCACTCCCATGTTTATTGCAGTATTACTCACAATAGCCACAATATGGAAACACCTAAGTGTCCACCCATAGATGAATGGATAAAGAAGATAAGGTGTATATATACAACGGAATATTATCCAGCCATAAAAATGAAGGAAATCTTGCCCTTTGAAACAACAGGGATGGACCCTGACAGCATTATACTAAGTGAAATAAGTCAGACAGAGTGGCGGTTGCCCGAGGGTGGAGGGTGAGGCAGATGTTGCTCAAAGGGTACAAACTTTCAGTTATAAGATGAATAAGTTTCGGGATCTAATGTACAGCATGATGACTATAATTAACAACTGTATTATATACTTCAAAGTTATTAAAAGAGTAGAACTTAAATGTTATCACCACCAAAAAAAAAAAAAGGCAAATATGTGAGGGGATGGGGGTCTTAACTAACCTTATTGTAGTCATTTTGCAGTGCACATATGTAAGAAAACATCACCTCGTACGTTTTAAACTTACATATGTTATATGTCAATAATATCTCCATAAAGCTGGGGAAAAAATATCAAGGAGCACAATGGCTGGATTATAGGATAAGAAAATGTTTGGGTTTCTAAGAAACCGCCAAGCTGTCTTCCAAAGTGGCTGCGCCATTCTGCATTCTCGCCAACAGTAACTAGGCGCTCCTCCCGCCCTGCATTCCCCCCAACACTTGGTGTTGTCAGTGCTCTGGATTTTGGCCGTTCTGGTAGGTGTGTAGTGGAGTCTCGTTTCAATTAGCAACTCTGAATTACGTATGATGTGGAGCATCTTCCCATATGTTTATTTGCCATCGGTATGTCTTCTTTGGTGAGTAGTCTGTTCAGGTATTTTGCTCCTTTTTCTTAATTAGGTTGTCTGTTTTCTCATTGTTGAGTTTTAAGAGCTCTTTGTGTATTTTAGACCGAAGTCCTTTATGAAATAGGGTTGTTTTTGGTTTTTTTTTATCAAATGTCTTCTCTGAGTATGTGGCTTGTCTTTTCATTAGCTGAATGGTGTCTTCCACTGATCAGAAGTTTTTAACTTCAATGAAATCCAACTTACTATGTTTTCCTTTCATGGATCATGCACTGGGGTATTGCATCTAAAGAATCTTCACCAAACTCAAAGTCATCTAGATTTTCTCCTGTGTCATCTTCTAGATGTTTAATAATATTTTCATTGGGAGGGAGAATAGAATGCTCTGGGTTGCCCTTCCTCTTGCCCTCTTGGAAGTATGAGAGCATTCTTCTCTGATCTTCATTCTGAGGATCTTGCGCAGCTCCAGGAGGTGGAACTCATAGGAAAATGAATGTTTCATATCTCAAGCTAGCCCATGCTCAGTGCCTGGCGGCTTGTCATTTGCCCCCAGTTGCTTGCTCTGGCAGTGGCTTCAGCTCATGGCAAGCTGTGATTCTATGTGTCTGCCCGACACTCCCGCCCTCAGGGTAGTCATTCGCTCCGTGACCTCTGGTTACTGCCTGCATGGTTTTGCCTTTAGCAGAATGTCATGTAGTTGAAATCACACAGTACATTACCTTTTCAGACTGGCTTTTTTCACCTAGCAATATGCACTCGAGGTTCCTCTGTGTTTATTCATGGCTTGATGGCCCATTTCTTTTTAGTGCTAGATCATATTCCCTTGTCTGGATGGGCCAGTTTGTTGATCCATTCACCTACTGGAGAACATCTTAGCTGCTTCCAGTTTGGGGCAGTTGTAAGTAAACCTGGCATAGATACCGATGTGCAGGACTTGGTGTGAACGTAAGTTTTCAGCTCATTAAGTACCCAGGGGAGTGATTGCTGGACAGTATGGTAAGAGCATGCTCAATTTGTGAGAATCCACCAAACTGTCTTCCCAAGTGGCTGCGCCATTTTGCATTCCTACCAGCTGAGAATGAGAATTCCCTTTGCTCCACATCCTCTCCTGAAATTGGTGTTGTCTTTGCCTTCATTTTCAAATATATTTTTTGCTGGGTGTAGAATTCTAGGTTGACAATGATTTTCTTGCAGTACTTTAAGATGTTTCTCCATTATTTTCTGGTTTGCAAGCGTTCTCACAAGAAGTCCTCTGTTTTCTTGTATGATGTTTCTTTTTCTCTTAAGATTTTTCCTTTATAATCATTTTTAAGAAATAGGATTATGAAATATAAAGCCTCTGGACATGTTTTGAAGTCAGAGCCAGCCGGTTACTGGTGATGGATCAGATGGAGGAGTCAAGAAGGAAAGACATCAAAGATGCTGCCAAGAGTCTGAGCTTGAGCAGCTAGAAAGATGGAGTGCAGGCTGCTGAGAAGGCAGCTGGTACAGGCTGTGAGAAATTGCGCTTGGTCGATTCAGAGAAGAAGGCACATTCCTCAGAAAGCAGAGCCAGGGACAGAAGTTACAGGGCAATAGCTTGAGAGATGATCCCAGGCAGCACCGAATAGGAAGGGGACCTTAGGCAGGGGAGGAAGGCGGGTGCACGCAGGTGTCTTATCCGAGTTAGCACTGCAGGCAACGGGTGTCTACTCCCACCCGAGAATTCCGGGAGCCCTTGTGGAACACGCTCCTCGAGGTGGCCAACCCAGGGGACATAGAAGAGGGAGACAGCCAAGGCTTGAGGGCTGGTCCCGGAGCACTGATCCTCAGATATGCTGGCCTGCCTCATGCTCTGGGGGCAGACGGCCTCGGGCGGAGGCACAGGGGCTGACAGCTGGGCGGAGGCTGTGGGGGTCCACAAGCAGAGGGGGAGGGGCTTGGTGGCAGACCAGAGGACAGTCACCTGTCAGCGCTTCATGAGCCAGGGGCTTCCAAATTTGGGAGTGAGAGTTTGCACCCCTAAGACCTCCTGTTGGCTTGGCTGTTTGCCTGGAAACTCCTGCCACCTCATTTAACCGTGCTCAGGGCACGGCAGCTCTTTGCAGAGATCTCAACAGCATGCAAGGGAGCCCAGCTCAGTGAGGCTCCAGCCCCCAGCCCTACTGCCCGCTGAGAGACCTGCATGCACAGAGCTCTGCCCTCCTTCCTCCATTCCACAGAAGGGGCTGAGAGCCGCCGTGGCTTACGTGAGGCCACGCGGCCCTCAGGGGGGCTGGAGTCAGCACGGACGCCCATCCACCTGCGCCGGGCCCTCTCCCCAGCACGGCGACTCTGCCCCCGGGAGCCCAGTCCCCCGCTTCCACTGTCCAGCAGTGAGCGTCAGACAGAGCGGTCATCCCGTTTATCACCACGTCTTATGAACTGAAAACAATGTCCATGAGGTCAGCTCCTTGGGCTTTGGGGTCGGCTGTGTAAATATTTGGTCTTCAGGACTCTTCTCGGCCAAGCTCCTCAGGGTGCTGACGTTAAACACACTCCTGCAGGAAAAATGCAACTGGTCTCAGGAAGGCCTCAGGGTCCAGCTCTCAGAGAGTGTCTGCTCAGGCTAATGTTTGACAACACAAAGCCCATTTTTCCTATGACTTTTTCTCATTTAAGACAAGAAAGATTGCCCTCTGCTCGCCAACACGCATACTCACAGTCATGAATACGAAGGCATTTTAAAACATTTGTGATCAGAAAGGCCTGTGTTTTCTCATTTCTTTACAGTGTCAGGGAGATTTGAGAGAGAGGGAGAGGGAGGGAGGAGGGAGGAGAAAGCAAACTTAATACCTGCCACCAGGGCTTCGTGGAAGGATGTGCTGTCCATGCCTGGGAAGCTGCGGCCATTTACGACAGTGCTGCAGATTGTGTGTGGGCCCACACCGCGTCCTCAGGTGGCAAGCAGGTCCCAGGGCAGCCTGGGCAGCTTACGTGGGCGCCTGACTCTGGCGATGGGGCTGCAGGGGCTTGTACCTGTATTCCGAGATGTCACAGGTGTATTCGTCTCCTGTGGCTGCTGTGAGCAGACAGGTGGCATCCAGGACAGGTGTTCACCCTCCCTTGGCAGGCTCTGGGGGAGGGTCCTTCCGGCCCCTCCTGCTCCCGGTGGCCCCAGGGGCTGTGGAATGCCTCACTCTGATCTCTGCCTTCTTCAGCACATGGCCTCTTTCCTCTCTGTCTGTGGCCCTGTGGCCATGTTTCCTCTTCTTCGACAGACACAAGTCGTGCCGGGTTGGCCCACCTTACTCCAGCGTGACCTTGTCTTACCTACTTGCGTTGGCCATGACCCCATCTCTACGTAAGGCCACACCTCCTGAGGTCCTGGGGGTCCTTTGGGGTGGGGGTGCGCTGGTGAGAAAACAGCCACCTGTAGATGGTGGGCATGGTGGGAGGAGGGCCGTGGGAGTGCCCGCCCCCCAGAGAAGGACCCTCCTGTTTCCGGAGGGTCACAGCTGCGCCCGGTGCTGTGGGAAGCCCCCAGGCACTGTCCCCACTGCAGGCCACTTTGCAGGGGAGAAGGGGCCTGGGTCCCAGAAAGAGCAGCTGGCCATGCCAGGTGAGGCCGGGTCCCTGGCTAGAGGGCGGAGGGCGCCGGCGGGGATCCGATGGCTGGCGCCGCTTGTCCACACTGGTAACCATGAGCCACCGGGGCTTCTACATCCTGGTGGTTGGGGGTGCTGGGCAAGCTCCAGGGAAAGGGGCAGGGAGGGACAAGGCCCCCAGCATGGGCTGATGCCCCTGCAACACGCGGGAATGCTGAAGCAGAGTGTTTTATCTTGACCCCTCGCTGGCTCTGAGGAGGCCTGGAGGGCAGACCCCGGCGTCTGGGCGGTGGAGGGAGCGGAGCCCAGCCCGGCCTGTGCATCGACAGACAGTGCGGGGCGTGCGGGGCGTGCGGGGCTCAGGAGGGAGCAGGGCACCCCGGACTCTCCACATTCGCCTTCGGAAACTACTTTGCGTGAGGCATAACAAACACCAAGGATCCAGCGCGGCATATCCCCTGGGGCCTCCGCGTGCCCTCTGGACGGCCGCTGCCCGGGTGTCATGTCAACCTCCTCCCGTTGTGCAGACGCGATCTGGACTCCTGTGTGCGCGTCCCCACCTGCCGGGGCGCCATCCAGCATGCTGCTACACTCCTTGCGAGTGGACTCACCCGACGAATATTCTTCGTGACTTGCCTCCCGGGAGACGGCTGGTACACAGCTCTAATAAATTCATCCTCAGCGCCGCGGACACGGGCGACTTGCCATCCTTCGGCCAGGGGACACGTGGCTGTCCCACAGCATCGCTGCCACGAGGAAGGTCCGGGGACACTCCTGGGCCAGGAGCCCGCTGCCTGTGGGCGGGCGCCCGGCCAGGAGCGGGGCTGCGCGGCGGGCGGGGCGGGCGTCAGCTTCGCTGGCAGAGGCCAGACGGGCCAGCAGGTGCCGCGGGCAGTGAGGGGCAGGGGTCTGCGCTGCGCCGCACCCCGGCCTCCCGGCCCACTCAGACTCTCGGTTCTACCTCCCTTACTTCTCTAAACGGTCACGATACCGCGACAAATGTCAAAATAACCAGGAAAGCAGCAGGAATGGCCTTGTTGGCTGATCCCGTCACGGGCTCCACGGTGAGGAAACACGACCGTATGTTTCATGCTTGCTCTTTCCGTAAAACCCACAGCCACGGCCTTTCTCTGTGGGGCCCCTAGGATCCCAGGCCTGGGCGTCTCGCCGTCACCCGGCTCCGGTGACGCTGCCCGACCTGTGATGAGGAAGCTGACTTCCGGGGACAGGGCTGGAACCTGGCAGCAAGTGCAGAGGCCTTGGGGCCCCAGGTTCCCTCACGTGGGGGGATGAGGACAGGCTTAGGGCTCCCGTCAGCTGGCTGGACCAGGACCTCTGTCCTTGTCCCCTAGAAGAAGCCGTGACCATGTTGTTCCCAGACCTCAGGAGCACCGACGACAACGGCCGGCACAGAACAGGGGCTTAGTCGGTATTCTCCACGGTCCTTGCTTGGCACCGTGGAGCTGCAGCTGCCACAGTCTGGGGGTGTCCGTGGGGAGCCCCACCCCCCCGTGCCCTCAGACATCCATCTGTGCAGCAGTGGCCCCGACTGTCTGAGGGTCGTGCTGAACCTGGCATGGACACAGGTACCAAGGTTGGGGCTTGACCCTGCAGCTCAGCAGGACCTGGCCACCTGGCTGGCCTCCACATCCACATCTATTGGGAGCGGCTCAGTGACCTCAATAGGACCAGAGCCCTCCCGTGGCACACAGTGACTGTTCACAAATAGCCCTAAAACAAGAAATCTCATCTGTGCAGACAGGTGGAGAGACCCGGAAGGAGGACACACAGAGGGAAGTCCACCCCAGATGCAAGGCAGGGGTCTGAGTGGGCTGGAAGCTTGAGAGCGAGAGTAGGGCAGTAGGGAGGCGTCTGTCGGGCCCTCTGGGAGGTCAAGAGGGGGCAGCAGGCCAACCTTGGGGCCACACCTGTGGAAGGAAAAGGGGGAGGGAGCAGACAGGGGCCCTCAGATCATCCTGCTGATCTGGCAAAGTGTCACCCAAATGCTTCTCTGGGGCAGAGAAGGTCCCACGGCAGAGCCTTGTGGGACAGAAAGGAGCACCCAGAGGGAGGCAGGCGGCTGCTCACACTCCTCCACGGGCTCCCCGCACCACCCCTGGGGTCCCTTGAGCATCAACCTGCACATAGTCAGGACCATGGACACTCAGCTGTCTGAGCCCCAGCCTGCAATGCTGCATGGCCCTTCCGGGCCTGGGGGCCCCTCTTCTTCCTGGCCAGCGCCCTGGTGGAACCCTCCCGGATGCACTGGACACTGCATTAACCTTTCTTACCCCAGAGGCCTCAGCTCCTTGGGTTGAGGCATGGTCCCCTTGAGGGATGGCCCTCTTCATGTCAGCGGGCAGGTGGAGCCTCAAGGAGGAAGAAGAGGGGAGAACCCCTGGAGCCAGGAGAGAGGGCTAGGGGCAGCCCTCCTGGTGGAGGTGTCCGAGTGAACCTTCCCAGGTGTTCCTATTAACCCCTCCAAGGCAGGGTCACTGTTACTCCCAGAATGGGACCCTGGCTTTCCGGAGCAGCTTCCCCTTGAGCAGAAAGCCAGGATTTAACCCAGTCTCTCAGCAGCACCAAGAGTCCAGCTGCTGTGGAGGTGACCCTGCGTGTGCCCAGGGGCAACAGGGTGGCCGGGAGGTCCCTGAGGGCGGAGGGAGAAGGAGGCAGAGGGAGGAGGTGTCCTAGCAGTCAGGCCACCCCACACTGGGAGGCAGCAAAGGGGGGGATGGTACCGGCTGACATGCCCACAGGCTCCCCATGCGGGCACCTTCCAAGGGCTTCACACACCTGTTCATCCGCCGGTCCTGGGGGGCTCATGCGGTGGCAGGAGGGAACCAGAGTGAGGGCTGACTGCGGGCACCCTCCTCAGGCCCCACTGCCTCGTTCGGCACGGCCCTCACCCCCATACCTGTCTCTGACCTTGGTTTTCTCACAGGGATGGGGTGACAGGACCCCCGAGCCCAGAGCCCGTGGAGACACGACTCCCTTCCCGGCCCACAGGCGTGTGGAGCTCTTGGTGATTTCCGCAGGCCGGCTGGGCCTCCAGCCCCTGACATGCCTCTAACCCTGGCCTCCTGGCTGTTTATCCTCAACCGCGTGAAGAAGGCATAAACCGTGGAGCTTGCCCAGGTATTTATTTTAGTTAGTGAAAATGCCTTGGACTTTGCCAAGAGCCATTTGACTTTAATTGGAAACTTTTGAGGCATTAATACTGCACTGAGGTTTAAGACGTGTCGGAGGCTCTGAAACCATCCATCACGTGAGGGCTGCTTCAGACCAGGTGGAATGAAGACAACCTTTTAGCAAATCCACCTCCCTTAATGGACTCATTTATAACTCTCTGCATCGCTGGGCAGTGTCTCTCCGGCAGAACCCCAGGAGCGCCGGCCAGCGTGTCTGAAAGCAGCCAACATCTGGTGACTGTAAATGAGGAACCCAGAAAAAACAAAACACAACATAAACAAGAGGCAGCGTGGGGAGGGCCAGCTGGACGCCCCCGTTGTGCACTCAGGGCAGACACCTCCCCGCCACGTGCAGGAAGCCAGGGGGAGGCACCATCTGCACCTCCTCCGAGAAACATTCCCCCAGCGGCTCTGTTTATGGAGGGCTTCTGGGGGCCAGCCTGGTCAGGAAGCCGTACCAGCTGCTCCAGCCTCATCCCATGATACGTTCCCCTGGGCGTCTCGGGCCCGGCCCCATCACAAGGCCTTTGCTCAGGCTCTTCCCTGTGCCCGGAGCACTCCTGCCTCTCCTCACCTGAACTAGTTAGCTATCGCTGTGAAACAAATGATCCCAAACTTAACAACTGAGGACAACAGAAGTCGGAAGGTCAAAAAGGAAAGAGCAACATTGAAGTGGCTAAAAATAGAAGCAAAAGTAATGAACTACCTTCTCATTAATTTTTAAGTCGTATTTGATGATTGAAGCAAAAATTAGAATCTGATGTGTTGCTCAGTGTATGAAGAAGAAATACTTCAGATCTGTTCTTTAAATGGGAAAAGTGATGAACCTAAAGGGAATTAGGTTTTCTACACTTCAAAATATCTTCAAAAACATTGTACATAAATCAAAAGAGAATACTAAAAGATGTTGAAATAATCTACAGAAAGATATTAAAAGATCATAGGGTAGTTCTATTTTTAACTTCTTGAGGAACCTCCATGCTGCTTTCCAGAGTGGTTGCACCAGTTTGCATTCCCACCAACAGTGCACATGGGTTCCTTTTTCTCCACATCCTCGCCAACGCTTGTTGTTTCTTGTGTTTTTGATTTTAGCCATTCTGACAGGTGTGAGATGGCATCTCATTATGGTTTTGATTTGTATTTCCCTGATGATGACTGATGTTGAGCATCTTTTTATGTGTCTGTTGGCCATTTGTATGTCTTTGGAGAAATGTCCGCTCATGACTTCTGCCCATTTTCAATAGGATTATCTCTGGGAGGGTTTGTGTTGAGTGTATGAGTTCTTTAGACATTTTGGATATTAACCCCTTGTCAGACATAATGTTGCCATTTGTGACAACATGGATGGATCTAGAAAGTATTATGCTAATTGAAATAATCCAGATAGAGAAAGACAAATAGACACGATTCCATTTATATGTAGAATCTAAAAAACTAAACAAATGAATGAACAAATAAACAAATAACCACTAAAAAGGGAGAAAGAAATAGACTCCTAGAGAACAAGCTGGCCATTGCCCAAGGGGGGGTGGGTGAAATATGTGAAGGGGATTAAAATGTATAGATGTCCACTTATAAAATAAACAAGTCATGAGATGAAAAGCACGGCATAGAGAATATAGCCAATAATACTGTCATGTACTTATCGTTGTGAGCAATTCATAATGTACATAATTATTGAATCACTATGTTGTACACCTGAAACTAATTTAATATCATACCTCAGCTATACTTCAATTTAAATTTTTTTAAATTTAAAAATACAGAGCAGAAATTGATGAAATTGAAACAGGAAAAACAATGCAGAAATTTAACGGAAAAAAAAAACTGGTTCTTTGAGTAAACCAATAAAAGACAATCCTCTAGCAAGACTGAAAATACCCAGAGAGTAGAGACACAAATAACCAACATCAGGAATGGAAAAGGCACTACCACTCCACCTACTAAAACCACTTACACGATGATGGGGATTCTACAAACAATTCTAGCCTCATAAATTCAACAACTGAGGAGAAATGGAGAGAAAGAACAAGAGAGTAATTTCTCAAACACCGCAAACTATGAAAACTCACCCAGACAAATGAGGCAAACTGTATAATCCCATAACCTTTAATAAACTGAGTTGGGTAATTTGTAAGCTCCTGAGAAAAAAGTTTCCAGGCCCAGATTTTTTGCTAGAGAATTCTAACAAACACTTAAAGAAGAATGGAAACGGTTTCTACGCAGTGAGGCTCAGAAAACAGAGGTGGGATTACTTCCCAGCTTCTGTTAGAAGTCCCTCCCAGCCTGACACCAAACCCAGACAAGGATTGCTTGAGAAAGGAGAGAAGGGGAAACAATAGACCAATCTCTCTCAGAAAAATTCAGATGCAAAGATTCTCCACAAAATATGAGCCCAGTGAATCCGGGAGTGTAACACAAAGCATTATATGCCATGACCAAGTGAGATTTAGTCCAGGAATGCAAAGCTGGTTCAATAGTCTATAATCAGTATAATACACCCCATCCAAAGATTAGGGAGAAGAGTCAGATGATCACACCAATCAATGTAGAAAAAATTTTGATACAATCCAAGTCCCACTCATGATAAAAACTTAAGGAACTAGGAACAGAGGGGAGACCCCCTCAGCTTGCCCAAGAACACCTACTACCAAAATCCTATAGCTAACGTCATACTTACTGGTGAAGGGCTGGGTTCTTTCCCCCTAAATTTGGGGACAATCACCACTGCCATTTCACATAATCCCGGAAGTTTCAGCCACTGCATTAAGGCAAGGGGGGAAAGGCACACAGATTGGAAAGGAAGAATTTAAAGCATCCCCATTTGCAGATGATATGACTGTGTATGTGGAAAACCCAAAGGAATCTACAGAAAAATTTCCTACAACTAACTGAGCTCAGCAGGGCCAGAGGACACAAGACCAACACACAAAAATCAACTGCACTGTCATATACTAACAATAAATATGTGAACATAGAAAAAATACATCATTTACATGACCCCAAAAAGGTACAAAGTGTAACAAATATGTACAGGATCTGACAATTACAAAATGTTGGTTGAAAAATACCCCAAAAGACCTAAATAAAATGGAGAGTCATAATATGTTCATGGATTGGAAGACTCAGCATGGTAAAGAAGTCAGTCTCAACTGATCTGTAGTATTGATGCAGTTCCTATCAGAACCCCAAATGGGTTTTTGGTCCATGTAAACAAGCTCATTCCAGAATCTACACGGAGAGCACAGGCCCCCGGGCAGCTAGGCAGCCGTGACCAGGAGGGACCATGCCTCTGTCGCCACAGCAAAGGGGACCAGGTGGTCCTGGGGGACAGAACCAGAGACCAACGGGACACAAGAGGGACCCAGCGGGAGCCCCACCAAGGACGGGGGTGGTTGCCAAAGGCACAAAGGGAGGAAAAACAGCCTTTCCATGAATGGCGTTGGGGCGGTGGGACATCCGCCAGCAAACAAGGAGACCGAACTAAACCGCATGCCTGATATGGAGACCAGCTCAAAATGGATCATGGATTTAAGCGTGAAAGGTAAACTATAAAATTTCAAGAAAAAAAAAACCTCAGGGGAAAGTCTTAGCATCTAGGACCAGTGAGCCCTTAGTCTGGACACTACCAAATTGATAAATTGGACCCTATCAAATTAAAATTGTTTGCTCTGAGGAAACAGTCAACAAAACCAAAAGACAACCGACAGAATGGGAGAAGATATTTGCAAATGACATATCAGATAAAGGGCTAGTATCTAAAATCTATAAAGAACTTATCAAACTCAACACCCAAAGAACAAATGATCCAATCAAGAAATGGGCAGAAGACATGAACAGACATTTCTGCAAAGAAGACATACGAATGGCCAACAGACACATGAAAAAGTGCTCAACATCGCTTGGCATCAGGGAAATCCAAATCAAAACCTCAATGAGATACCACCTCACACCAGTCAGAATGGCTAAAATTAACAAGTCAGGAAACGACAGATGTTGGTGAGGATTTAGAGAAAGAGGAACCCTCTTATACTGTTGGTGGGAATGTAAGCTGGTGCAGCCACTCTGGAAACAGTATGAAGTTTCCTCAGAAAGTTGAAAATAGAGCTAGCAAGAATGATAACACCCCTGGGCACTCAAGTATCCCAAACACTATCCCGCTCCCATTACACCATCCCATGATATCCTACAGCATCACCTGTAAGGTGTTCAGCACATAGTAGGTGCTTAATAACCAAGGTTCCATCTCCTTTCCCTGATGGTTTCTTAGAACTTCACAGCCCTGGCTCAGGGTCACTAGTTGTGATTGTTTCTTAGGATGGTGTTGCCAGCACAGGGCAGTAACAGTGCCTGTCACTGCCCTGCCCCCCCTCCCCCCTGCCATGTGCCCGAAGCACACTCTCCTCTTTGACTGCTGGATAGCCCCATCTGGAAGCTAGTACCAGTTCAAAGAATGCAACTTCCATTCTAAAATCTGGCTGCAGGGGCGTCTGGGTGGCTCAGTCAGTTAAGTATCTGCCTTCGGCTCAGGTCCTGATCCCAGGGTCCTGGGATTGAGCCCCGCATTGGGCTCCCTGCTCAGCAGGGAGCCTGTTTCTCCCCCACTCCCTCTGCTCCTTCCCCTGCTGTCTCTCCTTCTCTCTCTGTCAAATAAATAAATAAAATCTTAAAATAAAATAAAATAAAAATAAATAATAAATAAAATTTGGCTGCAAACCCTCTGACACTCCTGCATGGAATGTCCCCTCCTTGGAACTGGGTGGGCTGTGGCTGTGGCTGCTTTGGAGGCCAGGTCATAGGAAGTCATGCAACTTCCACTTTGCTGCTGGAACACCCACCTTGGAGTCCTGGCCTGCCATGGCAAACGTCTCATCACCCTAAGGCCTCCATGCTGAGAGGAAGCTTAAGCCACACAGAGAGCCACTGCAGTTGACCAACCCCCTGGGACCAGCACCCCAGCCATCCCAGCACTGTTGACAGCAGCATGCCATCTGCAAATGGACCTCCCACCCCCACACTTCCAGCCTGTTTCAGGCACATAAAGCCCTTTGAATCTTCCCAGCTGAAGCACTAGACACTGTAGAACAGAGACAAGCTGTCCCCACTGTGTCCTGTTTGAATTTCTGACCCACAGAATCTGTGGGCATAATAAAATTATTGTTTTAAACCCCAAAGTTTGGGGTGGTTTGTAATGCACTAATAGGTCATTAGAATATAGGATCATGGAGCACTAGGTTCTGGGTCCAAAACACTAATCTGTCATGGACCAGATGTGAATATTTCTGACGTCCACTTCCCCAGAGGAAAAGGATCTAAGTTGGTCATAGAACATGATGACAAATGTAAGACCCTGCACCCTTCTCTGTCCCCTTCAAGGGCAGACATTGCTAATTGAGCACAGCACTGCTCCCACACTCATCTGCAGTCTACTCGAGTGGCCCTCTTGACTCGGACTCACTGTCAATCGGGCATCATGACACCCACTCCTAGAGTTTCCATGGTGACCAAGTGGAACACAGGTGCTGCTCAAAGTGTCCCTTTCTGCCTCACTGTGGAGCTGGGACACCTCATCTCATTTTCTGCAGTCCTCAGACTGGGATTAAACCACTGGCTTTTATGGTTCTCAGGCCTTCAGACTTGGAATGAATTACGTCTCCAGCTGTCCTGAGTCTCCAGCTTGCAGACAGCAGATCATGGGACTTCTCAGCCCCCATAATCACAGGAGCCAATTCCACATACCAAATTTCTCTCTCTCATCAATTGATAGATTGATTGAGAGAATCCTAGGCTGGCGCATACAATAACTGAAACTTGAAAAATTGACTAGAGGGATTCAACAGTGGATTTGAGCAAGGAGAACAAAGAATAAGTGGACTTGAGGTTAGGACAATTGAAATTGTGACTGAGAAATGGAAAGAAAAATCAACGGCAAAAAGTGAACAGAGTCTAAAGGACCTGTAGACACCAACAAATAGATCATCATATGCATTGGATGAATTCCAATGTTTTGTAGCAAAACTTAAAGACAACCATACCCAGACACATTATAATTAAACTGTCAAAAGCTAAATATCAAAAGAAACTACTGAAAGCATCAAAAAAGAAACAACTTGTCACATACAAGGGATCCACAATAAAATTATCAACTGATTTCTCACCAGAAATCCTGGAGACCAGAAGAAAGTGGGACGATACATTCAAAGTGCTGAATGAAAAAAATTGTCAATCAAGATTTTATGTTCAGCAAAATTGTCTTTCCGAATGAGCAAGAAATTAAGACATTCCTAGGTAAACAAAAGCTGAGGGAATTTGCCTCCAGTAGACCTGCCCTGCAAGAAATGCTAAAGGGAGTTCTTCAGGTTGAAACGCAAAACATTAACTTGAAGCTATACAAAGAAATAAAGATTCACAATAAAGGAAAATACATGGAATTATATAAAAATGCCAGCATTATTTCAATTTTAGTTTGCAACTCCACTGTTTATCTTCCAGAGGATTTAAAAGACAAATGCATAAAAATTATAAATCAATGCCATTGGGTGCACAGTGTATAAAGATGTAATTTGTTATATCAATAACATAAAAGGAGAACAAAACTATACAGAAGCAGATATTTGTATACAGTGGAAGTTAAGTTTGTATCAATTCAAATTATATTGTAACTTTAGAATGTTAAAAGCAAGCCCCGGATAACCACAAAGAAAATATGTATAGAAAATATGCATGAAGGGCAATGAGAAGAGAATACAAATGTTTCACTTCAAAAAAATCAACTGAACCCAAAGAAGTCAGTAATGAGGGTGTGAGACACAAAAAGTTATAAGACATATAGAAAACAAACATCAAAATGACAAAAGTAAGTCCTTTCTTATCAGTTATTACCTTAAATGTAAATGGATTAAATTCTTCAAAGGCAAATTAATAGAACAAATAGAAAAGGGATCTAACTATATACTGCCTACAAGAAACTCACTCTAGATCTAAAGATACAAATAGATCAAAAGTCATAGAATGAAGAGATCCTCCATGCAAATAGTAAACAAAAGAGAGCTGAGGTAGCAATACTAATATCATAAATAGATTTTAGGTCAAACACTGTTACAAGAGACAAGGACATTACATTATATATTGATGAAAGAGTCAACTCACCAAGAATGTAAAATAATTATAAATATATATGCACAAAACAACAGAACCTCCAAATATATGAAACAGCGACAGAATTAAAGGGAAACAGACAGCTCAACAATAACAATTGGAGACTCCAATACCCAACTTTCCATAGTGGACAGAACAACCAGACAGAAGATCAATAGGAATACAGAATTTGAACAACCACAAATCAACTAACCCTAAAAGACATGTACAGAACACTCCACCCAACAACAGCAGAATGCAGTCCTTCTCAAGTAGACATGGAACATTCTCCATGATAGAACACATGTTAGGCCACAAAACAAATCCTGACACATTTTTTAAAATTGAAATCATAGCAAGTATCTTTACTGATCACAAAGAATGAAACTAGAAATCAATAACAAAAGGAAAACTGGAATATTCACAAACATGTGAAAATTAACACACTCCTAAATAACCAATGATCAAAAAAAAAAAAAAAAGGAAAATGGGAAAATACCTTGAAATGCATAAAATAAAAAATACAACACATCAAAATTTATGGGACACAGAAAGCAGGATTGAGAGGAAAATTTATAGCAGCAAACATACATTTTGAAAAGATGTCAAATCAATAACTCAACTGTACACTTTAAAAAAAAACTAGAAAAAGAAACACAAATTAAACACACAAAATGAGAAAAAGGAAGAAAATAATAAAGATTAAGGCAGAGATAAATAAACTATAGAATAGAAACACAACAGAGAAAAAAATCAATGAAACAAAGTTGGTTCTTTGGAAAGATCAACAAAATTGACAGACCTTTAGCTGAACTGACAAAGAGTGAAGACGCAACTTTCAAATTCAGAAATGAAAGTGAAGATACTAGTGATTTTACAGAAATAAAAAGGATTATAAGAATTAGGATTAAAAGAATACTCTGAACAATTATACTTCAACACATTGGAAGAAACCTAGAAGAATAGACAAATTCCTAGAAACACACAATGTACCAAAACTGACTCATGAAGAAATAGAAAATCTAAATAGGACTGTAACCAGTAAAGAGATTGAATCAGTAATTTAAAATCTCCCAATAAAGAAATATCCAGGACCAAATGGCTTCTCTGGTGAATTCTAACAAATATTTAAAGAGGAATTATACCGATCTTTCCCAAACTCTTTAAAAAATTTAAGAGGAGGAAATATTTCCTAACTTATTTGAGGAGGCCAGCATTACCCAGATGCCAAAGCTAGACAAATACACTACAAAAAAAGAAAAGTAAAGTACAGACCAATATCCCTTATGAATATAGATGCAAAAATCTTCAACAAAATGCTAGCATACCAAATTCAGCAGCATATGAAAATAATTATGACTATGACCAAGGGGGATTTATCCCAGGAAGGCAAGGGAAGTTCAACATACAAAAACCAATCAATGCAATACACCATCTTAATAGAACGAAGGGGAAAACCACATGATCATCTCAATCAATGCAGAAAAATCCAATACTCCTTTGTGATTAAAAACACTCAATAAATTAGGAATAAATGGAAGTTCCTCAACATGAAATATCATATATGAAAAACCCACAGCTTACATAATACTCAATGGTAAAAGACTGAAAGTATTTCCCCTAAGATCAGGAATTGGACAAAGTTATCCACTCTCACCACTTTATTCAACATAAAAAAGGCAAGTACAAGAAATACAAGTTATCCAAATTGGAAAGGAAGAAGTGAAATTATTTTTGTTCTAATATGACATGATGTTCTATGTACAAACACTAAAGAATCTATACACAAACAAAGCTGTCAGAGCTAATAAGTGAATCCAGCAATGTTGCAGGATACCATCCCAACAGGCCAAAATCAGTTACATTTCTATACAGTAACAATAGAAAGGAAATGATAAAAATAATTCTATTTAAAATAGTATCAAAAAGAATAAAATACTTAGGAATAAATTTAACAAAGTATACAAAGACTTGTACACAGAGAACTATAAAACATGGCTGAAAGAAATGAAAGCAGACATCAATGTTGACATCCCATGTTCATGGATCAGGAAACTTGATATTGTCAAGGTGACAATACTACCAAAAGGATCTACAGATTCAATGCAATCTCCATCAAAATCTTTACAGCCCTTTTTTTTTTTTTCAGAAATAGAAAAACCCACCCTGAAATCCATATGGAGTCTCAAGTAAGCCCAAATAGCCAAAGAATCTTAAAAAGAAGAGCAAAGTTGGAGGACTCTCACTTCCTTATTTCAAATCTTACTGAAAAGCTACCACAATTAAAACAGTGTGATCTGGCATAAGGACGGACTTATAGAGTGATGGGATAGAATAGAGAGCCACAAAGAGACCCTCACATATATGGTCTAATGATTTCCAAGAAGGGAGCCAAGACCATTAAATGGGGAAAAGACAGTTTTTTCAACAAACAGTGCTGGAAAAACTGCATATCCCCATACATAAGAATGAGGTTGGACCCTTCCTTTACCCCATATTCAAATATTAACTCAAAACAGATCAAGATACAAACATAAGAGCTGAAAACTGTGAGTCTTGGTAGGAAACATAAGGGAGAATCTTCATGACCTTGGGTATGTCACCAAAACCACAGGCAACAAAAGGAAAAAATAAGTTGGATCTGTCAAAATTAAAAGCTTTCATGTATCAAAAGGCAAAATCAGGAGAGTGAAAAGACAACCCACAGAATGGGAGAAAATATTTGCAAGTCATATATCTGATTAGGAACTCATATCAAAAATATATAAAGAACTCCTACCACTCAACAACAAATATCAAACAATCCACTTCAAAAATGGGCAAAGGATTGAACAGATATATTCTTCAAAGACATGCACATGGTCAACAAACACATGCAAAAATGTTCCACATCATTAGTCATTAGGTAAAGGCAAGTCAAAACCACAATTAGATACCACCCCATATCTAGTAGGACGGCGACTGTGTTAAATAAAACAAAAAAAGGAGCACAACCAGTATGGTGAGGATGTGGGGAAATGGGAACCCTCACACAGTCCTGACTGGAATGCAAAATGCCCCAGCTGCTGTCCCTCCAACAGTTAAACACAGACTTACCACAGGTCCCGCAATCTCACTCGTAAGCATATACTCAGAAGAACCGAAGACTCCAGCAGATGCCGGAGCGCCACGTTCACCGCAGCTGGATTCACAAGAGCTGGAAGGCAGAAATGAGCCAGGCGCCCACCAGCAGAGGAACGGGTAAACAAACATGATACGCGCCTACAAAGGGACTCTCCTAAAAGCAGTTACAAGGAGGGGTGCTCTGACCCACGCGACCGCACGATGAACCTCACCGGTGGTAGGCTAAGTGCAGTAAGCCAGCCACAGACGGGCACATACTCTGATTCTACTTCTGTGAGGGTAACGCGGTCCGCAGGGCTGGTGGAGGGGGGATGGCCAGCTAGGCTTAGCAGTCATGGTTTCCGTTTGGGACGGTGAGAGAGTTCTGGGGGTGTGTAGTGGCCGTGGTTATACAACACTGTGAGTGTACTTAATGCCACCACTGAATGGTCACTTAAAAATGGTTGAAATGGTAAACTGTATGTTATATATATTTGGCCACAGTAAAAATAGGAAAGAAAGGAAAGGAGGCTCAGCGTCCCGGCCAGCCTGGCTGCTCCCCGGCCTGACGGCGCCAGGTGACTGGACCTCCTCCTTCCCGATCCAGCCTGCAGGTGACTGGGTCCCTTCGGCCAGGATGCTGGCGTCCAGAGTAAGCAGGAGGCTTTAATCCCCAGAGAAGGAAGTTGAAGGAGAGACAAGTGTCTCCCCTTCTCACAGCCTTAATTCTTCAGGGGAAGGGAAATGCTCATTCTATTCCCAGTCGGGAATCCTAGCCTTTCACCCGCAGGAGTCTACTTTTCTAGAGTAACTCTAGAAAGAAGCCAGATAGTGAGCGAGCCGTTACGACTAACCGTGCATGAGGCTCACACAGCCGCAACTCATCTCCCCCATCATGAACGGGGTGCTTGCCCCGCGCTACAGACAACCCCAGGTTCTGTGAGGCACTGGGACTGGCCCCAGGTCTCACAGATAAAACACATGGGAGAGTCGAGAATGGACTCCACGTCTGCCTGAATCAGAAGGGAGACCTCATCAGGCCAGAGGCAGAAATGTTGGATTCAGAAGGGGAAGGTTCATCTCCAGGCTTTGGTCCCACCTCACTGTACGTCTTTGGTCCAGTCATTCCATCTCTCTGGGCCTTGTTTTCTTCATCAGCAAAAGGAGGATGCAAATGTCCACCTTTCAGGGGCTTGTGCTTGAGTCAGTGTGATTCTAGCCTAAATGACTCATTCAGGGAAGATTTATGGTGGCTGGTCTGAGTCCTTCCATGTGCTTGGGTGAGCACCCTGGGAGAGTCACATTCTCTTGGTCTGACACATTTTCCTTCCAAAAATGTTAAGATGGAAGTGTAATGAAGTAGGCTCCCCAACAGGAGTGAATACCCAGGAGGGAAGTTGAGGGACTTCTGGCTGGACAAACTGCTACTTGGTGGCAGCATACAGCGTTGACTTCTCCTCTGGAAATGAGTAAGACTGACTATTCTTTGAAAATCTTTGGAAGCCTGATGACCCTTGCAGAAAGCAGGTGGAGAAACAGGGGAGCTTGAGGTTCCCCTGGGGAGCCGCACAAGGAAACCCCACGAGTAAAGGTGAGCACTGGCTTCGGCTTCGCTAGCTGTGTGACTTTGACCAGGGTGCGCCCCCCTCCGAGCCTCTTGCTCCAGGTGCCCACCACCTCCTTCTGAGCGCTTCCAGCAAAATCTTCCCACAGAAGAGGAGGAGATGGCCAGGGGTGTGGTCAGACTTCTTTGCGCTGGGCAGGGGCGGCTCCTCCCCACCAATGACAGGGTGTTAGTCAGCAGATGCATTATGAACACCGCCACCCCCAAGCTGCCAGGCGTTGGGTGCAGACGTCCCTGGAGTGCAAGAGCGTCCCACACATCTGGGCGGCTGAGCCAGGTCTCCCGGTGGAGGGGTTCACAGTCGTGGGGAGACTCAGAGAGGCCCTCGGGGCAGCAAATGTTGGCACAGGGTGGTAGCATGAGAGAACGCACCAGGGGAAACTGAGGCAAAGTGGCGCGGCCTTGCCCCCGGATGAAGCTGCCGCTCAGTCCACCCACGGTTGCCATGCGGGAGCGTGGGCTCATGTGGCCAGAGCTCCTATTTTTTCCTAGAAACTCCAGAGATCCAGATACGTACGTGAAGTGTGTGTGGCAGTCTGTGTCTTGGCTCTGTCGCAGTAACAAGCAACCCCAGGCCCCAGCAGATGAAAGGGGAAGACTGAACTCTCGCTCAGCCGTACTCTGCCCCTGGCCACCTCCTGTAACTCATGTCCTGTGACATTCACGGGGGACAGGTGGGGCTGGGCCCGTGGACACCGCTGGAGGAGCCTCCCCGTCCCTGGTGTCTCCACCCCCACCCCCCGCAGCCAGATGACCATCCCGGAGGGCACGTGTCTCCTCTGCCCCCCTTGCCTGACTGTGGAGCTAACCATGGTGCTCGGCGGGAGGAAGTCCCCGCCAAGGGCACAGCCACACAGAGCCGCCTGCAGGGGGCCGTGTCCCGGGACTGAGCCACCGCGAGGCGCGCTCGCGGCCGGCCCTGACAGGCGGCCAGAAGCAGAGCTGTGCGCCTGCAGACACCAGAAGCGTCCGGCAGCTGCCGCCCACGCCCACCTGCTCCGCTCGGCCCTCCCAGAGCCCCCTGCCTCGCGGGCTCCACCCCTGCTGTCCCACGCCTCCCTTGGCCCCTCCTGCCCTATCCCTTTCAGATAAAAATGACTTCAGACGACACTGTTGCCCATTTGCACAAGTTGAGCTCCGCAACGAGTGCTGGCTGATCCCCCCGCCAGGCACGGCCCCTGCGGCAGAAACTGCCCCACTCCGTCCTCGGGGCTGCCCTGAGGTCGGCACTCTGGCATCGCCACCCCAGTCGACAAGTGGGGAAACTGAGTCACAGAGGAATTAGGAGCGTGCCCTCGGCCACCACCTCCACCATCTCCCCACAGCCACCGCGGGCCCTGGAACGAGGCCGGGGCGCAGCTGCACCTGGGGCCCAGGGCCGGCCCGGCTGGCATCTCCCTCGGCCCCTGGTGACGGCTCCCGACCCAGTTTCCCGGGCGTCTGCCGGGGACCTTGGCTCCTGGGAGTCACACCAGCCCCCTCGCAGCCCCCGACACCAGCTGGGGGCCGCCCTCCCGGTCCGCATAGTCTGGTGCTGAGGAGAGGCGGCTCCCCCCTCATGGACCAGCGAGCCCCGGAGGCTCCCGCCAGGCTGCAGCCCCTAGGGGAGGCCTTCGGTTGGGGCCCCTGCCCCCGAGCGGTGACTGATTTGGCGAGGACCGTTGGACTGTGTGTGGTAAGATACACAGAACATACATTTATCGTTTGAACTGTTTTTTAAGTCGAGTGTCATCAGGCACTTTCTCGGGTTGTACACATCACCAGCACCTGTCCCCACAACGTGTTCATCCTGCAAAACTGTGTCCCCACTAAGCACTCACGCCCCCGTCTGCTCCCCCAGCCCCCAGCCGACTTTTTGCCTCCATCATCTGATTGCCGTAGACACACTCTACAGTAGGTGTCCTTCTGTGGCCGCCTTCCTCCACGGACCGCAGTGTCCTCAAGGTTCACGTGCGCCGCAGCGGGCGACAAGATCTTCCTGCTCCAGCCTGCATGGCACACTCCACTGCACATGCACGCCACAGCCTGTCTGTTCGTTCCTCTGCAGCCACCAAGAGCAGCAGCACCACGGGCGTGCATGGGCAAACACCTGCCCTCGGCTCTTTCGGGGTACACCCAGAAGTGGGGTTAGTGCATCACATGGCAATTCCATCCTCAGTTTGTTGAGGAAGAGAGACATGTTCTTACATGACATCTTTTAGTAATTCATACTGATTATAGGAAAGTGGGAAAAGCATAGTCAAGGCAAAAAGAAAACCAAAAATGACTTTTTTCAGCTTTGCGAAGAAAACTGCTATTACCATGTGTAGGGGTTCCCTCTGGAGGTGTGAACAGGCCTCCACCCCATCCGTCCGGCTCCGCTCCTGTCTGCCCTCCCTGTGTGAGGCTGTTGCCCGGGCTCGGCTGGACCCCAGTGTGGCCCTGCCCTATGGTGGACGTGGGAAGAGTGCCGGCCTCGGGGGCCACGCCAGGCCTTCCGCAGACGGAGAGCTCGCTCGTGCCCGACGCCTCCCCTCTGCCCACCGGGCCAGGCACCAGGCCCCGCATGCCTTGCAGGTGCTGGGGCCCAGCCGCTGCAGAGTCATCTAGAGAATCTATTTGGGCTGTCATGTGGAGTTGAGTTTCTTTTGGCACACGCTGGAGACTGACAAAAATATTCACGTCAAAACATTTCTGGTGCAAAATTTATGAAAGCATTTGAATTTGGCCTGGGCATTTTTTTCTTTTTCCCTCTCCCCCTCCCCCGCCTTGTCCTGAGTTGGGGGCGGGGAGAAGAGATAGAGTCCAGATGTTGGTGGGAATGACTCCCCCTTCTCCCTCCCCCAGCCCCTCTGGCCAGAGGGACGTCGGAATCAATGGCCACTGTGTGTCCACAGGAGCACAAAAGGCCGGTGCGGCCGTGCCTGGCCTGGAGTCTGCCCCTAACCCCTGGGTCGGGGTAATTGTCTGCAGAGGCGGCCTGGGGCGGGGGCACTAATGATTTAGGCGGGATCTATTTCACGGCAAGCCTTTTCTACTCCGAAGACGCCTAATCGAAAGTAATCTGAAAATTAGGGAAAATAAAAACCATGCCCACCGTTACATAAATACCCATTTCCTCGCATTGGCTGCTCGAAACCACCTCATTCCAGAGCAGCGTGATGTTTCCCTGTTGGGCAAGGCCGGGCTGGGCCTTTTGATCCACTCCGCCCGCCCGCGGCTCCCGCGGGGCTCCCGGAGCAGAGGGTGGGAGCGGCATTGGCCCTGCCGCCCAGGTCCCCGTGGGGCCGGGCCCTGCAGACCTCACATGTGGTCTGGGCGGGGTGGGGGGATGCCCGCTCACTCTTCCGGGTGACCTCTCCTCCAGGGTCACTCCTTGGCCCTCAGACACCCGCAGCCCAGAGACCCCGAAGGCCTTTGCCAGAGCTGCTCCGGACGCCCCGACGGCCCCTGGCCCGGGTCTGTGTCCGCCCCAGGCCTTCTGTCCATGCCCAGCCCAGAGCAGAAGTCACTCGCAGAGCGGCCCTCTGGGACTCGCCCTGTCACCGGACCCCTCCCCGTGAGACTGGCCTGTCCTGCTTGGCGTCTTGCCTCTCGAGACCTGTCCACAAGCTCCAGGGGACAGGGGCCACGTCCAGCTCGGTCACCACGGCTGGCACTCGACAGACCTTTGCCGGCAGAATGGGGGTTTTCGTGCAATAATGGAGTGCAGTAGTTTACAAAAGGGGTGGGAGCTCTGGGGCCAGGGAGGAAAACCCGGGTCTGGTCCTGCCAATACCGCCCGCCTGTCGCCTCGGGGGCCACCGGGCGGGGGCGGGCCCAGCACAGCAGACGGTGGGACCCAACATGACTGCAAATCCTCTGGCGTTCCCTCAAAAAGAGGGATCTCCCTTTGGATTGCTGGGCTTGTGACAAAGAAGCTTCCAGATGGTTCTGGAAGGCCCCAAGCATTCAAGTCTTCCAAGTCAGACCCCACTTGGAATGTAGGGACACGCTCTCTGGGCCAAGCCAAGAGCTGTGCGTGGAGGCGGAGAGGCACAAGCAGGCCGGACACAGTGCCCGGCAGGACAGAAGCTTCCCGTGTTGGGTGGAGGCTGGACGAGGGGACCTTCCAGCCTCTGACCCCTGGGAGACAGGACGGCTCAGGGGCCCCCGCCTGGGCCACACACAGCCCCGCCGTTACCACGGTCACACCCAGGCCCTTGGGCTGCCCCTACCTGGAGCATGGTCATCGCCCGTCCCACCGCCCCCCACCTGACCAGCCCCTTCCCGGGGCTGGGCCACGGGCTCCGCTCACAGCAGCCCCTGTGGGCCTGGGCTGGGGGTGCTCACCAGCCTGGCTGGGTTGGAGCAATGCTGGTAGGGGGCCCAGGGGCCGGCAGCTGTGGGGGGGCGACCAGAGGGAGCAAGAGGGGGTGCAGGGTGGGCACGCACAATGTGGCTGCACACCCCCTCCTCCGGGTCCCGGGAGGCCACCCCACATAGCACACGGTCCCCTCTGCCCCTTTTCATGTGCTCAGGGGACCGCTGTGCCTGCCTGGGATGGGCCCCAGCCCCTTTACGCTTCCCCAGGGCCCCAAGGGGGCAAGCCATCCTATGGCCCCTCCCATTTCTACTTGGGAACCTGATGTGTTCAGGGGCCACCCAGAGCAGGGTGTGGGCTCTGGGAAGCCTAGTGGGCTCCCCGTGCCAGTCGCCATTCCTGGCCGTTCCTGTGACCCCCTCTCCCTCTGTTCCTTCAGGCTCCCAGGGGCAGAGATCAGCCCCTCAAGTCCCACGGGAGCCCTGACCCCTCTCCCCGGGGACCCTGCTGGGCCAGGTTGTGTGAATTCCGTTTCTCCCTTTGGCACGGCCCATCTGCAGTATCTGGGGCCTTGGTCAAAATGTCCATTTGAATACCCTGCATCCAGGCCAAGGCTCCCCAGGCAGAACAGGCTCCATCCCAGTCCGGCGAGGGCAAAGCACACACTGTCAGCACCAGCCTCAGAAGGCTCCCCCGGGAGCTCTGGAAAGGCAAATAGCGAGTCCCAGGTAAGGGACTGGGGTGTCCTGGAGGGCAGGGCCAGCAGTGGGGCGGCAAAGGGCAGGCCTGGCTGTGGGGCCAGGGGGAGCTGCCCACGGAGCCCAGGCAGCGGGCTTCCCCAGCGGACCCAGGACCCAGGGTGAGTAAGAGCTAACTGGGAGGGATGGGGCGTCCAAAGGCCAGAGGCCCACGGAAGCTGTGCACTCCCTTTCCCCTTCCAGAAGCCTCACCTCTCCCCCATCCCCCCGGGGTGGGGGCCTGACTGGCACGTTGGCCCCGCGGGCTCTGGGGTGGGCGCTGCGGGGCGGGCAGGGGTGGTAGTCGGAGGGAGGGCCACGTGAAGGCCCCAGACCCGGCGTGGTGTTGCAATTACCCATAAGCCTGGTGTTTACACGGGGGTTTTACAGAGAACTCGAAGCATATCTTCCTGTTGCTTTGGCAGCAAAGGCGTATCAAGTGAGTGTTCAAAAGGGCCGAACCGCGTTTGCAAAAATAAAAACCAAATGGCTGAGTAATTTCCACCAGAGAAGGACTCACTCTTGCAATTGCACGGTCTATTTAGCATGCTTTCATAAAACCTTTTAACGAATCAGCCCTGAACCCGCACGCCAGGCCCACCCCACCTGTCAGACTTGCGTTTCCAAACATAGGTACGGCTGCCCAGGAGATTGGATGCAGGTTTCCGTCCTCGTGGGGAGTGCAAGTCCCCGGCACCCTTCAGCACAGGCCTGTGCACGATGCTATGCTCGCTGGGATGGGGGTCCCCCCTGGAGGAAGCCTGGTGGGGGGCCGTTGGGAGGGACACCAAGGGACCTACAGGAGGCTCACTGGGCCTGAGGAATCAGGAAGAGCTTCCTGCAGGAGGAAGCGCCTGAGCCACAGACTGGAAGGGAAAGTAGGAGTGGACAGACCAGGAGTGAGGGAGGGAAGGCCTTGGTGGGAAGAGGGCCCTGAGAGAGGACTGGACGCAGGCCTGCGGCGGGTCTGTGCATCATGCGTAGTGGCCCAAAGGAGACAAGGGGAAACGTGTGTCGAGTGGAAGGTTTCATTCTGGAGAGCCAGGCAGGGCAGCCGGCCTCCAAGACGGGGAGACACGGCGGGTGCTTTCAGCCCCCTACCGCAAGCACAGAACTCAGCCCACTGACCCACCACAGCGAGGACCCAGCACTCCCGCCACCATGGAGAGTGCCCGGGCCCAGCCCCAGGCGCCTGCAGGAGGCCCGCACACCAAGGCGGCCACACCCTGTGAGCCCGGGTTGCCCATGCCCGCTGCCCGGACTTCACCCCTCGCGGCTGGGCCGGGCGCGCCAGCGTTCCCGCATCCACTCACCTGATGTTCGGCTATTCCCAGTTCGAGCGAGTCACACTGCAGCTGCTGTGGCCATGTCTCTGGGTGGGCGTCTGAGAACTAGGAAGCTGGGTTCGGTCCCGTGGTCACTGTGGGTTTACCTTCATGGGAAACTACCAGAATGCGGCCCGCCGTGGGGCCCACACATACCACCTGCGGGACAGGAGTCCCAGCTGCTCCTCATTCTCTTCGGCCCAGGGTGAGTATCCTGTTTCGGCGAGCACTACCCCACATGCTGCTGGGCCCTCGGAACGCCTTCTTTTGAGAAAGGTTTTCCAGATCTTTTGCCCCTTTTGCTGTGTTTGTCTTGTTGAGTTTAAGACTTCTTTCTCTGTTTCGGATATAGAAGCCCTATTTAGATTTTTTCCCTCTGAACTTCGGCTTGCCTCTCCTTTTTAACTTTTTACTTTGAAATAATTGTAGATTGAGAGCAGGTTGCAAAAAAAAAAAATGTACACCCTTCACCCAGCCTCCCCCAACACCAGTACGTGGCCTGACAGGAGCGCCTTCTGGAAGCAGGGGGCGTCCACCACCGCGACCCACGGAGCCCATCCGGTCCCCGCGGCCGCCCGTGTGCGTGTGCACCCCGCTCTGTGCTGTCTCAGCCCCGGCCGCTGGATGCGACCGCCACAGGATGCAGACTGTGTCAGCCCCAGAAGACTCCCCCCGGTGTCCATTTACAGCCACTCCACCCCTAGCCACCAAGCTCTAGTACACTGTTTAACAAAGGTGATATAAAAGGACTTATGCAGGATGTATCCTTTGAAACAGGCTTTCCCCCTCAGCGTCGTCCCCGGGACATCCCCCCCATCTCTGTGTGCGTCAGCGTTCCGTCTTCCTGCGGAGCAGTGTTCCAAGGCCCGGACGCACCAGCGTCTCCACATCCATGTGGGGAAGGTCACTGGGCTGTTTCCAGATTTTAGCTCTGACAAATAAAGTTGATATGAACATTCCTGTCCAAATTTCTGTGTGAAAATAAATTTCCATTTTCTGGGATAAACGCCCGAAAGTGTAACTGCCAGGTCTTCTAGTAAGTCCACTAATAGGTTTAACAGGAGCTGCCCGAGTATTTTGCAGAGTGGCTGCACCAATCCGCACTCCCGCCCAGAACGTGGGAGGGCCCCAGTTCCCCAGCCTCCTGGTGGCTCGGCCGTTGTCACCAGACTTTGTCCTCGCTGTCATGAGAGGCGCGTAAGAAGATCACATTCCCTGGCGGCTGCTGGCGTGGAGCCTCTGCTCACGAGGTTCATTTGCTGTCTGTGGGCCATCTTTCGCCAATCTCTGCCAAGCGAGTGGCCATTCCCTAATGGGATGGTTTGGGTTCACTCTGGGGCGCCGAGACGTCTTCCTACGCTGTGGTCTTTTGCCACATGTGCAGCTTTTCCAGGCACTTTATCCCCGTCTGGAGACACCTGTTCATCCTGGTGATAGAGGGTCTTTCACAGAGGAGCCCAAGTTTCTACTTTTGATCAATTTTCCTTTTATGGATCATTCTTTTGATATGAAGCCTAAGAACGCTTTGACTAAGTGCCAAAGATTTTCTATTTTTTTCTTGAAGTCCCCTAGTTTACATTTCGCATTTAAATCCATGATCCATTTTGAGCTGGTGTTTGTACGAGGCGTGCGGTTTAGGTCGGGCTCCTTGTTTGCCGGCGGATGTCCCACCGCCCCAACGCCATTCGTGGAAAGGCTGTTTTTCCTCCCTTTGCGCCTTTGGCAACCACCCCCGTCCTTGGTGGGGCTCCCGCTGGGTCCCTGTTGTGTCCCGTTGAGCCCTGGGTCTGTCCCCCCAGCACCACCCGGTGCCCTTTGCTGTGGCAACAGAGACGTGGTCCCTCCTGGTCGCGCTGTCTAACCGCTCGTATTCGTTCTCCGGGGCGGCCGTGACAAAGTACCACAGACTGGAGGCTTAAACAAGAATTTATTCTGTCCGAGTTCTGGAGGCTGGAAGCTCCAGATCAGGGTGTCACAGGGGTGGCTCCTTCTGTGCTGAGAGGGAGGCTCTGCTCTCTCCTTGGCTTGTGGGTGGCATCCTCGTCCCGTGTCTGTCTCCCAAGTGTCCCCGTACACCAGCTGTAGAGGATTAGGGCCACCCTAATCACCTCTATTTATCGCTTGGCCACCTCTGTAAAGACCTTATCTCCAAATAAGGTCACATTCTGAGGCATGGGGGCGGGGGGTGAGGGTGTCAACACATGAGTCTGAGGGGGCAACATCCAACCCCTAACACTTCTTCAAGGTGTGCACCTCTCCATGTGAATTTGAGAATGGGCTTGTCTATGTCTCCCAGAAACTGTCTTGAGGCTTTGATAGGAATTGCACCAAATCTACAGACAGGTCTGGGGAGGACTGACTTCTGTACCGTGCTGGGTCTCTGATCCCTGAGCGTGGTGTGAACTCCTCCATTCATGGAGGTCGTATTTGGTTTCTTTCATCCACATTTTATCATTGTCAGCATTTCAGGTCCCGTGCGCATTCATCATGCTTATACCTAAGTATTTTATTCTCTTTGGAGTGTAAATGGTATTGTGTTTTTAATTTCCATTTTCAAATGTTCATCATTACTGTAAAGACATACAGTTGACTTTTGCATTTTGATCCTTTATCCTCCGACCTTGCTGAACTCACTTATTACTTTGAAGGGCTGGTTTGCTTTCTGTAGACTCCTTTCGATTTTTGACATAGACAATCATCATCTGCAAATAGGGACATTTCTTCCACTCCAGTTGTAGAGACAGTTGACAGAGATCCCCCCTCTATTCTTAGTTTGCTGAAGTGTTGTTGTTTTTTTTATCATGAAAGTGTGTTAAATTTTGTCAAATGCTTTTCCTGCCTGAATTGATATCATCATATGATTTTTCTTCTTTAACCAGTTGATGTGTATTGTATTGACTGATTTTAAAATACTGAACCAGCCATGCATTCCTGGAATAATCCCACTATGAGTGTATGATTTCTGTTTCACACTTTGGGTTTGATTTGGTAGTATTTTGTGGATGGTTTTTTTTTTTTTTTTAAGATTATTTATTTATTTATTTGAGAGAGAGAGAGAGAGAGAGTACAAGCAGGGGAAGCAGCAGAGGGAGAGGGAGAAGCAGGCTCCACGCTGAGCAGGGAGCCCGATGCGGGACTCGATCCCAGGACCCCAAGATCATGACCCTAGCCAAAGGCAAGACTGAGCCACCCCGGCGTCCCTGTGGATGGTTTTTGCTTCTAAAATCATGAGAGATATTAGTTTTTAGTTCTGTTTTGGTGCCAGGGAGCTCCTGGGCTGGTAAACTGCTCTGGGAAGCGCTCCCTCCTCTTGTCTGAAGGAGATTGTGCACAAATGGTGCTAATTCTTCATTAAATGTTTGCTAGAATTTTCCAGTGAAATCGTTTTGGCCTGAAGATTTCTTTTCCAGGAGCTTTTAAATTACCCATTCCATTTACTCAATGGTTACAGGACTAGTCAGCTCATCTCATTCATCTTGGTTAGACTTCAGTCATTTGTGGTGTTGGAGGAATTGGTGCATGTCTTCTAAGTTGTCAAATTCGTGATCGTAAGTTTTGTACAGTATTTCCCGTCATGTTTCAATGGCTGCAGGACTTCTGGTGTCGTCCTGCTTCATTCTTCTGTCAGAGATTCGGGTCTTCTCTCTGTGTGGCTCAGTCAGCCTTGCTAGAAGAGCATCAACTTTAATGATTTTTTTCATTAATTTTCTGTATTCTTTTCCTCTTTGCAGTCTCATAGATTCCTACTCTTATTCTTTCCCTTCTCCGGACTGCCTTGGATGTATTTTGCTCTTCTTTTTCTCATTTCTGGAGGTACGATCGTAGATTATTTCTCTGAGGACTTCTCTCATTCCTACCATAAGCATTTCTTGTTACAGATTTCCCTGTCTGCATGGCCTTCTCTGTATCCTGCAAATTTTGGCATGCCACGTTTTTATTTTTCACCTAGTTCTACTCATTTTTGTATTTTCTTTGAGACTTCCTTTTTGTTGCATAGATTACTTAGAAATGTACTGATTACTTCCCAACTGTTTGGACATGTTCCTTTTGTCTTCACCTTATTGATTTCTAAGGTCAATCAATTATGGTCAGAGAACACGCTCTATGTGATTTCCATTCTTTCAGATGTGTTGAGGTTTGTGTTACGGTCTGTCTTGGTAAAAGCTCACGGCTGTGTGAAAAGAATGTGTATTCCACCATGTTGGGTGACAGCTGTGTGTCTTGCTGAGAGGGAGGAGTGGGCCAGAACTGTGGCCTTGTCTGTTTCTCCTTCAGCTCTTCTGGGTTTCACTCCATGCACTTGGGAGATGTGTTGTTTAGTGCATAAACATTTAGGATTGCTGTATTTTATTGGTGCGTTGGTGCTTCTCTTGTGATGTAATGTCTCTCTTTGTCCCTGGTAATTTTTCCTGCTCTGCATTCTACTTTATGTGGCATTCATGTAGCCAGTTATCTTTTTTGAGAAGTAATGCTTGGAATGCATATATCTTTTCCCATCCTTTTATTTTCAACCTGCGTCATTATGTTTGAAGCGAGTTTCTGAATGACAGCTGGTAACTGGAATAGTTTTTATCCATTCTGCCAGTCTGTGTTTTTTAACTGACGTATTGAGATCATCGTCACGTATAGCAATTATTGCTATATTAGGGCTTAAGTTTGCCATTGTATTATTATTTTCCATTTGTTCCTTTGGTGTCTGTTCCTCTGCTTTTCCCCAGCTCTTGAAAACTGTGCTGCTTTCTTCTGAGCTCTGTCACAGTCAGGGACTCTGCTGTCACCTGAGGTGGGTGCTCCCATGCAGGCAACATGCCATTTCTCTCTGACTTCTGAAAAAGACCTTTTCTTTGTCTTTACTTTTCACAAGTTTAGTTCCACTGTATCCTAGTTGGTGTGGATTTCTTTGGGTTTATCTTGCTTGGCATTTGCTCAGTTTCTTGAATCTGCAGGTTTATGTCTTTCATGTGGCTTATGTTTGTGTGTTCTTATCAGAAACTTACACATAGCAAAATATTTTTATTTTGATGATAATCAATTTGTCAGTGTTTAAGTTATGTTTTGTTCCTTTTGTGTCTAAGAACTCTTTGCTTATATGTGAAGAACTTCTCCCATGTTTCCTTCTAGAAGATGTGTAGTTTTAGCTTCTATGTTAAATCTCTGACCCCTTTGGCCTTAATTTTTGTGTATGAATGAGATAAGGCCCAGGCTTCAGATATCTAGTTTTCCAGTAACATTTCTTGAAAAGACTCTCTTTTCCATGTTGAATGGCCATGGCAATTTTGTGGAAAATCAGCTGACCATGTACATGTGGATTCACTTTTCATCCTGTTCCATTTTTCTGTATCTGCTACATCATTTTGTTTACTCAGCTTTAAAATAAGGCTTTATAATTTTATGTCAAGTTCTGAAATCAACCAGTGTTAATTCTAATTTTGTTTGTTCATTCAAATCTTTGATTTCTCTCAGCAGTTTCTGTAGTTTTCAATATATAGGTCTTGCAAATATTCTTGTTCAATTTATTCCCAAGTATTCTGTGTTTTCATACTACTGTGGCAAGTACTGCTTTATAAATTCACTCCCTGGTAGTTATTGCTAGCACATAGAAAATACAGTTGGTTTCTAAATACTGATCTTTTTTTTTAAAGATTTTATTTATTTATTTGAGAGAGAGACTGAGAGAGAGAGAGCATGAGAGGGGGGAGGGTCGGGAGGGTCAGAGGGAGAAGCAGACCCCCCGCTGAGCAGGGAGCCCGATGCGGGACTCGATCCCGGGACTCCAGGATCATGACCTGAGCCAAAGGCAGTCGCTTAACCAACTGAGCCACCCAGGCGCCCTCTAAATACTGATCTTGTATCGTGTGACCTTTTCCAATCTGTCCACTCATCATTTTTTCCTCTTTCCTTCATTGGGCATTATACATAAAACTGATTTATGCTATGGGTCTTCATTCAAATCAGTTCCAGTAGCTCTTTTGTAGATTCCTGAGGTATTATTATGTACACGAACTGTGAATGTTCTCTAGTCTGTCGGCCTTTTATTCTCTCTCTTGCCTTATCACACTAGCTAAGTACACTCCTAAATGGAAGTGATAAGAGTGTTCCACTCTGTTTTGGGGGGAAATACCCTGTCTTCTCCCTATAAATAGATGTCCTTTATCAGGACTTCCATTGAAGACATTACCTTCTATTTCCAGTTTCCTGAAAATTTTTTGTCCTCAATGGGTACTCAATTTTATCAAGGGGGTTGCTTTTCCCTTTTCTTTTAGTCTACTGAGATAATCATATAGCATATAGTTTTCTTCTTTATTCTTTTAATATGGTGAATTACATTGATCGATCTGAGAATATTAGACCAACTTCACCCTCCTGAGATAAACCCTACTTAAACACAATGATTTTTTTATACATATTGCTGGATTTGATTGCTGATACTTTATGGAGAATCTTATGTTTGTATTCATAAAGGATATAGAGTTTATAGTTTTCTTGGTAATTTCTTTGTAATGTCTCTAATTTTGACATCAGGGTAATGCCGGCCCCATAAAATGAGAGAAGAAGCATTGCCTTATCCTATGTTTTTGGAAAGAGTTTATAAATCTTTATGAAATGTCTCTAGAATTCACCAGTAAAGCAACTGGGGCCTGGAATTTTTTTATGGGAAAAGGCTTTTTAATAATGAATTCAGATTTTTTATACTCAGAGGGCTAATCAGATTTCCTATCTCATGCAGCTCTGGTTATTTATATCTTTCAAGGAACTTGTCCATGTTATCTGTAGAACTTATTTCATAAAGTTGATCATAATATTCTTTCATTCTTTCAATGTCTGTAGGGTCTATAGTAATGACCACTTTTCCATCTGTGATTTTAGGACTTGGTATCTTCTCTATGTGTTTTCTTAGGCTGTCTAGCTAGAGGCTTATCAATGTTATTGATCTTTTCAAAGAACCAATATCTGGTTTCATTAATGTTCTCTATTGTTTGTCTACTTTCTACTTCATTGCTTTTTCCCCCCATTTTTAATTTAAATTCAGTTAATCAACATATAATGTACTACTGGTTTCAGAGGTAGAGGTCAGTGATTCATCAGCCTTATATAATAACCGGTGCTTATTAATTACATCACGTACCCTCCTTAATGTCTATCACCCAGTTACCCCATCCCCCACCTCCCTCCCCTCCAGCAATCCTCTGTTTGTTTCCTATGATTAAGACTCTCTCATGGTTTCTCTCTCTTTCTGGTTTCATCTTGTTTTATTTTTTCCTCTCTTCCCCTATGATCCTCTGTTTTGTTTCTTAAATTCCACATATCAGTGAGATCACATAATTGGTTTTCTCTGATTGACTTATTTTGCTTAGCATAATACCCTCTAGTTCCATCCAACTTCATTGCTTTTTTTCATGTGAATATATACGTTAAAGCTTAAAGCAGCCAAATGAAGTAAAGTTAAGAATTTAGAAAACTCGGGTCGCCTGGGCGGCTCGGTCGGTTAAGTGTCCGACTAGTGATTTTTGCTCAGGTCATGATCGCAGGGTCGTGGGACCAAGGCCCACATCAGGCTCTGTGCTCAGCAGGAAGCTTGCTTGAGATTCTCTCCCTCTGCCCCTCCCCTACTCTCTCTCTCTCAAATAAATAAATAAATCTTTAAAAAAAAAGAATTCAGAACTCAGTCACACTAGCCACATTTCAAGTGCTCAACTGCATTATATAAACATTTCTATCTTTGCAAATAATTCCACTGGATGGCTCTGTTCTGGGGGGCAGGAGGTGTATTCCTCAACCGGTCCCATCTCTCTTAGCAAGGCATTTCTGAAAGCTTCATGGGCGGGCCAAGCAGCCCTCTAATGCATCTTGTTCTCCTGATGAACATAGGCTTGGCCCCACCTCAGGCCTTATGGCTGCTTCCCTTCATCCTTGTCCCTCTGCTTCCTCCCAGCCCTAACTGTCTGTTCTCCACCTCTGCTTCCAGAAGGAGCTTCCAACACAGACATCTGACCCTGCACCAACCTGCTCAAATGGCAATGGCCCCATTACCTAGAATCCCACAGGACTTCCCAGTGGGGCAAGATCTGTCTCCCCCCCAAGCCTGCACCATGGTTTAGACAGGCCACTGAGTCACTGGTGTCACTTCTCAGTCACCTACTGGTCTGTAGGAGGACGGAGGAGAGGGACAACGCTACCAGCCCCAGAGGTGCTTGCTCACCTCTCTTAGGCCTGGTCCATGTCCTAAGCCCCAGAGCTCAGGCCCCCCAGAGTCACCCAAGAAAACAGGTTCCTGCTCTTTGAGACCAGCCGAGTTTGGGTGTGAGACAGAGCATCCAGGAGGGCATGAGCTCCCCATCAGGAATGTGAAGGAGTGGGGCATTGGTCTGGAATGGGCTCGGGGACTAAGACAGTAGGACCTGGAGTCTTGTGCTTTTCCATCAGGCCTTCCAGGGGCCCTGAGCCTGCCTGGACAGGTCAGCCCAACCCATTACAGAAGGAGTGGCTGGCACCTCTCCCTGCCGACCTAGCCATGCCCCTGACAGCCTGCCCTTCAGCCCTCCAGCCATGAATCACAGCGGCCTCACAGGAGGAAGCAGCGATAACCCCAGGCCTCAGAAGGGCCACCCCCTATGCTCTGTCCTAATCCACCCTGCAGGGCAGGGCTCAACACAGCCCTCTCCACTTCTGCCCGTGGCCTGCCTGCACAGCCCAGGCCTGCCCCCAACACCACGCATCCCTCTGCCTGGAGCCCCTTCCTCACAATCCCCCCCACCTCCCTGTCCCTCCCTCCACCCAGGTCCCTGGTCTTTCAGCCCACCTGGCTCTCCCACAGCCTAGCAGCCACTGAGCCCCAGCACCCAGCAGAGGGACATGGGCTGGGATGGGGCCACTTTGACCACCCAGCAGATGCCCTGAGAGGATCAAGAGATGTGGGGAACCCCATAGGTAGTTAGTGGGGAGCCACAGAAGGTGACTGAGCTGGGCAGCGACCAGACAGTGTATGAGGCTGAATGTTGAGATCAGAAGAAAGGAAATCAGAGAGAGAGACAGGTCAGGGCCAGTGTGTGGGGGCAGTTCCCAGGGGGGCAGGGCTTGTGTGGGAGGGTCCGGGGGGGCAGGGCTGGTGTGTGTGGGGGTCCCAGGGAGGGAGGGCTGGTGTGTGTGGGGTCCCGGGGAGGGAGGGCTGGTGTGGGGGGAGGCCCCGGGGAGGAAGGGCTGGTGTGGGGGGGTCCCAGGGAGGCAGGGCTGGTGTGAGGGAGGTCCCGGGGAGGCAGGGCTGGTGCAGGGGGTCCCGAGGAGGGCTGAGAAGGGCCGATGTGGGGGCTCCTGGGGACAGCTGAGGATGCTGGCAGGTGCTATGATCTGATAAAGCCAGAACCAACCCAGGCCAGGGGTGCAGGGAGAAGGATCCCCAGGATCCAAAGGACAAAGGAGCAGGGCTTGGAGCAGCTACGTGGACGTGGCCACCTTGGTGGATGGTCCGTTTCACAGGGAGGAAGTCGAGGCCCACAGAACCAAGATCCTCCCTCTCCTCCTTCCTACAAGCAGGCACATCCGCTGTTTGGGAAATGCAGTTTGCGGGGGGCCGGGAGGGATTGCAATCTTGAAATAACACTGGCTGGAGCTCGGGGGAGGCCGGCGGGCACGCAGGCGGACAATTAATTACGAGGATCCCGCTCTGAGCCGGGTGTTTACGTGCGTGCTCGTCTGTTTGGGGCCTGCAAATCCGTGTCAGATGTTAATGGAACAGCATCATTTTTCTGCTGAGGTGGCATCCCCAGGGATGTTTGGATGAGGCGGCCGGCGGGACTTGGCCTGGGAAAGGCAGGCCGGCGGCTGAGGAAGGAGGTCATTTGTCAGGCTGCCCGACAGCCTGGCCGCCCCACCCAGGTCCCTCTGTCCACCAGGCTCTGGGGATGTGAAAAGTAAGGACGCACTCAAAGTAGGAGGTGGAAGTGAATTAACTGAGCATCGACTCAGCAGACACAGGCCAAGGGGCCACGCCTGGCCACCCAAGGCCGCCTGTATCCTGCTGTGACCGGAACCCCATGAGGGCATTCTTCTGTAGGCTGTGGCAGCGAGGATGGACGGCAAGTCGGTGGGGACACACTCCCTCTCATCTCCCGCTGGGGCCTCTCCTCTGTCCCTCCGCTCCATGTCGGCCGGCGGAAGAGGCCCAGAGACAGGAAGTGACCGCCCACCATCACACAGCCAACAGGCCCTTGGTGTGGGCAGGCCTGTGGCCCCTCTGTGTGGGGAGGGAGCTGAGGCCTCCCTGGGGTCCCGCAGACAGGCAAGGAATGCCCACCAAGGGCTCCTCAGGCCAGTGGTGTAGCCACTCATCCAGGCAAGCTTCCTGGGCCAAGGCCTGGAAGGGACAAAACCTTGCAGGGACCCTGGCCCTGCCAAGCTCTCCACCCACACTGTGCCCCGCTATCCCTCAGGAGGCTCCCTCCTGCCCCAAGGCCTTTGCACAGGCTCAAAGGCCATCTCCCAGCCCCAGGGTCCAAGCCTCCTCCCTACAGGCCGAGGTGCAGGCACAGTGGTAAGCGATTAGTGGTGGGAAAGCTTGAAGCACCCTGCCCGGCACACAGTAGGATCTCAGGAAAGGCGGCCACTCTGGCAGCACGGACTTCAATAGGAATCTCACACCATCGTTAACCACTGGGAATTACTGTGAAGCAGACTTGCTTTCACAGGCCTGGGAACCAGCCTGAATTTTTACGCCAGTAGCATCCTTTTGTAAACCCTGGTTGGCGAGCCCTCTTGATTCTCCTTCCTACACCCAAGGAGGGCAGAGACCCCCTGCAGTGGATCTGCCTCAGTGTCCCTATCTGCAAAGAGGGCTCTTTGCTCAGGGCTGTGCAGAGGTGGGGTGGGCAGGGCCCAGAGGGCCTGCAGCCTGCACAACTAGAGACCCTCATGGTGGAGGGGAGAGCCAGGGGAGGGGACGGCACGGTGCCCTTTACACGGCTCCAGGTGCCACAGCGTGGCCTGGCCCTGCTGCCCTGCCCAACTTTGGGGCCGCTCCCCTGCATTTCGGCCCCCTGCTCCAGCCATCCTCAGGTGGCACCCCACCTTGTCCCCACCTCAGGGCCTTTGCACAGCAACCCCCTTCTCTCGCAGAGCTCCTCCTCCTGGGGCCCAGGAACTGTCCCGCCTGGACTTGAACCCCAGTTCCACCAGCTGCGAGACTGCGTGCCTCAGTTTCCCCATTGGTAAGACAAAGACAGTGCTAGGACCTTCCACAGGGGACAGCAGCGAGCGTGAACGCACCAATGCGGGGCTGGTGCGGACACCGGCCCTGGCACACCGGCTGCTTACGTGGTTTAGGATGGTGCGGACGTCCCTGCACTGCAGCGCGCTGACCACTCACTTCCCGGGCCGTTGCTGTTCCCTAGGCCGGCAGTTGCACCGTCGCCCCGGGCCGCAGCAGAGCTGAACTCAGGCTTCCACCGACCGCGGAGCCTGGTTCCCGGCCCTCCCCTGCCCCCTGGTGGTCACTCTCGGTATTGCCCCCAGGCACCAAGGGGGACCCTTCGTGCCCAGTTTGGGACTGGCTCCTCCCCAGGCTCCAGGCACCCAGGGGGCGGCCGTGCCCACAGTGCTGAGCTCCCACCTGCACGGACGCAATGGGGACGTGTGCCTACCGGGCCTAGGGCCAGGGTGGAGGGGCCCCCCGGGAGGGAGTGTTCAGGGAGGGGCTCCCAGGGGAGAGGAGCCCTGGGGCAGGACAGAGTCCCAGAGGGACGCCTGCTGCCTCAGGGCCTTTGCTCATGCTGCTAAAGACATCTTCCTCCCCCAGGCGCTCCAGGGAACCTCTCAGAAGCCCCTTGTACCTGGCGTGTGAGCGGCGACGGCGCTGGCAAGGCCTGGGCTCTCCTCCAGGTGGGGAGCGGGCCCTCCTCTGAACGCGGGGACCTCCTCGGTAAAACGGGCTTCTCGTGGGCCTCGACGATGGCTCCGGAAGGTTCTCAGCACAGCGCCCGGCACACAGCCGCTGTTTGCGACCACGGAGTCCGGCTGGACCTCGACCGCTGGGGTCGGGAGCGGCGTGGGCCTTTCCAGGCGCTGGGGCACCGGACGCCGCCCGTGCCGGCCAGACGGACCAGGCCCCGGCAGACGACGCGGCTCCAGAGAGGGCGGGCGTGCAACCCGGTGTCTGCTCTTGCCAAGTGCACGGCGGGCCGGGCCGTCTCCGGGGCGGGGACTGCGGCTCCCCGCCGGCGCTCCGCTCCGCGGCCCGCGTGCGCTGGGGCCGGGGGCGCGGGGAGCGGCGAGCGACGGCGTCGCGTCGGGCGCCCGGGAGCGCGGCCGCGGCGCGGGGCTCTGGAGGAGCGAGACGGGCCGCCCGGCCTCGTGGCCTCGTGGACCGGGCGTGGCCGCGGCTCTGGGGGGGGGCCTCAGCCTCGGGCCGCGAGGCCGTCCCGCGTGCTGGCGGCAGAGAGCCCCGGAGCCGGCGGTGGAACGGGGCCGGAGGGAAGCGGCGCGGCGCGAGAGCCAGGCCCTCCGTGGGAAGGGACGAAGCGGCGTCCCGGGGGCCCATGCGCGGGCTGGCCGGGCCCCCAGAGCGGTCCCTCCAGGCCTGCGCTGTGAGGAGGTGGGCCGTCGGGCAGGGGCTGGTTTGCAGGCTGTGCTGGGCGCTCCCTCGGGACCCCCCTCCCACTTCACTGTCTGGGGCTGTCAGCGTCCCCTGGAGAAGGGAGGAGACCCCGCAGGTCGCGGCAGCTCCCGGCCCCCGCCGCCCTGGCGCAGGCACACGCAGCCAGGGACCATGTGGGGACCTCACATAGGCGGCCGCGCCCCGGTGAGGGCACAGGGTTCCCGGCGTGCAGCCCAGGTCCGGCCTGGGGCCGAGGGGATGCTGAGTGGCACCTGGGAGCCTCCCCCCGGCCCTGGGCCTCAGCCCCCAGCCCCCAGCCAACCCCTGAGGGTCCAATCCCGACAGCCGCGCGAAGGTGGGGGACCCAGCAGCAGCCAGATGGCCCAGCCTCCAGGATGCGGGCCCAGGCACCCGGCGGCTGTGGGGTGACAGTGTGGGGGCCCCCGGAGGGGCCGCAGGGTAAATTCTGGCTGGATCTGGGCTGGGATGCGACAGCTGCAAGCAGGGTGAGCGCCCGGGCCGGGGGTGTGCAGAGGTTACCGCGTTGTGTGGGATCCGGCAGAGAGGACTTGGGCGGTCGGGTGCTCCGGGAGAATGCCACGTCCAAGGGCCCAGCCATGTCTGAGATGCCCAACAGAGGGGCAGCCCCTTCCGGGCAGGAGGACAGGTGCCCGGAGCGCCCACCCTGACCCACCCTGAGCTCCCCTGAGGTCCTGGAGGCGCTCAGCCGCAGTGCGGGCTAGAGGAGGTCTACCTGGATGGAGGCAACCAAAGCTCAGTCGGAAGAAGCAACAAGGGCACCGGGTTCTACGTTGTCTGTGCCCCGTAACACATGGCACACGACACACTGCCAGCAACAGCCCACCTGAATACACCGCCCACTGATGCCCTCAGCTGTGAGGGCTGGAGGCTCCCGGGGACGCTCCCGCAGGCTGGTGCGGGGCACTGTGCCTCTGGGCCGCAGGGCAGGGCGTGCTTTCCGAGGAGAATGCTGGCCGCCCCACCGGGCCGGGCCGCCAGCCCCCGGCGCTCCCTCCCACCACCCCCACCGCAGGAGTAGACGCTGCCGGGTGAGCAGGAATGACACAGACATGGTTCTGTACAAAACCTGAAATATTTTTACTCTTTTAAAACTTTGATCTAAGCTGTCTTAGATCTCATGGACTCGATACAAGAGTAATATGAATTGGGAAATAAAACACTTTAATAGCCACGGTAAACTTTGTTAGAAATGTACATGTTGCCAAATAATAATAATAATAAACTTTAAAAAATAAAAGAGAGAGAGAGAGAACAGCTTGATGGCCGGGTTAGAGTATATAAATGTTCAACGAGGACGGGAAAGGAAGCCTCGGGGACGCCGGGACGGCACAGCGGGCGCGGCCGGCGCCCAGCGAGCTTGCCCGCCAGCCTTGGGGCCGGGCCTCGCGGACTCGGCGCCCAGGGACGGGCGTATAAACCAAGCTCATAAGAAATGTACAAATATAAAAAGCTACAAACATTAATAAATTACAGCATCACAAAACACAGAAACACTTCACAAGGTGCTAAGTAAAATAACTGCATCCCCACCCCCTTCGCCAACGAGAAGGAAACAAAGAGCTGGCGTCCGCGTGGAGGCCTCTCCCATCTCGCACGGCTCGCTGCCGCCCAGACAGACAGAAGACTCCAGGGACACGTGTTTTTCAGGCAATACCTTAGTTCCTAAAAGAAGAAAGTAACACCAACGGGAACAGTAAACAGAAAGAAGGAGGCAAACCCAAGTGTTCGTCATACTCGGCAAAAAACTCGTATAAATGTTAATGACAGACTCTCTAGAAAGAAATCCCTAAAGATACTTTTACTCTTATAAAAAAGAAGTTATTTAAAAAGCTATTTACACGCTACATTCTATGAAAAATATGCTTCAGGAGATACATCTAAAATTAAAATACAGGATTGCCTGAGAAACAACTCCAGCCCCTCCGTGTCGACGGGCGGACGTTCGGTCTGGGGTCCACCCGGGGACTCGACACAAAACACGGACAGATGACAAGACAGACGTGCCGGGCCCCACGTCCTCGGGCCGCCCCGTCGCCATCCACCCCGCCAGGCGGGGTGCCTCAGCTGAGAAGTGCTTCTCGGAGTGTAGCCCGTGGGGCAGCGTTGGGCCCACCCTCATGGCTTAGCCCGGGCCACCAGGCCCCACGTCACGGCTGGGCCCGACCCTTCAGGGGAGACCCCATGATGGCGCCCCCACCCACTAACACATGGACCCTGCTGCCGGCCCCAGCGTCCCGAGAAAGACCCTGGCCATTCAGGGCACAACACCCACCATCCGGCCCGCCACCCGCCGGCCGGGGAGCACAGAGGCCCCTCTCCTGGCCGGGCCGCACACTCTCTGGACTGTCTGAGAGTCACTTGGGAAGAGTAGGGGGGCACATAATACCCCATTTTCTCCTCCTCTTCCTCTCTAGTGTTCTTTGCCTTTTTTAAGCCTCTGGAGGCTACCAGCCTGTGGCCAGCTCAGACTCTGGGCCTGGTGAGCATTGGCTCACTCCTTCCTCGAAGGACTCGTGCTCCTGCAGAGCTGCAGAAGCCCTGTGATCACACCCACACTCAGGGGTGCCCGGAGGCTCTCCTGAAACTGGAATGGTCCTCAAACAGGCAGGGCCAAGTTTCGGGAACTGGTCACTCTAAGCAACTTGAGAAAGGACGTCTGTCCACATTGGTGAGCTCCGCCTGCTGAAGCAACAGATGCTCGTATGGGGGGAGTGGTGGCCGGGAGGGGGCCAGGCCCTCCCCCGGGTGAGGCAGCGTGGCCACCCTCCTGGGGGCTGATGTTCTAGCGGGGCTCCGGGGGTCCTGAGCGGAGCAGAAGGATCCTGGCTTTCCAAACTTTAAAGGAGCAGTTTTCCGTTCCGATGAATTTTCAAAATTTTTCCAAGCCTCTGCTTGGCGGTGGCCATGCCCTTCTTTGTACGTTTTCCTGGAGGCAGACGAGAAGACAGGAAAATGCCAGGTGAGCGAGAGGCCAGAGGAGCCCCTCCTGGAGTCCCCACCCTCTCCAGAAGACGGGCCTGCGGGGCCTGAGCCTGCAAAACCACCAGCGGCCAACGAAGTGCCCTGCTTAGAGGCTGCAGCGACCAGGACGGGGGACAGCATTACTCCAGAGTGAGGCCCGTCCCACCTCCTGGCAGGAGCCACACTCCTTGTGTCCAAGGCCGAGCACACTGGGGGCCTGGGGGTGAGAGTGGGGGCATCCAAGGGACCTAGTCGGCAGTCCCACCGCCAAATCGCCCGGGGGAGCCTGGAACCCCTCAGCAAACTGCTGACCACACCCCGACTTCAAGCCAGGCCCCAAAGCCGAGGCCACCAGACCAGCCTCAGCACTGTGAGTGACCGCAGCTTTCCATCTTGGAAGGGACTTTCTTGCACATGCTGGCCACGTGTGTGGCTACAGACACGGGGCCACGGGGGACGGGGCAGGCCTGTGGGCACCTACGGCACGCCCCAGAGCAGGGCCGCTCAGGGCACGCGCACACGGTACCTTTGGCAGCGGTGTTGTTGGGGGATGATGCAGAGGGCCGCCTCTGCGAGAGGAAGACCCCAGGGGCCATGGGCTGGGAGGCACGGCCAGCCTGGGCCCCTGCAAAGGCTCCGGCCGCGGTGTACTCGTGGTCTGCCAGGCTGCTGCTGTGTGCCTCGGGCGGGGGCTCGGGTGAGCTGCCCTCCTGTGAGGCCTGGCTGCTGGCCGTGCTGGTGGAGGCCGGGGTGGTGGAGGCCGGGGTGGTGGAGGCCGGGGTGGTGGAGGCCGAGGTGGTGCTGGTGGAGGCCAAGGGGGAGGGAGTGTTGGGAGCCAGCTTCCTTTTGGTGTTCTTCTTCTTCCTGCTCTTCTGCTCCTCCTTTGAACAAAGCGCACGGGCCGGCTTCAGCCGCTGAGGAACTGGACCCAGCAGCAGCCAAGCCCCACCCCCATTCACCACGAGCCCCAGAGCAGCGCTGGGGCCCGTGTGGGGACCAGCGTGCCCCCTGCGTGAGGACAGGTGGCACTCAGCTGCAGGGGACATGCCCCCCCCCGGCTCTGAGCTGCCAGGGGACGTGCTGCTGCTCCCACCTCCCCAGCCCGCCACTCCCGGGGTCAGCAACACTCGGTGTCCCCAGGCCTGTGACAGCTCCCAGCCTGGGCGGGCTGGGCCCCTCCTCACCTGCTGGGACAGCTTGGCTGCGGCAGCTGCCAGCCCAGTCTCGATGGAGGCCACTCTGGTGCCCTCACGCACAGGCCTGTCCTGCCTTGGAACCGATGGGCCGACCCTCGCTGCAGGAGAGAACACCCGCCTGCTTGGAGCGGCTGCCCAGCCCCTGAACCCCCCTCCCCAGCCCCCTCGGCCCTGTCCCAGTCTGTGCCCGAGTCTCCGGGACCCTTCACAACTCAGGGAGGGTCAGCATGAGCCCCGACGTGAAGGGCCCCCATGCCAACAAGACGGGAGAGAGCAGGAAGGGGGCACACAGACGGTGGACGAGACCCCCACCCATGGGCTGCCGTGACCCAGCCAGGGGCAGAGATGGCCTTCCTAGGGCTGCTCATTCAGGACAAACCAGGTGAGGGACCGGCCCCACAGGGAGCCCCCCATTGTCCACCCCACTCGCAGGAGCTGGGGTGCCTTTGGGGAAAGTGCTCCCGGAGGCAACCAGCCCCACCAGCCCCCCTCACAGAGCCAGGGCCGCAGCCTGCAAGCCCGAGGGACGGGCGGGGGACACACTGCCCAGCTCTACCTGTGGGGCTGTAGGGAGCGTCGTCAGAGCCCTTCCTCCGCTTGGACCGGGACTTGAAGACGGGACTGTCCTCGTCAGACTCCAGGGAGGGGTAAACTAGGGGGGCAGGGGCAGAAAGGCCTGAGCCAGTGGCACCATGGGGGACGGGGGCTTCAGGCAGCCAGCCGACCTTGTGAGCCACTGTCCCTCGGGCACCGCTGCCACACACTCGGGCACGGGCGGCCCCAGAACCATCCGGCCGAGGGCCCCCCGAGACCCAGGGAGAGCAGGGGCTGGCCAGACAAGAGGCCCCAGCAACCCCCACGGGCACTGCCCCAGCCTGGCTGCAGCGTCCCCTGTGCTTCCCAGAACGCCCCCTTCTCTGCTGCTGGGACGGAGGCTGCCATCCCAGCGAGCCTCCGAGGAGGGAGCCCCACTAAGCTGCGTCCTTCCATCGGGGCCCGCCCTGCCCCCACAGGAGTCCAGAAAAGGCGCTCACTGCTGTCAATCTGTGTCCAGCAGCCGGGGCCGGGCCAGCCCCCCTTGGGAGGGCTCTCCGGGGGCAGGAGTGTGAGCTCGGGGCATCCTACACATCCCTGCGAGGCAGGCCGAGCTGTGCAGGCAGGTGCGCACTCCTGGCCGCCCCTCCCCCGGGCAGCCTGGAGCGCCCCCTGAGGGACAGCCTGGAGGGCTGTGGTGGGGGTGAGGGGTCATGCCCTCAGGGTCCCTGCTCTGTCCCCCTCAGATGTGGGCCACCGGGGGCCTCGGTTGTTATTCACACAGAGACACACAGGGTGGATGGGTCTCAACGTGTCTGCACAGCCGCGTGGGGGATGGCAAGACGGGCGTGGACCCTCAACCCAGCACGCCCCCTCCTAGGTCCTTGCCCGGGGGCACCACGGCCACACAAAACCCCTGCACCAGTGAGCACGGCAGCAGCGTCCACAGGGCCAAGAGGAGGAAGCCACCAGGCGACTGCAAGCAGCCGACGGTGAGCACGTGTGGCCGCCCGCGCTGACCGGCTGCGCCGTGATGAGCCCGTGAAGGACCGCCTGCACCCAGGACACGATGCACGCCGACGGGGGGACTCGGGGGCCAGGGAGGGTTCCCTTCTGGGTGGGGACAATGGCGCACCCTCCACTGAGTTACGTGCTTCTGAAGGCGACCTTCCCATCTCCTAAAGAAGGGCCAGGGCCTCTGCACGAGGCTGAGCCCCAGCAGCACCGCCGAGAGGCCCCTCCCAGGGGGGCAGGCCGGAGCCCGCCCGCACCCCCCACAGGGCTCACCGTAGTCCGAGTCCTTGAAGCAGGCGTCCAGGTGGTCCTGCTCCTCCTCGTAATCGTCCAGGTCCACGCTGTTCTTGGCCGCCCTCTTCAGCAGCCGCTTGCCCGCACTCTTGCCGCCACCCCCGTTCTTCCGGGCACCGTGGGCCGCCAGTGAGCTGCCCTTGGCCTGGCTGGCGCCCCACGTGGTCTGCAGGCAGGAGTCAGAGGCCTGCAGGTTGGCCATGGACAGCATTCCCTGAATGGCTTCCTGCGTGCTGGGGGAGGCCGGGGGCTGGCTGGAGGCACAGAGAGATAGGCACTCAGCCCACGGCCCACAGCCCACAGCTCTCGGCCCACAGCCCACAGCACTCAGCCCATAGCCCACGGCCCACGGCCCTCAGCCCACAGCCCACAATCCACGACCCTCAGCCCTCAGCCCACAGGCCACGACCCATAGCCCATGGCCCAGCCCACACTCCACAGTCCACGACCGTCAGCACTCAGCCCACAGCCCACAATCCACGACCCTCAGCACTCAGCCCACACAGCCCATGGCCTACGACCCTCAGCACTTAGCCCACGGCACTCAGCCCACAGCCCACAGCCCACAACCCTCAGCACTCAGCCCACAGCCCACGGCCCACGACCCTCAGCACTTAGCCCACAGCCCACAGCCCACGGCCCACGGCACTCAGC
>NC_138382.1:1128341-1128560 GCF_054177405.1 Leptonychotes weddellii
CCACCAGGCTAACCCATCTTCCCACCCCCCTCCCCTCTAGAACCCTGTTTGTTTTTCAGAGTCCATCGTCTCTCATGGTTCGTCTACCCCTCCGATTTCCCCCACTTCATTCTTCCCCTCCCGCTACCTTCTTCTTCTTTTTTTTTTCTTAACATATATTGCATTATTTGTTTCAGAGGTACAGATCTGAGATTCAACAGTCTTGTACAATTCACAGCG
>NC_138382.1:1128660-1151983 GCF_054177405.1 Leptonychotes weddellii
TTATCCAAGAAGATATTAAAATGGCGAATAAGTACATGAAAAGATGTCCAACATCATCAGACATTAGGGAAATACAAATAAATCAAAACTACAATGAGATACCACTTCACACCTACTAGGGTGGTTATAATCAAAGCAGAACAGAAAATTACAAGTGTTGGTGAAGATGTGGAGAAATTGGAACCCTTGTACATTGCTAGTGGTGGTGTAAATTGGTGTGACAACTGTAGTTAGGCAGTTCTTAAAAAGACTGAACACAGAAGTGCCATATGACCTACAAATTGCACTCCTAGGTATATCCCCAGAAGAATTGAAAACAGGGACTCAGACAGATATTTGTATGCTAATATTAATTGTAAGATTATCCACAATAGCCAAAAGGTGGAAACAATACAAGTGTATGTCAACAGATAAATATATAAACACAATGTGATATCGTCATATAATGGAGTATTATTCAGCCTTAAGAAGGAATGAATTTCTGACACCTGCTACTCCATGGATGGACCTTGAGAACATTATGCTAAGTGAAGTAAGCCAGACACAAAAGGACAAATATTGAATGATTCCACTTATATGAAATATCTACACCAGGCAAATTCATAGGCACAGAAAGTAGTTTAGAGGTTGCCAGGGGCTGGGGTGGGTCAGGTAGATGGGGAATCGGTGTTCAATGAGACAGAGCTTCTGTACGGTCTGTGAAAGAATTCTGGAAATAGTGGTGATGGTTGCACATTGTGAATGTAATTAATGTCATGGATTTGTTCACTTAAAATGGTTAGAATGGCAAATTTTATGTATATTGCCCTTGTTCAAAAAGAATTAAAAATGTCACATGCCATTCAATTGTACCCTTTAAATGGGTGAATTGAATGTTATACGAATTCTATCTCAGTAAGGTTTTCTCTGTATAGTTTTTCCAATGGTAATAAACCATTAGAAAGCAAAGCAAGGAAAGGGGAGCAGAAGCCTCTCTGAAGGGACATGAGTACGGACCTGAGGGAGGTGAGGAGTGTGTTGGGAGGGTGTCTGTGGGAACAGCAGAAGGAACAGCCGGTGCAGAGTCCTGGAGGCAGATGGAGAGGGGCTGGAGCACAGGGAAGAGTGGGGAGAGGGGTTGGATGTGGGGTCAGAGATGGGTCCTGCAGGGCTTCCGGACACAGAGAGGAGGCTCAGGGGGAACTCTGAGTAGAGGGGGAAGGTGGCGGGCCTCTGGTGGCTGCGTGGAGTGGACACAGGAAGCAAGGGACAGAGGGAGGGAAGCCAGTGCAGAGGCAGCTGCGCTACAAGACCCCTTGGGTGCCCGGAACTGGGTGATGGAGGCCATGAAATAATATAACCCACCTACTACATGATTCTACCCGTAGGGCAGCCTGGAAGAGGCAGAACCCGGGAGGTGTCAAAGACAGCGAGGAGAGGGATGGACGACAGGGCGCTTTTAGGGCGATAAAGTGATTCTGTATGATTCTGTAATGGCGGGTACAAGACACTACGCATTTGTCACACCCACAGAACTTGACGCAACGAAGAGTGAACCTTCACATGTGGAAAGAATGTTTAGTTGTTTAGGATGTCGAGGATCCCAGGACGGAGCGCAGACTTGATGAGGGGATTGTACCACAAGTGCTTGGAACAGCCTCACCGAAGGGGCGGGGAGAGGTGCGGGCCTGGAAGTGAGCAGAGCTCGGCGGCCTGAAGCGCAGGAAGTGCGCGGGAGTGCCGCGCTCCGGTGCGCGGGGTTGTCGCCCACGGGCTCTGCGCGCGCGCTGGCGTGTACTCACTACGCGGTGTGGGTGGGGGAGCGGGAGCCTCACTGCTGGTGAGCTGCGGATAAGCAGGGGGCGGCGGCTGTGACGGTCCGCGTGGTGATGGATTTGAGTGGGAGCCATCAGTACGAACTCATGTTTGACTTGATACGATGGTCCGCAGAGCAAGAGTTGTAGACGCGTGCATACACACAGTTAGTATGAAGACATCCACCGTTTGCTCTGTCACCTGAGGGGGCCCAAGAGAAATGACGCCCCAGCAGCAACGAGCACGCGCACTCACATCTGGGTTTCTAATGCCATCCTCCAAGAAGAAGAACCAGGGCGCCTTGGAGAAAGGAGAGATTTGAAGGCGGGGGCGAGAAATGTACAAGACGTAACTGGAGCATCTTGCAGTGGGAGGAAGCAAGGACGCGCTCAAACACGCACACACACACGCACACACGAGCGTTCCAAAGGTGCAAGCACAGGAGCCAACTGGAAAAGCTCCCAGCGGCCAAAGCTGGGACAACCTGAGCCTCAGAATGAAGACTGCAGCGCTGGGTTGTAACCCAAACTATAAGATAAATATCCATGGGATCATTCCGATACGAATAGTAAGCAAATTGGGAAGTGGGGAGAGATACAATCCTTCTGTGCAGGAGAATTTCAAATAATTTCTGAAGATAGTCTGCCCTCAAGGAGGGGGCAGGACTCCCCAACCCTTCGATGTAAACTGACAAAATGACTTCCTTCCAAAGAGCTCGGTGTGGAAAGGGGAAAGGTGGTCTTCCAGCAGAGACACCCGATGAATGATTCCTCAGCCAGCTGGTCTAGGCCAGCTCCAACAGGCGTGTGAGTCGTGTGGACAGGGGCACCCTTGGCAGGATGTGAGGACGTTGTGAGCGTGGGCCAGTCCCTGCGGTTTGGGCTTGGATCCAACACACTGTTGTCTCCTCTGCGGACCAAGCACGTGAGGGCAGCCCAGATTTCCAGCGGGTGGCTGGGGCTCACACTCCACCTCTCCTTGGGAGGCGCTGAGTGTTGCCCTGCACAGGACGTGGACACAGGAAAGCCTGAAGAACTTTTAGCAATCAAGCTAGCACCAGGGACTCTGCCCACAGCCTGTTTGTACAAATAAAGTTTTATTGGGACACAGCCACACACTTTGGTTTATAGTCACTTTCATGCTACAAAAGCAAAGTGAGTAGTTGCGAGAAGCTGACACGCAAAACACTTTACAGAAGCGTGCTGGCCCTGCCTAAGCACAGGAGGAAGGCTCCCCGGCACAGAGCCTTTGGGATGCACCTGGAACGACCGAGGAGCCAGCCGACTCAGGCCGGGTCAGCCTGGCGGCACTGGGAACAGAACGCTGATTTTGGTGAAGAGACAGCAATCGGTGGCATCCCCAGTGCCCGCCACTTCCTCCTGGCTGTGTGTCTCTGGGTGGGCCACGTGCCCACCCGAGCTCAGCATCCTGCTGTACGTGGTCAGATGACAGCCCCTTGGGGGTGTGCAGGCTTCAGAGGGAGCACCTGTAGAACGCCCTTCCCAGAGCCTGGCCAGGTGAACGCTCAGCAGAGCAGAGCCCACAGGCCTCCAGGGGGTGCCCTGTTCCTAGGCCCCTCCCGCCGCCCTCTGCTCTGCTGGGAGGGCGCGTTCCTGCAGCCGCGCATCTGGGGGGAGATCTCCTTCCCTATCTGTGTTCTGCTAATAAAGAGAAACACACTTGGTGAGGTTAGACAAACAGCCGCCCATGATTGACAGAGCCGCAGCCCGTGGCCAGGCCGCTCGGCCGCGCAGCAAGCTGCTGAGTAAACACCGTGTGGGCTGCCTGTCCATCCGTGTTTGCTTTCCATTAGCCTCACGTTTTGCCCGTTAGTCACACTCTATCAGGCTGGCCAGGGGAGGAACGTGCTCATCCACGGCGGGTCTCAGAGTGTCCCCCGGCGTGCCCTGGCTTGTCCTGCGGCTGCCAGGTTGGCCCTGCCAGGGGCTCTGGGCCCGGCACCTCCGTCTGGAGTCACAGCTGGGCCACCCTGGGAGCTGGGCTGAGCGGGGCTGGGCTGGAGCCTGGCTTAAATAGCTTCCCCTACGTGTCCCCCGTTCCTCCCGCCAGGGATCTACCTGGGGCCCAGAAGCCAAGGAGTCCACAGGCCAGACTAGCCACGGGCAGGCGGGACGCTTCTCTCGGGCAGACAGTGGTCCACAGCACTCACTTGGTTTCCAAAATGGGCCTGCACAGGGTGGGAGGCTGCACCTAGCCTGGTCCACCGATGTTGGAGAGGCTCTGAGCGCGGCACTCTGCGCCCCTTCCTGCCCCTCCCGTGGGGCTTCTCGTGCCTGCTCCCAGCTCGGGCCTGTGTGTGTCACACAACACCCACCACGTGATGCACACAGGGCTCCCCATGGCCATTTCCTGAGCGTCTTTCATGGTGACAGTTGCAAAGCAGCAGGTGGGGCTCCGGGGTGGTGAGTAGTGGGCAGGGGAAGACGTCCCAGAGCCCAAACTGTGGGCATCCCGGGTGGCAGGGGCCTCATGCGGTCTGTGACTCAGCCAAGCCAGGGGCAGGCCCCCCAGAGAAGCCACGGCTCGGTGTGGGCGAGCCGACTGCCCAGAGCCCACGAGGGGAGCCAGGATTCCTGCCCGGGGCCTCCACGCTGTTCTCCATCCCACATGGAGAATGGTTTCAGGCGCCGAGGCGGATAATTTGGCAATCTGACCGTTCTGCACCTTTCCTAGGTTCTTGGTGCCTCTCTCCTGCTTCCTGGCACCGTTAACAGCACAGGACTCAGAGAATGCCAAGCTGGCTGCCGGCTGCCTCAGTTTCCCATCTGTTCATCGGGATCCCGGTGGGAGCAGGCCAAGAGGTGAGTCGGCTGTGCCCACTGGGTCCTGAGGCTCCCCGTGGGAGGGCCGCGTGCTGCCTGCCTCCCCCTCCCCCAAGGCTTTCCTCCTTCCTCCCCCACTCAAGGGGAAATTACCCATTAATGAGAGAGAATTACAAACGCAGCGTCTGGCCCCATGCCCAAGGTCTTCGGGCAAGCAGGGAGGGTGCGAGCATGCTGGAAGGCAATTGGAAACAAATGCACGGGGGTGTTTTCTTTGGTGGATCCACAGTGCCTTCCCACCCCCGCTCCTACCGCTCTCCCAAATTTGGACTTTCACGGAAACAGATTTCATGCCTGGGCTTCCCGTGAACTCTCTTAATTCAATTGAGGGGCCATTATCGGCCGGGTGTAATGGGCAGTTTCCGCAGCCTGGGGGAGGCCCATGGAGCCAGGGGTGGGTGCATCTCCCCTCTGCAGGTGGGGGCCGGGCAGGTGGGGGCCGTGCTCGGAGGCAGGACTGGGCTGAAGTCCCTGTCCTGGCAGGAGCCCAGACAGGCACAGGGGAGGCCGCACGTCCCTTGAATGGGGGCACCAGGCCCACGGTGGCAGGAGGCAAAGGAAGAGCAGGTGAGTCTGGAGCTGAGAGGGGTACCTAGGGAGGGGGCAGCTGGGGGCCCCGGGGGGCTTGGTGGGAGGTAGTGTTGGGGCCCTGGGCAGGAGGAGCCATCTGCCAAGATGCAGGGGTCTCTCTTCCTGGAAGAACCGTGCTCTCTGCTCCACTCAGAACTCCCTCCTTTCTGCCCCACCCCTGTGCAGGGCCCTCTTGCTCACCCTTTGGTTGGCCCCAACCCTCCTCTTCCAGGAAGCCTTCGAGGGGCCAGTCCAGGAGCCCCCACGTCTGCCCTCCTGGCACTAGGACTGTGAGTGGCCCTGTCTCCCACTGTCAGGGCTCTGGGGGGACAGAACGAGCACAGGGGCTGACAGAGTACAGGGTCCTGGAGGGACGTGTGGAGGGGGCCGGGGGACGCCTGGGTGGACAGGCAGGACATGGCATGGGAACAGGCCTCTGGAGCTGGCTGTGGCCCGGGCCAGCCCCTCGTGCACCCAGCGAGCTCCCGGGGAGCCTGAGGGTCAAGTGCACAGAGAACGCGCACACGGCGCCCAGCGGGACACACACGCGGAGGTCTGCTTCTGCAGAGTGGGATCACAGCCCCTCGGTGGGGACGGGCGGGAGGGACGTGTGGACCCCAGCCGTGGGCCTGTGGCAGTCCCTGGGGGCGGGCGGACCAGGTGCCCTGCAGAGCCCCTCCCCCCGGAGCCCCTTGTCTCCCCGTCAAGGGCAGGAGCAGGCAGGCGGCCCTGGGCTTCAGAAAGCAGACCCTGTGGGGGCCTTTGGTTTTTGCTTTTGTTTTGAACGTGATCCAGGGCTGAGGCCTGATGGCCGGGCCTGACGCCCAGAAGTCTGAGGTGAGGGGCAGGGGCTGGGGTGGGTGGAGGGCAGCCCTGGGCAGGTGCAGACAGGAGATGGGCTACCCCGGTGTCCCCGCTTGCCTCTGTGGATGTCTGTCTGGCTTTCCACACAAAATGGCTCGAGCTCAGCAAACACTCAGAATGCCCAGCCTCCTTGCGGCCAGGCCGGGCTCAGGACCAGGTTTTGGCCCATGGCCGGCGGGCAGTGACAGGTGTCCGTCGCTTCCGGGCTGGGACACGGTGGAGCCAGGCCCCACTTCTGCTTCCTCCTTCTGTTTGTGGTGCTGCTGCCCGCAGCCTGCGGCCCCAGCACGCTGTGTGCGAGGTGGGGTGTGCGTGAGAATAAGCCTTCGGGGCTGAAGCCTGGAAACCAGTCCATTTGCTCCTAAGGCAGAGCCCGGCTGGTGCCAAGGACAGGACCCGAGGACAGGACTGGTGCCGGACCCGGGGGGGGGGGTGGCGCCGGTGTCGGGGTCCGGCAGGAGCGTGGAGCTGGAGGGACGGTGGTCCGTGCGCTGACGGCAGCAAGCACCGCCTGGATGAGCAGCTGTGGGTAAGGGGATGAGGATGCGGGCGCCGGAGTTGGGGCTGGAACTGGCGGTGCAGTGGCCAGACGGTGGGCCGGACGGCAAAGGAGCAGAGGGCGGCCAGACCATCTCCCTGCAAGTCTCACGGGACCAAGTGTTTCTCAGCTCAAGACGCCGAGGAGGGGTGAGGAACGTGGGACCCAGAGCAGGTTTATGCCCCCAAAGCCGACAGCAGAGAGAGAATCCGTTTCCGGGGCTGTTCGAGAAACAGACCCAGCGGCTGAAACAGCTATCCTCTCCCGGTCCTGGAGGCGGGAAGTCCGAGGTCCCGCATGGGCAGGCCGGTTTCCCCCAGGCCTCTCTGCTGGGGGGCAGACACGTCTTCCCGTGTCCTCACGCGGCCGTGGCCCCGTGCGTGTCTGTGTCCTCATCTCTTCTTCACGGGGACGCGGATCCTGTTGGATCAGAGCTACTCTGGCGGCCTCATTTTAACTTCATCCCCTCTGTGAAGCCCTGTCTCCAAACACCGTCCCATCGGAGGTGCGGGTGTTGGGACTCCAACCCATGCGTCCTGGGGGTCACAGCTCAGCCCGGCACAGGGAGAAGCAGCAGGAGGAAGGAGAGCTGGGGGAGGAGGGAGAAGTCTGGGGACTGGACCGCCAGGAGCTGAAGACCGAGGCAGCGCCTGCTCAGGAGGGCCTGCGCCGGGCTCCTGACCCTCCCGGACGGCCAGCGGGCAGCGTGCCTGATGGGAGAGGAGCGTGTCCGTGCGGGCAGCCAGGAGCCGGGCTGGCCAGGACCTACTCCGCCCACACGACGCTCGCTCATGTGGCGGGGGGACACCGCAGCGGCGGCCGAGGCGCCTCTCACGAGGCCGGGAGCTCTACGGCTTCCTGAGGCTCCGTGCGCTCCACTCTAACAGCTGACGGTGAGTCTCTGCCCCTGGAGCGGGTTTGCCGGGCCGGCCGGGCCGGGAAGGGTGCGCGGGGACCCCAGTCTGAGGCTGTGCCAACCCAGCCCCCGGGCAAAGCGGCCAAGGCAGGCAGAACTTCAAATGCTTTGGGTTACTTCATTTTATTCTATTTTACCAAGTGGAGGCAGAAATTGGTTTCTCGTGTGGTCTCCTGTTTTCCAAGCCATTACGTCACTGCTGGTCCCACTCGGGTGGAGCCTGCGCGTCCCAGGGGCGCCGGCCCCTCTCCCTCCTCCCACAGAGCTGGGCTGGGTGCTGAGCCAGGACAGCCTCGCTGGCCCCGCGCTGTGCGCCCCGGGCCACGTTTGACGTTGGGCAGGTCACCCAACCTCCGGACCTCAGTCTCCCCGACTGTAAAATGCTGGTAGGGGCTTCTGTGCATCCCCCCCCGGGCTGTGAGTTTCTCAGCGGCCGGGGTGGTGGTGCGTTGCGGTTCCATTTCCTAGCTCACCTGGGAAGACCCAGCTTGCGGTTCAAGCTGGAGCCGGACCCCCGAGGCAGCCCCTTCCTCGGGAAAGCTCAGCCCACCCTGGGCAGGTGTCCCACTGCTGCCCGGACCCTCCTTCCACGGGCCTCAGTCACGGCCTCCCTCCCTCTCTACCTCCTCCCCCGCCCAGAGCTCTGCCCCAGTTTACCACCGACCTTCACCAGGGCCCCTGGAGAGGAGGCTGTCGAGATGAGCCTGGTCCCCCGCGTCACTGTCTCCCTTTCACCCCCATGGTCCCCTGACATGGCCTGTCCCTGTGGTGCTAACACTGCCACCCTGGGGACAAGGTCCCCCAAAGCCCTCGAGGTCCTGCCTCTGCCCACCAGCAGCCTCATCTCCCTCCTCCTCCTCTCTGAAGGCCATGATCTCCTCCTGTCCTCCAGGTGCTCCTCCTTCTGCCAGAAATGCCCTCCCTCTCCCTCCCTCCCGCCTTCCTTCCATACCCCCCTTCTCCCCTCCCCCCCAGCTCACACACACCACCTGAAGCTGCCTGACCCCCACCCTCCACCCTCAAAGCCCGTGGACTTCCCCAGCCTGTGTCCCTCTAGCCTTCTCCTCTCCTGCCTTGCAGGTGCTAACAAGCCCTACCAGCTCCTGTGGCATAACGAGTACCTAGACCTCGACGGTCCAAACCAGCAAGGGCTCCCTTTTGCTTGTAGGTCTATGGTAGCCGCTCCGGCAGTCTCCACGGACCCTGGCTGGACCCACCGAGGCAGCTGTGGCCAGGAGCTCTATTCAGTTTCTCTGCTGCATCAAGAATCACCCATGCTTAGTGGCTTAAAACAACACCCATTTGTCAGCTCAGGGTTCTGCAGCTCAGAAGCCTGGCGTGGTGCGGCTGGGTCCTCTGCCCAGGGTCTCCTGAGGCTGCACTGAGGTGCCGGCCCAGCTGCCTTCTTCCAAGCTCATCCTTGCTGCTGGCAGAATTCAGTTCCATGAGGTCGGGCCCGAGGTCCCGTGCAGAGGGCCAGGAACTAGACTGGGCCATGTCCCAGCAGTGCAGGTGGGGGATCCCGGGGAGGTGGGGCTAGGCGTGTCCTGCCTTCAGGGCAGCCAAACCAGCGACCCCTCCAGGCCCAGTCCACAGCTCCCAGGCATCAGTGCCCCGGCCAGACAGCTGTTGGGCCCACGCAGAGAAGGCTGGTCATGGGTACGGGAGGTGCCCGGTGGGAGAGAGGCAGCCTGCCCCTGAGGGGCAGCACCCAGGCCTTCCACGGCTCAGTCACACACCCTGTGTGGCTCATCTGCCGGCTGAGCACAAGGATGGCGGGACAAGAGGTGGGCAGAGCCTCCTTGGGGAAGGAGCTGGGGTCCTTGAGGACTGTGTGGAGCAGAACTAGCCCAGGCCGTGGTGTGGCTCCTGGGAAGACATGCCCGTGCCCACCAGGCCTGCCCACGGGCCCTGGCTTGGCCACTCGAGTCCTCATGGCTCTGCCAGCTTGGGGTGTGGGGACCCACGAGGGAGCTTCACTGTAGACAGTGGGGTGCTCAGCCAGGAGGACTTCTGAGTTCAAGACTGGCTGCAGGGGTTGTGGGGGGGGAAGGGGAGGAAGAGGACATGGAGGAGTCGGGGAGGGGGATGGAGGACCAGCAGACATAAGAAAAGGAGCAGGAGGACCCCGGGTGTGGTGGGCAGGCACCCCCTGGCCAGGCACCTGTTTGCCCCTGGGCCCTGTGTCTGCAGTCTGGCTGTCCCCACCATGGCCCAGCAAAGCAGGAATGGCCACCCCCTTTACAGAGGGACACAGACCCGGGAGCCCCCAGGCTATCATGGGTGGACTTTGGGGCCCTCCTAAATGCAGCAGCTGGTCTCAGAGGCTGACCTGAACTCCAGCCCGTGGAGCTGGAGAAGGTCTCCCCATCATAGGCTCAACTCAGTGCTGAAGGGGCCACTGGGCCCCCCGGGTTCCCTTGGGAGCACATCCCCCAGGGCTGGATGGACATGCTTGGGGGGCAGCTCCCGATGGCATGCCAGGACCCTCTAGCACCCTGATGCCTGGATCCCTGGCCTCTGTTCAGCAGGCACCACGGACACCTAGAGGCCGGGCCACCTCCGTTTGCTCATCTGCCTGGGGGGTCTCCAGAAGAAATCAGGGCGGCACGGAGATGTGCCCTTGGGGTCGGTCCCGGGTTCAGATCCTGGCCTTGCCCATCTCCAGCCAGGTGACCAGCACAGGCAGCAGGACCACGGGGGCGGCAGGTGGCCGGGAGAGGAGGACGTGAGCGTTCCAGGAGGCTGGGGCCACCCTGGGAGGGAGCGACCACAGACGCCCCTTGGGGCGGAGCAGCCCCTGCCAGGATTTACCCAAGGCGCTGTCGGGCCTGTCATTCAGGCCTAATCCCTGCCCTTTGTCTGCCTGCCACTGAGGCTTTGGGCTGCCACCTGCCTGTGCCAGGTGATGTCAGGGGAAGGGAATGTGGCGGGCGGGGCAGGTGAGGGGCTGTCCTGGAGAGAGCCTGTCCCCCCCACCCCCCCAGCCCGCAGGTGGGCAGAGGGCTGCAGGAGACAGCGTGGCAACTCAGGACCACCCGCTCCATGGGCCTCAGGCATCATCCTGTCCTGCAGGTGACACGGTTCCGTAAGTCAAGGAAGCTTCCAGAGCCTTGTGAAAGGGAGTACACTGCCTGGCTCCTGGTTACCATCTAGTGTGGGGGACGGAACAGCAGGGGTGTCTGTCCGGGCCACCAGTGATGCCCTGACGTGGCCGTGGAGCTGGGCCTGGACAAGTTCCCCCGGAGGGGGGCAACCTTGATTTGTAGGGTTTCCAAGTCTTGTGGCAAGACTCGGCAGTGGGGGAGAGCTGCTGTCCCATGGGCTCAGAGTAGGGGCTGCCACGGGCCCCCCTCTCTGCAGCAACTTTGACATCCCCCCAGTGCCCTCCGACCAGCCCAGGAAATGCCAGGCAGGCTCCTTAATCTCCGGTCACTCTTGGGTCGTCTCGTTCCGCAGGGGCAGGATGCAACAGGAGGAGAGGAGGCAGGGGCTGCTCCGGGGCTGTGTGTCTAGGCCTGGGGTCGTCCCTCCTACTGGTCTGTGGAGACTCCTTCCCTCGGGCATGTGGTGCCTGGGGACCCAGCCTCCTGCCCGGGCTCCAGACACATCTCAGGGCCTCAGCACCGGGTCTCCTGCAAGGGCCAAGACAGGGTAGGAGATAGAGGGTGAAGGAGCTTTGGGGTCAAGCTGGGAAAGACACTCATCTGTCCTGCCCATCTGGTGCTGGCCGGAGCCCCTCACGCGCCCTGGGCCTGCACAGGGGGCCGGGGAAGGGTCCTCCTCTCATGTGATGGGGAAAGCGAAGACAGGAGTTTTCTGACCACACCTGGGTGTGTTCCAGAACTCCGGGTCCCTTGTTCAGGAGTGGACACAGCTGCAAAGCCTCACTTCAGAAACTAGCGTCTCACCTTGCGGGGCCTGAATCTCTGGCACCACCTTCTCTCCTGCCCCAGGTGCCTGGGAGCCTCCTGCAGATGGTCTCGTCAGAGCCCGGCAGCTCAGGGCATGGCTGCCGGCCTGTGGCAGACACCCCTTCTGTGATTGCTCCGGCAGACTATGCCACCTCTTTCTGGCCCCCCGCCGCCGCTCCCCACGGCCCCTCCTCCTGGTGCAGGGCCCACTCCCGTGCCCTCCTGCGACCGTGGCAGGACCTGTGACTAACCACATCACTGAGCAGACTGTACTGGGCGGGCCTAACCTAATGGGAGCAGCAGCCCAAGAAGGTGAACCGTCAGAGAGATGCGCCCCCATGGCCCGGGGGGTGCAGACAGCACGGTGTGAACTGTTTCACAGGGGTGGTCTCCAGGAGTGGGGGCGGTGCCAGGACCGCCAAATTCCCCAGCTTCATAGGATTGAATTCTGCCAGCCACAGGGGGAGTGGAGAGGCCCCGGGCCCCTGGGTGAGACTGTGGCGTTGTCAGCCTGTGTTGTCGAGGCCACGAGGTATGTGGCAGCACCTTTGCAGCTTTGAAGACACACAGAGGTCCCTCCTCCACCTGTAGGGATTGAATAGGGCGTTCCTCCCAAATGTCACACACACCCCCACCGGGCACCTGTGAATGTGACCTTATTTGGAAATGGGGTCTTTGTAAGTGTAATGAGAATGAGCTAAGGGTCTTGAGATGAGATCATCTTGGATTATGTTGGCGACCCCTAAATCCAGTGACAGGTGTCCTTAGAAGAGATGAGGACGCGGACACACACAGGGAAAGGGTGGCCCTGTGACCGTGGGGGCAGAGGTTGGAGGGACACAGCCTCAAGCCCAGGGAACTGGGGTCACCAAAAGCAGAAAGAGGCCGGAGGCAAGCTCCTCTGGGAGCCTCTGGATGCAGCCTGGCCCTGCCGACAGCTCGATCTCAGACTCCCGGCCCCAGAGCTGGGAGAAGATACGTTTCTGTCAAAAGCCCCCAGCTTGTGATGCTTTCCTACGGCAACCATGAGAAACCAGTACAGACCCTAGGTCTCCTTTTCACCTCATCAGGCAGCACTGACCCCATGCCCAGGTCTGCCCACACTGGGGCCAGCCAGGAGAGGCTGGGACGGAAAACAGCCCAGAACTGAAAGGAGCCTCGTCAGCCACGGATCTCTGCCAAAGAGCAAAGGAAGACAAGGCCGTGCGGTGATTCTCCTCCAAGCCAGAGAGCGGTGCCTTCTCTCCCTTCACAGAGAACAATGAGGGCTCAGCAGGTGTGACCTCGGGGAGCCTCCTAGAATATCTGTGCATTCCTGCCCTCACCGAGGGGAAACCGAGGCTCAGAAAGAAGTGGTTTGCCCAAGAGCCGGCCGTCATCCCTAGAAAAACACTCAGAGGATGCAGAGAGCGGGACAAGAATGTTAATTGCAGCCTTGTTTTTGTAGCAAAACCCCAGACCAGCCAAAAAATGTCTTCGTGAATAGAGGTGTCACTAAATAAATTGGGAAGCCCTCTGAGGCTCCCTGCAGGTTTGGACAGGACGGATCTCCGAGACACGCTGGAGGAAGTGGCCTGCATGGTGAGGTGCAGAAACATGATCCCCTGGTGCCTTGACAGCCCAGCAAATCCCGAGTCAACACGTGGACCACAGGAGGACGTTGGGGAACAAGAAGGTTGCTCTGAGCACTGATGAGGCATTCGGTGACATTGAGGAAAACCTGCTCACTTTGTTAAGCATGCTTATGGGATGGTGCAGGTAACGGGGAGAAGAGCCCTACCTCGGGGACAGCGATAAGACCCTACACCCGGGGTTTGGCTGGAACTGGGGCAGGGGGCACAGAGGTGTCAAGAGTGGCCCTGACAGGGGGTTGTGGGGCTGCGTCCTGGGGACACAGGCTCTTTATACCATTCTACTTGAAAATCCCCACAACTTGGTTAAGCCCTGTCAAGCCATCCTATATATTCTCCACGCACATGCAGGCATGTAACAGCAAGGATGTTTCAGTGTCTGGAAGGATGTGCTCCAGACAGGCAAGGGTGGACGTCCATGGAGGGGGCAGTGGTCAGAAGGGCGTGGCCATCGTGGGGACAGGAATCTTAACTTGTAAGGTTTTCATTTTTTTGTAGAGAGGATGCCTTTACTCATGGACACTGCCCCCAACCCCATAATCTAAGAGAAGAGAAAGGGCGGCGGGTACCAGGGTTCAGTTATCAGCTGAGTAAGTTCTAGGGACCCAACGCTCAGCACAGTGACGACCACTAACAGAACTGTACGCAAGGAATTTGGTAAGAGGGGAGACTTTCAGGGCGGTGCGGAGACCAGTGTGGGCCAAGGTCACTTCCGCCAGTTCTGGAGCGGGAATGCAGGGGCCAAAGAGAAGGATGGGGACCCCACACGCTGTGGTGGCCACAAACCTACAAGGGTCTCCCCCATGATGGTGTTGGGGAAGGAGCCCCCCCCCACAGAGCCCACCCTCTGGTCCCTGTCTCTTTCGGCTCGGCCACCCTAACGAGTGCCAGATGTTCACTCCTGGTTCTGGGGGCTGGAAGCCCGAGGCCAGGGTGCAGGTGTGGTGGGGTCTGGGAGGCCCCTCTTGCCACCTGCAGTCAGGCTTTCTTGTTGTATCCTCGCGGGTGGGGAGAGACCCCTGGTGTCTCTTCTTGTAAGGGGACTGGTCCTACTGGGTCAGGGTCCTGCCCCTCTGGCCTCACTTACTCTGAGCCACCTCACGCTGCGTCTGAGACAGCCCATGGTGGCCAGGGGCCCAGCGTGTGGACTTGGGGGCAGCCTGCAGCCCACAGCATGCAGTCCCTCTGCTTCTCCCCACTCCATCCCACTGTACACGGTCCCTGAAGACCCTGTGACCTTGTTGTCTCTGCCCTCCGGTAAGGCTGTCCCCACCTCTGTCTTCAACAGAGGCCTGCGGCCTCCTCTGTCCCCACAGCCACTCCTCCCCTCACAACTGGACAGGCCGCGTGGCTCCCTGACTGACGGAAGGCAGCAGGGGGGCCTCGTCCCTGTAGACTGGGCCTGCTGGGGCCTCGTGCTCCCTGGTCCACCTCTGGGAGGCTTCCTGGACCCCAGGGCGGTGGAAAGCCATGTAGAGGGAGGGCCCCGGGGGGACTCAGGGGTGGGGAGACACCCCCGGCCTGCACAGGGCCACCCTGGAGTGAAGAGCAGCTGCCCCTGTCTGGCTCCGCCCAAGTTGCAGAATCTGGAGCAGGAGCTGATTGCTTCAGACCCTCGGTCCTGGGGCGGCTGATACAGTGTCCACTCATCCCTGAGGCTTTGATGGGATGCATGAGGTGGGGCGCACCCCGAGAACCATCTGCTGCCCTTGGCGCCTTGAAGAGATGCTTCAGGAGGGGGCGGGGTGAGTGGGACCTGAAGGCAGGAGCCGTGGGGTTTGGTTCGACTCCATCCCTGCTCTGGGCCTCGGTTTCCCTCGGCTCTGAAGTGAGCTTCTTGGATGGGACTTCCAGGCACTAGGTGGTCCTTCTAGTGGACGCGGGTGATCTTGGCGCCTGCTGCTGGACGTAGCAGTGGGTTCTCTTCCGAAATCCCCGGTTCCCTTGGAGATGGTCGGCTTGGACACAGCTCCAGTGCCTGTCCTCCAGCTCTCGGGAGGTGGGCATGTGGTCCATCCTGCCCCAAACCCGACACCCAGCTGCGTGCATCCCCAGCAGGGGGCTCTCCCTGTGCAGCCTGCAGGGGCAAAGCCAGCTGCCTGGTCCAGGGTCAGGGTGCTGGTGTCCCAGCTCCCCCACTCACCAACCGTGCAAGCCTGCCCGCTCTGTGCCTCAGTTTCCCCATCTGTACAGCGGACTAATCAGAGCTGTCAGAGGACTGACGTGCTGTGTAGCGTGCCCAGTGCACCAGGAGCGCGATGAAGCCACAGCCCTGTAGTTACTTTTGACTGTTGCCATTGGCCCTGGCATCGAGATGCCCTGGGGCTGACCTACTTACCATCTCCTCCCAAGCCCAACACTCAGGCCTCCCACCCTCCCGATGAGCTTATCCCCCCCCCGCCCCCCTGCTGGCAGCCGAGCTCCCTGGAGGTCACGGCCCACAAGGCCCAACGGGGCGCAGGCGAGCAGGGCCGCCGCAGGACAGAACAGGACGGCTGCCGGCCCGGGGCTACCCCTCACCCTCCAGGGCTGCAGAGGGTCTCAGGGCTTAGCCTCTGGCAAGGGGTGCAGGACCCCCAGTGTGCGTGCACCACCCCTCCCCTGGGCGGCAGAGGCCAGAGCATCCACCCTTTGGGAAGTCCTGTATGGACAACGGCAGGGGAGGGGCACGACCCCCACAGAGCACCCGCTGCGCGCCAGCCCTGTGCCTGGGGATCCCGCCAGTCACAAGGACAGCCACAGCCCGTGGCCACCCTCAGCACTTGAGGTCGTGCCGGGAGGAGGGACAGGTATTGTCCCATTTCACAGATAAGCAAACGAGGCAGGTGGGGCCAGTGTTGGATGCAGACAGCTGTCTGGGCACTAGGTCTTGATGCCCAGGGTCCAAGCCCGGGCCCCTGAGCTGCCCAGCTGTGCTCCACCTCTGGTCACCCCGAGGTGCGACGAGCAGGGTGGGGAGCTAGACGGGGGTGGGGGAGCTCCCTGGAAGAGTTGCGGGGAAGCCACGGTGGAGCCCAGGGTCGTGGTTGCCGCCTGCCGGAGGGCCTGTGGCCGCAGAACCTGCAGTCATGCAAATGATTAATGTCAGCTCCTTGGAGGGCCGGGGTCCACAGGAAATTGGAGTCGATGAATTTAAGAGAGAAACTCCTTGTTTAAACAGAACTACTTTAGAAAATAAATACTGCCCAACATGATGGTGAATACAGATACTCGCACAGAATGGAGGTGGAAATATGAATTTAATGAAGCTGGAGGCACGTGGCCCTGCTCCGTGGGCCCCAGAGCCAGTGTCCCAGCAGCCCAGGCCACTCAGAGTGGGGCTGCGTGGCCCAGCTTCCCGTCCTGCCCCACCACCGACTTTCTCTGTGACCTTGGCGACTTACATCCCCTCTAAACCTCAGAGGGGTCTGCAAACTCTCTGCGGGCAAGTCTGGAGCTGGAGGCCTGCCACTACCCTGTCCACGGACTCAGCCACCAGAGCCTCCACCACCATTCAAGGCCCCTTGGGCTCCGAGGCTTTGCTCATGCTGCCCCTCCCACTGGGGTGTCCCTCCTGTGTCTCTCCTTGGAGCACTGCCCTATACACACCTCAGATGCCTCCGCAGGGCCCCCACCGAGGCTGGTCACATGGCAGGCAGGCCACAGCCTCCCCACCTCCCTCCTGGCAGAGCCCGCAGCCCACAGGAAGCACCCAGAACCTCTGGCAGATACTCCAGCAACTCTACGCCTGGGCGCTCAGAGCGGGTGTGATGGCCACCTCCACTTTCCCTGTGAGGGAACCGAGGCACACAGAGGACAAGAACCCCACCCCCAGCAGGCCACGTGGCAGCCCCAGGGCGCATCTGAGGAGCCAGCCAGGGCCCGCAGGGCAGGACTGCCAGGGGACCAAACCCTCACGTCCCCTGCCTCCTGGCACTGGGCACGCGGCCAGGCTCTGCTGTGGAGCCCATCTGAAGCCAGCAGCCCCCGCATGCACCCCTTTCTCAGATGAGTAGACTGAGTCGCCAGAGGACACCTGCCTGGAGGGTGTTGAGGCTCCCTGAGGGAGTATGTGTCCCCTGGGGATGGCCGCTCCCCAGCGCTGGACCAGGTCTCTGAGCAGCAACACTGCTGGGTCCGCACGTGCAGCCGGTGGTGATTGACAGGGGCCTCCTCATCCCCGCCGGGCACCCTGACTCATGCGGCCTGGCACCCCTGCCGCGCCCACAGGTGGACGCGCACTCACCGCCACGGGTGTGCTGCTGGGAGTTTTTCATAAGCCTGCCCTGAAATTTGTCAAACCACATACTGTTCGCGCACACGCCCGCCAGCAGAGCCCGCGCCAGATGGGCTGGCTCCCCACATGCGCTCCAGGCAGCAAAGTTACACATCGACTTCAGTTTTATGTCAAGCCTTTAAAAGGGGAAATAAAAAAGAAGACGGAGGGGAGATTTTTTTTAAAAAGAAGAAAGAAACGAGTTGGAGTCTGAACAGGCAGGGCTGTGATCATGCGCAAATCCTGGCTCGCTGGTGCCCAGTTTTACATGGAAACTCAGCCGCCGCGGTAAATAGACCTTCCCGGCTGTCAGGCACTTCGTTAGCGAGGTGTGCATAATTTATGTATTTAAGAGCGGCCTGCAGCCAAGCTATCACACGGGGATCATGCTTCATAGGTGTTAGTGTTTATATGGACAGTAAATAAATGTCAAACACACACAAAATCCACTCTCCGGCGAGCGCTGACACTGCCCCATCCATCATCCGCCCAGCTGGAGGCTTCGCCAGGCTGCCAAGGCCCGAGGCTGCCTGGCCTCACCGAGGGGCTGGCAGGGCCGGAAAAGGCTGCCTGAAGGCGGGAGGCCTTGGGGCTCTCACACCTGTCCAGAGGCAGCAGGAGCCCCAGGCGGGGATGGGTGCATCTGGAGGCTTCTGAATCAGGCCTGTCCCCCGCGTCCATCTTCATGGGCCCAAGCCAGGCCAGGCTGGCTCCGAGGGCTCCCCGGGGCAGGGCTGGAAGGACCTGGTCCATCTCTGCTCCGCCAAGGCTGCCGAGGCTGGAACCACCTCAGAGACCAGCACGGGCTTCAGAGCTAATAATAGCACACGGCTCTCCATGTTTCCATCCCTTAGCTCACTGGCTGCTCACCATGCCTACCAGGTAGGTCCTGTTTTTTAAGGTTTAAAGCTATTTTTAATAAGATTTTTAAAAATCTTTTTTGCAATTCCTTCTCATGGTCCACCATGGTCTCATAGTCCACCACTGAAACGCACACGTGGTGGGTGATCAGGGACAGGTCTTCCCCCACCCCCAACAGAGTCCCTGTCCCAGAAGCACAGTCTTCTACAGCTCCCCGGGGGGGTGGGTCATCACAGGAGAGCATGTGCGTACACAGTGGGGTATTCCCTGCCCCACACAGCCCTGTCCCTTCCTTGCTCCTTGAGAATCACCCCTTGGCTCAGCCCTCAGCACACAGGGGAGCTGCCCTGGCTTCCTGGGGATACCCCACCAAGTGGTCACCCCCTCTCCCCTGGTGGCCGACAAGCAGCCTGGGTGATAGCCACAGCACTGATGTCCACGTTGAGAGGCTGCTGTGGGTTGAATTAGGTCCCTCCCAAACGCGTCCGTGGAAGTCTTAACCCCTGGAGCTTCAGAATATGACCTTATTTGGAAACAGGGATATTGCAGAGATAATTAGTTCAGATGAGGTCATGCTGGAGCATGACTGGTGTCCTTATAAAAAGGGGAAGTTTGGACACAGACAAGGATGTGAAGATGAAGGCAGAGACGGCTGGATGCCAGAAACCATGAAAGCCAGGGCGGTGCCTAGACCAGAGCCTCCCTCAGGGCCTCGGGAAGAGCCAGCCCTGTGCACCTTGACCCGCCCCCTCCAGAGCAGCAGGGGAACAAAGTTCTGCGGGGGAAGCCCTAGCCTGTGGTACTCCGTTGTGGCAGCCCTAGGAGGCTAGCACGGAGCTGCTGGGGGGCTGGCGCACACCCCCGACATCCCGGGAAGGCGGTTAAGGGCAAAGACTTTGAGATTGGACAGGCCTCACCTTCCTGGTGTGAGCTTGGCCAAGTGGCCTCGCCTCTCTGGGCGTAGTCTGCTCCTGCGCACAGTGGGACCTAGCACTCGGGAGTCCTCAGTGCAAGCCGATAGGTGGTACTATTTAGAGATGGCTCAATGCGGGCCGTGATGAGATCCATCTCTAGGAACCACTCTGCCGCGATGCTATGTAACAACCTGGCTGAGGATGGGCTGCTTGGCTGGGATTGACCACGTCACCTCCTGGGCGAGCAGGCAGGTTCGTGGCCAGCGTCTGAGGATGGGCCCACAGGCCCTTTGTGAAACAGGCCCTCGGAGCCCCCTCACAGGCCCCGCCCCCACAGGCCCCGCCCACCGGGAGTCCCGCCCCGCACAGGCTCCACCCCTCGAGGCCCCGCCCACCCCTCTCTCTGCTCCCACCTCTTCCGTGTCCTCCATGCTGGCCAGTGGTGTTTCCCTGCTCATGCTCTCGTGGCTCATCATTACTGTCACGTCCTACCTCAGAGACCTTGGATGAGGCACCGAAAACCCTACGCCTCAGTTTTCTCTTTTGCAGATTGAGTTCTGGAGCCTTTGGGGCCAGTTCCCCTCTTTGGTGCGTCTGGTTCTGGCGGGGCGGCCCCCACGGATGCAGGGCCCATCAGCGTGACCCACCGCCCCGGTGCCGAGCTGGCTCGTGTCCAGCGGTTGGGCCATGTGGGAGCCGCTGGGCCCAGCTGTGCCTGCAGACAGACTTCCGTCCCCCGCAGGTCAGCTGCACTCTCTGCCCTCTGACTCGGGATTTGGCGGACAGCGGAGCACTGAGTCCCAGGAAGCCTGGCACCGCCGCTGTGCCAACGTGAGCGGATATGTACCTCGGCGTGTGTGGCACCACGTGCTGTCCTCCACCTGACAGCCCTCCTCCCAGAGGCTCTGGAAGGTATGCACTTGTGTGTGCTAGTGAGTCCGTGTGCATGCGGGAGAGGGAGCGGCGTGCAGTGTAACCGCGGGACCCGTGGGCAGAGGAAACTGTGACAGACGCTGCCGAAGCCAGAGCAGGTGTCCAGTGGGAGGCTGGCTTTCGGCTGCCACCCTGCACTGCACCGCTGGTTCTCAGGGTGCACTGGGAGCCCGGGGACCGGTCCCAGTCATGGGGGAGGGAGATTCCAGGAGCCGGTCTGGGCAGTGCCACAAAGCGCCAGAAGCCTCTGCTTCCTGGACTGTCCACTCCGGCTTGGGCCAGCCTGGTGGGCAGGTGGGTGAGCAACTGGGGTCGCCATCCAGCCCTGGAGCCAGAACGCCGTCCACTGCCCAAACTTCTGGCTCCCTGCTCACCAACACCTTTCCCCCACCGGGAAGCGAAAGGGCTGGGCTCCCAGGAACAGACTTCACACTCGGTTTTCAGAGGCCTGGGCAGTGGGCCTGGGTCCTCAGCAAGGATTCCATGGTGATGGCCAGTGGGGGTGACCTCAGTCCCCCAGTCCCCTGCCCCTGGGGCAGGTGGCATCAAGGTGGCTACACCATGGGCTGCAGGACCTGGGCTTCCTGCCGCAACCCCACCCCCCATCCTCCAGAAGCCTCTGTGTGGACTCCATCCCACTTCCCCCACACAGCCCCACCCCACTGAGTTCACAGTTCCCACCCCTGGACCCCTATGGACCTTCTAAAGCCCAAATCATATCTGCATCCTGATGGGACACCCTCACCTGGAGCACTCGCCTTCAAATTCCTTCTGCCCAGTAGTAGCCCTCCAGGAAAGGAATTTGGGGACCCCCATAAGTAGGTTTATTGGAGACCTAGGGCAAGGTGCTGAACCACTCTGTGCCTCAGTTTCCCATTTGTGGCAGGATGCTAATGATCATACCTGCCTCCCAGAGCTGCTCTAAGTATTAACCTTAAAAATAAGATAGCCAGAAACCAATTTTACCAGAATTTAAATTAAAACTTGAAATTAAAAAAATTTTTTAAAAATAAAAATAAATAAAAGATAGCCAGCTATTTTACCAGCAAAATGGGTTTATTCAGGAATAGCAGAGAAACTACAATTTGAGACACACAAACTATGTCAAACCATAGGCCAAGTCTGGAAAGCAAAGGAGAGCAGCGTCGCTTTACAGAAAAAAGGGAGAAAGTTGGGAGCCGCGGCTGCTTTGAACAAAAGTCCATTGGAGGAAAGCCGGAGCTCAAGGTGGTGACCTCTCTCATTGGCTGGGCTGTGACCATCTCTCATTAGCTGGACTGTGACCCTCTCTCATTGGCTGAACTGTGACCCTCTCTCCTTGGCTGGGCTGTGACCCTCTCTCATTGGCTGGGCTGTGACCCTCTCTCCTTGGCTGGGCTATTGGCAGGTGAGCAGAAAATCTTCCTTCCTCCTGCAGGAGAGATCAAGTGGATTTGGTCCTGTGGGAATGCAACCTACAACTCTTACTGTTGCATCAGCAAAGGGCTACAAGGAGTGGTGGGCATGAGAGCTCCCCTCCTCCCCACCTCCACTTTAAATAAGGTTTCCTTCACTCATTTCCACGTTTCCCCCTTTTATTCAAGATCTTTCCCCAAAGGCATCGCTGGTCCCGAGTCAGGTTTTCTGTATTTAGTGGTTTTGTCCCTCGGTGCCAAGGAAGGACTTCTCCGGGTTGTCCTGTCCCAGGTCAGAGGGAAGGTGCCTAGCAGTTGGAAAGCACTTAAGGCCACAGTTGAGTAACAAGGAAGGTGAGGAGGGAGAAACTCTTAGGTACTTTCCATCTAAAGTCTCTGTGTCCTCAAGGTTGTAAGTGTGGGAAATCATCTTGAAGCATGAGCTAGAATCACCTTATTGGGCACATCGTTTTTGCAAAAGTTCGACAGTCAATAAAATGCAAAACTAAAAATAATTATACAAAATGGAATAGAAAGTAACTTGACAAAACCAAATTCTAATTTTGCACTGGGTGCTTTTTATATTGAAATTCGTTTTTAAGTAAATTCATTTTAATCTTAGCCAGCTTGATTACACATAAAATTCCCTTCCCAGGATTCCTTTCCTACAAATCTTCTACAACTCTCTGTGTCCATTTCAGTTTATCTCTTGTTTTCTTTCCCTTTCCAAAATAACGAGGGACAAAAATCACGTTTATTTCCCTCAACAAAATGCATTTCCATTCCTCAAACCTTCTTTTCTGAAAACATTTACCCTATGTTCATTGCCTACTTTTCATATATATTTTCTTTTATCCTTATTGTTTTTAGTAGTTTTATTTTTACATATATTAATCAGAATCCTTAATTCCTAGTGAAAACTAAGAAGTAAGCAATTGTGCATTGGCAAACCTATAAACACACTTCATAATTTCTAGAAACAAAATTTTCTCAGCATGGCATACAGTTTAGTAAAGAACTCAAATATCTTTAGTTTCTCTTAAGTAAGAAGACAAAGTTGGATAAACCTATGTTTAGTAATTAATGTTTTTGTATTTTATCGTGCTTAGAAAATGATCCAGATATTTAAAGAAATTCCATAATTTAATTTAACTTAGAAAAACTGTGATGTTTTGAGTTACTACAGTAAGATTTGGGGTAGCTCTTTGTTTTAAGCACATGTATCACAAAACACCTAAAAACTCTTATCCCATTTTTATTCATCTACTAAATCATTCGTTACCAACCGTTATGTTTAGATTATTTACAAAAACTTGATGAACTACTAGACAAAGCATCATCTCAAGCAAATTTTCTTGCTGACAAATTTTGCAACAGGGATAACATGCACTTAGGTGAGTAATAAACCAGGGAAAATAAAAGTTTTCTGTTTGCATATATTCAAAATTGATAATCCTAAGTCATGTGTGTATTAATTAAATCAGCAAACTTAAACTAGCATTTAATTATCAAAGATTATCCCAGAGCATGTGAACTTGAGAAACATTTGGGATAGTTTACTTAATTTATGTAAGCACTTACTTTTCTTTAAGTCAATTAAATAGAGCTCTTTACAAATTAATTTTGGTAATATCATCTGGGGGGTAAAGAATATCATCTATAAACATGTAGGGACAGACCCAGAAATCTTATAACTTTTTTTTTTTAAGATTTTATTATTTTATTTTATTTTTTTTAATTTATTTATTTGAGACAGAGAGAATGAGAGAGAGAGAGCACATGAGAGGGGGGAGGGTCAGAGGCAGAAGCAGGCTCCCTGCCGAGCAGGGAGCCCGATGCGGGACTCGATCCAGGGACTCCAGGATCATGACCTGAGCCGAAGGCAGTCGCTTAACC
>NC_138382.1:1152483-1157607 GCF_054177405.1 Leptonychotes weddellii
TTTTATTTTATTTTTTTTAATTTATTTATTTGAGACAGAGAGAATGAGAGAGAGAGAGCACATGAGAGGGGGGAGGGTCAGAGGCAGAAGCAGGCTCCCTGCCGAGCAGGGAGCCCGATGCGGGACTCGATCCAGGGACTCCAGGATCATGACCTGAGCCGAAGGCAGTCGCTTAACCAACTGAGCCACCCAGGCGCCCCAGACCCAGAAATCTTATAGATTTCTTAGCTATGTCTCAAGTACAAAACTCAAAAGAAGAGTTGGATCTAAATTGTGTTTCTGGCAGATGGACTAAGTTAAGGTTACTTGCTCAGATGGCCAAAATTTTTACCAAAGTGTTTTTTTATTGAAGTATAATTAACATACAATGTTATATTAGTTTCAGATGTACCACATATTGATTCAACAATTTTCTTCATTACTCAATGCAAAGATGCTTTATTTGCATGCTGTAAAGATCCTTTTAGCACTGTTTTTGAAGTCATTTTGTCTTTTAGAAGCTTCTGCATACCAATCAAACCATGCATTCAATTGTCTCCGAGAGGTTTGGGATCCTCTCTTTTATGGGTGCCCCTTAAGGTGGACTTATCTAAATCAAAGTTTCCCCAGAATGGCCATTACAATTCCAAATTATTGGAAATGTCACCCATTTTTCCAGAAATGCACAAGAGCCTGGTCCAAACACCAGGTGGCACCTATCCTGCCTTTGGATTCCCCAAAACGACTTAACTATGAAGGTCTCTGTCTGCCAACAGCTGCTCCAAATCACAGGGAATCACGCATTTTATCCATTTTGAACAGGATGGTTACGTACCAAGAAGTTTCAGCAAATAGAAACAGAAATAGAACAAATAGAAAACAGAAGAGTCCTAACCAGGAAGGGCAATGCCTTCATAAAAACAAAAACAGATCCAGAATGAAGACTGGCTGAAGGGGAAGGAGAGACTCCTGGAACTGGAGAGCACAGAGGGCTCACGTGGGTACCACCCCCAATTCGGGGACATCAGTTCCTCGAGGGCCCTCGCCTTCAGATCCCACTTGTGACACCAATGAATGTCAGCCTTACGAATAAAATAACCAGGAGCACCTGGGTGGCTTGGTCGGTTAAGCGTCCGACTCTTGATCTCAGCTCAGGTCTTGATCTCAGGGTCATGAGTTCAAGCCCCACACTGGGCTCCAGGCCAGCATGGAGCCTGCTAAATAAATAAATAATAGCCAGCTATCTTATCAGCAACATGAAGTTATTTGGAACTATCAGAGGAATTGCAATCCAGAACATGCAGGCTGTGGTGAACCACAGGCAAGTCCAGACAGCAGAAGACAGGAGCATTACTTTATAGAGAAAGAGGAGTCCACACTGCAGGCTGCTTTGAACGACAGTCCCTTGGGGGAGAGCCAGGGTTCAGGGTGGTGATGATTTCCTATTGGCTGGGCTATGACCCTCTCTCATTGGCTGAGCTGTGACCCTCTCTCATTGGCTGGGCTGTGACCCTCTCTCATTGGCTGGGCTGTGACCCTCTCTCATTGGCGGGGCTGTGACCCTCTCTCATTGGCTGGGCTGTGACCCTCTCTCATTCGCTGCGTTGTGACCCTCTCTCATTGGCTGGGCTGTGACCCTCTCTCATTGGCTGCGTTGTGACCATCTCTCATTGGCTGGACTGTTGCCAGGGTGGAGAAAATCTTCCTTCCTCCTGCTGGGGTGGGAAAGAGAACATCTTGCTTGGGAATCTGAGGTCAGGTGCAGCAGGTAGTACCTGCATGAGAGTTCCCCTTCAAGGCTTCCTGACTCCATCCTAAGTGAGATTTCCTGGTATTAATTAACCACCTCCAATTGCTTTTCTCTTCCCCAACCCTGTTGTCAGAAGACGGCCAAGGAACACACGCAGGGGTCGCCATGAGCAGAACTCACAGCCTGGAGGAGTTAGGGCTCACAGTAATCAGGCCCGTCCAGTAAGTACAGCAAGGAGGCCAGGCTGCTGCCCAGTCACCACATAGATGGGACACTGATGACGGGGAGAGGGGTGCTGGGGGACAGATCCTGGGGGGCGTGGGGTGATGAGAGTGGATGGAGCACCTCAGGATGAATGTCCATCTTTGTACGTGAGGGACCTGGACTAGACTCAGATGAACAGCCTGACTGTTCGGGTGGACAGATGTCCCCATGCCCTTACACACAAGGTGCCCTGGAGGTTCCTGTCTCCTGAGCCATCCGCTACACATGGTTGGGGCTGACAAGAGACCCTCAGGGGCTTCTGACACCCCCATCCTGCCCAGCTGAGCACACCCAGCCCCCGGCAGCCCTTGGAGAGTGGAGCCAGGGCAGGCATTCCTCACTGCAGACCGCTGTGCGCACACCCGCTCCCCGGGGCAGAGCACCCTCCTGGACGCTGGTCTCGAGCCTTCACTGTCCTCACGCCTCCAGCTGCTGTGTGCTGCAGTGGTCTTTCTGGAGAGACAGTCCGCCTGTGTCCCCCTGCAGGGCCACACAGAGCCCCCCATGCCTGGCCTCAGGCCCGGCACCAACCTCATCTCCCAAACTCTGACTCCATCACTACAGCCTCAGGGGTCCTCCTAATAAAACACCTGCCCCTGACATGGGACCTCGGGTCAAACGCACATGAGGGCTGTGGTGGGCAGCTAGGGGCCTGGGTCACACTCACATAAGTTCAAGCGCTTGGCCTGCACACCAGCTCCCGATTGCAAACACTACAGGATCTGAGTCTCGTTGCCTTGCACTTGTCACCATGCTCAGTAAAGACACGTTGGAGGACCTTGTCTGTAGAAAGAAAGGAACAAATGCTTTCGGCTGTCTAGCTCACGCCCAGCCTGGTCTGCTCCCCTCCTGACGTCTCTGGAGCGTCCACACGCTTCCGTGAGCTGTGGTAGCTGATTCTCCACTGCATCCCCAGCCTGGCTCAGATCGTGCCTACAACAGCGGGGCCCAGCAAACGTTTACTGAGTGAATTTCAAGTGAATGAGATGTAACCTCAGGACTCCAAAAAATACTTGGTCAACAGAGCCCTGCCACTGCAGTCTAACCTTGATAACCACCAGGTGGGGGGTCAACGGTGCGTCCTGATCCAAGACTCTGCTGGGCAGACGGTGCTTAATGATCCTATGTGAGCAGCCCGCGTCCCTCACTCCTCCATTCCAACCTGGAGGGCCCACGGGACGAGGCAGCAGGAGGCATAGCACAGAATACAGAATACAGCACTGCACCGCAGCGCCCCGCCCGGAACTCAGGTTTGAATCCTGCTGCCCCCACCGCGGGCAGTGTGGTCTGGCAGGCTTGGCGGAGCCAGTCAGCGGCCTCCTCCTTCCACTGTCCTTCAGACGCATCCTCCGACTTTCCTTGGGAACCCCGCCCTCGCCGTCTGTGGTTTGAGGGGACAGCAAGGCCCTGGGGTGCAGGGATGCATCCATAGCCCAGACCCCACCCCACCCACCATGGTGACTGTTACAGGGACGAGCACAGGACCCCAGGACAGCTGGTCCCGTTTTCCCTCGGACTGTTGGAAACAGACATTCTTTCCCAGATGCTGGCCACCGGGCTGGGAGGGCAGCCTGGAGCCCGCCGCCAGTTTGCCCCACCACGACAGGGGACCAGCCTGGGTGATGGGAGGGTGACACTTGCTGAGAGCATTTGCCCCCTTCCCTGATTCCCTGAGCCTCTGGGCTTCTCAGTCATGGCTGAGCCAACAAAACCAGCTGGGGTTGGTTCCTGTCACGTGCAACCAGGAGAGCCTGGACTCATGTCAGCTTCCCCATCCATAAAACGGAGGCTGCCCCAACTTCTACCAGACTTGATAGAGGCCAGAAGGCTGCCCACCTACATGCTCCAATTCGGGGTGGCTCTGTGGATGACCCAGGTCAGAGACCGTGGCAGGGAGCCACATCGCCCTCCAAGAGCCAGGCTGAGCAAGAGCAGGTGTCGGGGAGGGGCAACAAGTGGCAGGGGGAGGGACAGTGCCTGGGAGACTGGGAGCATGTCCCCTGCAGTCCCTCACCAGCACCTGGCCTGGCCCAAGCCTTTGAGCAAAGGGGGCATTTACTCTTCCCACAGAAACAGGTTCCTTGGGAACAGCCCTGACCACAGGATTGGAGGGGGCAACACCAGTTCCATCTGAGGGGTGGAGAAGGCTCTGGGGCGGGGTCGAGGAAGTGGTGCCCTCCTGGACGCCCCTCCTCATGTGGGAGGTGTGAGAGCAGGGAGCCACACACCTCCCACCCCCTGCAGCACATCCCCACCTCCCAGCCCTACTACCCCAGGGTCCACAGCTCCTCCAGGCCCAGAGCAGAGTCTCAGCTTGGAGCTTTCCCGAGGCCCTGAAGTCGAAGTCGGGCTTCCATGCCGAGCTGACTCATCGCAGCACCGGCTGCCTGTCCCCCGGGGGCCACGGGCGGCACCGCCCCGGCCAAGCCCCTGTGCCGCCCAAGCTGGGATCTGGGGAGCCTGATGGCCCTGAGACCCTCAGCCCGCTCCCCGGGAAGGGCTGCTACCAGAGGCATTCCTTTCACTAAAACACGACAAGAAGAAGGACCAGACAAACACTGGAAAAGAGGCGTCCTGGGAAGCAGCTCGCCAGGCTTCTCCCTCCTCTCCTGACTTCCCGCCCTGCTCCATCTTGGTCAGACATTCAATACTTCCTTTTGGAGAACGCATAGATTTGTTTGACTTGGAATATTGAATTTGGAGGCCGTTCAGCAATTTCAAATTTCGGGAGTGGGGCAGTGGGGAGACACTGTAAATTAAAAAATTCTTTCCTCTTCAGTTTCTACCCAAGATTGTATATTTTCTGATGGCAAAATTAGGGATTAACTATAAACATCTGTTTGTTCAATACTGACGTGGTTGGGAGAACAATGACCGCACCACGGGCGGGGGGAGGTTTGGTGGAAAGTTCTGGGCCTCCGACCAGGACTCTGGAAAGGTGGGAAAGGGGAGGTGTGGGGCGGGGAGGAAGCCGCAGAGGACCCCAGGGCACCCCTACGAGCCGCGGCCACCACCTGTCCCTGCTCCGCCCTTCCCACTCCGTCCTCTGCATGGGGCCTCCCTTCCTCACCAGCCTCCTCCCTGCATGGCTGGTGTGCAGGGGGCACCGCGCTGCACCGAGGACACACGGG
>NC_138382.1:1157707-1168463 GCF_054177405.1 Leptonychotes weddellii
CTTTGTTAAGTGGCCCGGGAACAAGATGAGTTCTTCCTGGGCGCCTGGGTGGCTCAGCCGGTTGGGCGACTGCCTTCGGCTCGGGTCATGATCCTGGAGTCCTGGGATCGAGTCCCGCGTCGGGCTCCCTGCTCGGCGGGGAGTCTGCTCCTCCCTCTGACCCTCCCCTCTCTCATGTGCTCTCTCTCATTCTCTCTCTCTCAAATAAATAAATAAATCTTTAAAAAAAAAAAAAAAAGATGAGCTCTTCCTGTGTGTCCGTCGGGGAGATCCTGCCAACGGCGTTGGGGAAGCAGATGGAGGGGTGGAGGGGTGGAGGGGTGGAGGGGTGAGGCAAGGGCCGTGGGAAGACCGCAAGGAGGCCGAGGTGCTGGCAGCTCAGGGGAAGGTAGGCCGGGGTCTGGGGGATGCCGCTGCATTTGCTGCCGTGGGGGCACAGGGGAAGGGGGGTTTGAGGGAGAAGTTGGCGAGTCTGCCGTGGATAGGGTGGGCTTGGGGTGCCTTCGAGACATGCAGGGAAGCCCAGCAGCACACTTGCTGTGTGCCCACGCCACGGGGCCTCAGTGCTCTGGGCTGAGCTGGGGGCACGGCGGAGCCAAGAGGCCTCCGGCTCTGTCAGTGTCCCCAACCACCATGCTCACTGTCCCAGCAATGGGGCCCCCTGACCCAGACTCAGATGTTCAAGTCTTGACAGCAGAATATGGCCGTGTCGGGAACTAGGGTCATCGTGGTTGTCATTAGTTAAGATGAGGTAACGCTGCAGTCAGAGGGGCCCCAATCCAGCATGACTGGTGTCCTCCCAGAAAGGGGACGTGTGGACACGGACACGTTCGGGGAGAATGCGGTGTGCAGACAGGCAGAGCCTGGGGCGACGCTTCTCCCAGCCTAGGACAGCCAGAAAACTTCCAGAAGCTTAGGCGCAGGCCTGGAGCACACTCCCCTCAGAGCCCTCAGAGAAGCCGACCCACCCACACCTGGACCTTGGGCTTCTGGCCTCTGATTGAGAGACAGTGGATTTCTGTGATTTAAGCCGCCCAGTGGTGGTGCTTTGTTGTGGTTGCCCCAGGAAGGTCAGGGAGGCCCAGAGCTCAGGACAGAGGCTGCTTCCTGCAGGAGGCAAGCAGAGCAGGGCGGCTCTGAGGAGGGCACCAGGGAGGCTGAGGAGCCTGCTGTTCTGTGTCAGCAGATAGCCAGGGTCTCCCCTGAGAGATGGGGAGGGGAGTGGGGGGCCTGAATGGCGGGGCACCCGTCAGCGGCTGCCGCATCAGAAACCCCCAGAGCCTAGTGGCTCCACACCATGACTGCTTCTCACCACTGCCACGTCTGTGAAGGAGCCAGGCTCCTCCACGCTGGTGACTTGTCAGTGTTGGTGGGGTGACCCAGGACGTGGCAGGAGCCTCTGGCTGATCCAGCACAGGGGTCAGAGGGATGGAGAGCCAGCCTGGTACCCACTCTCTGTCTTGTCTTTAGTACCTCAAGGCACCATGCCAGGTAGGGACTGCCCTTTGCCCAAAGAGTGAATGAGTGAATGAATGAATGGAGTGAGTGAATGAATGCAGTGAGTGAATGTATGTGTGTGAGTGAGTGAATGGAGTGAGTGAGTGTATGTGTGTGAGTGAATGAATGAATGAGTGAGTGAGTGAATGGAGTGAGTATATGAGTGAGTGAATGAGTGAGTGAGAGAGGGACTATATGACTGAGTGAGCGAGCAAATGTATGAGTGAGTGAATGAATGTATGAACGAGTGAATGAATGAGTGAATAAATAAGTGACTGAACGAGTGAGTGAGTGAATGCATGACTGAGTGAACGAGTGAGTGAATGTATTAGTGAGTGAACGACGGAGTGAATGAATGAGTGAATGTATGACTGAGTGAGTGAATGTATGGCTGAGTGAACGAGGGAGTGGGTGTCTCGCCCGCTGCCCCGTGCTCACTTCTGCGTGGCCTGCAGAGTCTGACACCAGGCGCACAGCCATTAAGCCCGAGGGGAATGACCAGGGTCACCGCGCCCCGAGGCTGCACAGAGCTCCTCCGGGAGCTTCTGGGATGTGGCGGGCTCGGGCTGCATGGGGCGTGAGGGAACACGGGACAGAGTGCTGGCTCCCAGGTCTGAGGCTCTAGACTCGTTTTTCTGTGTTGGTAAAAGCACCCAGAGAGTCTTACGTTCTGAACCACAACACTATAAAAACAGGAAAACCCCCAGGGATGTGTCCGTTTGCTGGGGCGGCCATAACAAAACACCACAGACAGATCCTCTCCCGGTCCTGGAGGCGGGAAGTCCGAGGTCCCGCGTGGGCAGGCCGGTTTCCCCAGGCCTCTCTGCTGGCGGGCAAACATGTCTTCCCGTGTCCTCACGCGGCCGTGGCCCCAAGCGTGTCCGTGTCCTCACGCGGCCGTGGCCCCGTGCGTATGTGTGTCCTCATCTCTTCTTCACGGGGACGCGGGTCCTGTTGGATCAGAGGTACTCTGACGGCCTCGTTTTAACCTCATCCCCTCTGTAAAAGCCCGTCTCCAAACACCGTCCCATCGGAGGTGCGGGTGTTGGGACCGACCGCACTGTGACCATAGGATCGGCAGTCACGCTCCCTGGTACTCACCCAAGGGAGCTGCCCACTGATGTCCACGCGAATCCCCCACGTTTACACGGATGTCTACAGCAGCCTGGGTCATAACTGCCAACGCTTGGAAGCATCCAGGACATCCTTCCGTGGGTGATGGACCAATGAGCCGTCCACCCAGACGAACACGAAACGGGCCAGCAAGGCAGGAGGACACCGAGGAGCCTCGAGTGCCCATCCCTGGGGTGGTGGGGGGAGGCTCCACGCTGTGGGCTGTGCTTGCAGGACGAGTAGGAAAGACGCCGTGGACACCGTGAAACGACCTGGGCTGTGAACAGGTGGAGCACACAGGGTGTCTGGGGCGGTGAGGACACTGGGTGTGGTACCACGGTGGTGGATGCGTGACATCGGGAATGTGTCGAAGCCCACAGAACGCACAACACCAAGGGAGCCTCACTGTGCACTGGGGACTCAGGGTGATCACGGCGTGCCCCCCTGCACCATCAGTGCTAGCAAATGTCCCATCTGGTGGGGGTGTGGACGGTGGGGAGACTGTGCCTGGCAGGGTATTTCAGGACCTTTTCAGTGTGCTGTGAGGCAAAAACTGCTCTAAAAATAATGTTTATTTTAATAAAAACTACTGAAAAATTCTGAAATATGGAAAAAAGAATTTGATTTTTTTAAATAAATGAAGAGATCTACCGACATGGAGGGACATGGGTGTCCTCATTCTGCAGCCTCTGCTGGCTGACCAGAGAGAGGACACAGCTCCAAGATGCAGACTCACGGACTCCCCCAGCACGCATGAGCACCTACTGCATGCTGGGCCTATCGTGTGCGGGCAGCAGGCTCTGGAGGCCAGGGGCGCACTGGCCCAGCCCTCCCAGGTCTCCTACGTGGCTGGAAGACAGGCACGTGGACAAGGATGGTGCAACTGAGTGAGCTGGGAGACTCCAGGGTAGGAAGATCTTGGAGGGCTTCCTGGGGGAGGCAGCCTCTCAACTGAATCTGAAAGGGAAGCAGGAGTTCATCAGACCAGGGGGTCAGGGGGGCGTTCCTGCAAAGTGTCAAGGACATGGCTGGCTAGGGAGTGTTGAGGGGTGGGCTGCAGTGGGGGACCCAGGCTCCTGAGCACATTTTCTAAAATGCCTCCCGACAAACGACATCCACAGGACACTATGTTAATATAACCATTGATGATGGCAAAGTTGGCGGAAGGAGGCTCGTTTCTGTGCGTCCTGCCCGAGGGGTGGCCTGAGGGTGGGAGGGCCGTGGTGGCGCTCCTCAGGCCAGGTCCTCCTGGCAGCCCCCGGAGTGACCAAGGATTTCATCTGGAATATGCACAGTCTCCTACAATTTAATAAGGGAAAAAACCCAGAAAACAAACCAGGTGGCCCTATAGGAAATAGCACAGAAGTCCTGAATAAGCATGTCAACAAGGGGCTGCCCACGCGGCAGTCCTCACGACAGAAGGTGCGAGTGGACATTAAAACCCCAGGGAGCCACCACTGCAGCTGCCTGGCAGAAGCCCGAGGGGCCAGGGGCCTCAGGGGAGCAGTATGGCAGAGGGCGGGAGCTGAGGGAGGCGGGACCGGCTCTCACCCACCTTTGCACCCTGGCAAGCTATCCTTGGCAGGTTCTCAAAAATGCAGCGACTTGGGTTGGCCCCACGAGGAAAGGCCCCCGGCTGCCTGGTGCACCCCAGTGGCTAGCCCAGGACCTGACATTTCTTACCTGACCCGGCCGGCCCTTGGAGCAGGTCCCAAGGTCCCGGCCCTGGGTCTGCAGCACCCCAGAGGGGCCCACGCGGCAGAGCGGCCCTGCTCGCTGTTTACCACTCTGGGTCCCTATAAATACCCCGGCTGAGGCAGAGAACCTCCTGATCATATTATGACCAGCCTAAATAAGACGCCTTTAATAAAGAGAAACACACGGCCCCATTTATACACAAGTGTGTAAAATGTATTAAAATAATTTTAAGTGCATGAGTCACTCACAGAGTGTGTTTTTCGAAAACTCACAAACCGCACTTTGTAGTGAAGATGGCAGGGAACAGGGGCTTGTCCTGCAAACACGGACCTGGCAGGGAAGGGGTACTGATGCACCGGGCACACTGTTGTGTCCCCCACACCGGCCAGGGTTCCCTCGGGGGCACATGGAGTCCCGGCTCCACCCAGACAGTGAAGGGCGCCATCGGCGTGGGAGCCTGAGGCTGGCCCACTTTCCACCTTTCACCCCTCAGTGGGCACCGCGGGCAGAGCTGGTGGCCCCGTGGTGGGTGAGGCAGAGGGAAGGAAGGCTGCTTTGTATCTCATCCGCTCATCCTGGGCTCCTGCTTTCCTTGTTTATACACTGGAGAGAAGAACCTGACTCCAGGGGCCAGAGAGGACTTCAGAGGCAGCCCCCGCACAGTGATCCTCCCACGGCCCCTCTTGCATCTCACACCACCTGTGACGGGGAGCTCACTCCCTCACCGGCATCCCTAGCTGCTGAACAGAGCCCCAGCCTGGCCCTGCTCCTGCAGGGGGTTAGCATTTCCACATGTGGGTTTGAGGAGGACACAGACATTTGCAGTCCATAACACCTAGCTTCCTCCAAAAGCAACTAATTGCTTTTCCTTAGTATCATTATAAAGTCTTGACTTTTCAAATATTTGATGTGTTTCAAGGCATTATTGCCAAAGTATCCCATATTTGGCCCATTGGGAGCTCTCCTTATTGGCCCCCTTGGTCCTCTTCCCGTGGGCCCGGTAGACCCACCACTTCCTTGCTGTTGCTTATGACAAGAAGCTCAGGTCACCTTGCCCATTTCTCGCCCCAGACACAAGCCAGCCATTTCTAGAAGGACCCCTGGCTCCTTGTAGTGCAAGTGATAGGCAGAGCCTACGTGAGGGCATGGGCGTGCTCCTCACGACGGGATTTGTAGTGTCTAGGAATATTCAGTGCATAGAGGTATCGCATATGTATTTTTCCAAAGATTTTGTTTTATCATGCTAAAATACACACAACATAAAATTTACCATCAACCATTTTTTTTTTTTTTTAGATTATTCACTTATTGGAGAGGGAGAGAGAATCTCAAGCAGATTGTGCTGAGCACAGAGCCCGATGCGGGGCTGGATCCCACGACCCTGAGATCATGACCTGAGCCGAAATCAAGACTTGGATGCTGAACCAACTGCACCAGCCAGGCGGCCCTCCATCAGTTTCCAAGCATACAGGTCAGTGGCTGTGCGCCCGTCACAAGCACTGTGTCCAGAACTCTGTTCATGTCAAAGAATGAAACTGCGTGTGTGAACCACTGCCCCCCTACCCCTCCCGCCCGGCACCCCCTCCTCTCTGTCTCTGAATTTGACTACCATAGGTCACTCACAGGGGTGGCATCCTAGGGGATCTGTCCTTTTGTGACTGGCTTATTTCGTTCAGCACTGTGCCCTCCAGGTTCATCCATATGCTATAGCAGGTGTCAGATCTTATTTTTAAGGCTGAATGCTATTCCATTGTATGGATATATCTCACTGTCCTTATCCATTCCTCCATTGATGGACACTTGGGTGGTTTGAGGAATAATGCTGCTGTGAACATGGGTGTGCAAATGGGCATGAATACGTTTTTGTTTCAGAATCCAAGGAGGCAGTGAGGATGTGTGTGCATGCATGGGGCATGCTCAGAGCATGCAGGCTGGGGGTTGCTCCCACAGACCCCTCTGGTGTGGCCTCTGTGTCCTACCCCCCCCCCCAGCTTGCACATCCTCCAGCCGCTGGGCCGCTACCCACCCCACAGGGCTATGGCTAGAAATACAGGGGCTCCTGTCAGTTTGTTTCTCACAATACTGTTTACCACTCTGGTCTCCTGGACAAGCGGGAAGTGCAGAGCGGTGTTCAGAAGTCTCTGAACAGACACTGTTGGCATCACACAGCCCGGACGCTGGGGCCCTGCGGGGTCCTTCTCTGCTTCCTCCTCTCCCTTCTCCATCCTCTGCCTCCTTCCCACTCCCTGTCACACACCAGGGGGAGCTGCTGATAGTGGACGCAGAGCCCGTGGTGCGTGAAGGTGGGTGGACTGCATCAAGGGTTCCAGAAGCTCTGAGCTGGGAAGGGTCCTCGGAAAGCACCTATGACATCTGGCAGTCCTAAACCTCATTGCTCAGATACAGTCCTACCAGAGCCCGACTAACTCAGAGCCGTCAGGGGAACGGCTCTATGGCCGGGCAGCACGCCACGCAGAAGACAAAGGGTGTGTTTTCCAGCAAATTCTGCTGGAAACTCCCATGCAACTGGGAGTCCATGCTCCCCACCAGTCCGAGCAGCCGCAGCTGGGGACTGCGCTAGCTTGCTCGCTCACAGGAGCCTGGGTGTGAATTCCTGCGAGGGAGGGGCTGGTGACAGCAGAGGCCCTCAGCTGTCCAAGGCCTGCACTTGCAGGGAGCAGTCAGACCACGGTTAGCATTCATTCAGTCACTCACTCATTCACTGCAGGCCTGCCAGTGTCTGCCCACAACCTGGAGGGGACACGTATTTGTGTCCAGGTTCTGGGCAAGCCTGGGGGCTGTGGGAGCACAGCCCCGTGCCCGACACCCACAGGGATGAAGTCAGGGAGGTCACAGAGAAGCTGCTTCTGGAAAGTTTCTGTGTATCTGTGGTTGGCCGGCCGAGGAGGGGCCGAAGCCATGCCTTGGGCAGAGGAAGCAGCACAGTTCTGGGGGGTGGGGGCCCAGACAGGGTGGGCTCCAGCATGTGGGACAGGAACTAGCCGGCAGAGTGTGTTCAGAGAAGAGCGTGCAGGGGTGGGCTGGCCTGGACGGGGCATGGGGGCTGATGAAGAGTAAGCACGGCAGCTCCCCACCCCAGTGAGTGGAGCGCCCCAGGGCCACACCCAGGCTGCCAGGAGCCTGCCACCACAAGGCCCTGGGAGGAGGGGCGTCGCGTTTCTAGAGCCTGTGGGAGCCAAGGCCAGGGGAACTTCTGTCATGTGAGATCTTCACGTCCATCCTCAGCACACGGTGGGGGTTTGGCCCAAGATCTCCAGCTCCGAAGTGGCATCTACTCCTCTGGCCCCCGGGTGTTTCTGGTGCACTCAGCATGTCCCAGGCACTGTCCCAGGAATAGGGGCACAAGGGTGAGGGGACAGACAGGGCAGACATGCCAGTGGGAGAGACGGCCAGAAGTCCATCCACTGACGACCTCTCAAAAAGTCCCACACACGTGACGACATGTGGGGGTGGGGCAGAGCGGGGGGCGGGGGGCTGCTTCCTGGCCGGCACCTCCGTAGCTCCCAACAGCCCCCGGACACCACACCGTGCCCTCAGGCTCATTCCAAAACTCCTCTGTGAGGAAGTCCCACTCACTTCAGCGGTCAGGCCGCTCAAGGAGGATATGGGATTTTATCACTGGTCACTATTTTAAGGAGAGGGAACCCGAGGAGTGGAGAGAATGGGTCACACAGCCAATGAGTGGTGAAGTCAGGCCACCTGGCCTCCAAGCCAAGCCCTTAACCACGCAGCAAGCTGCCTCCATCGCTCCCTGCTAAGCCTTCATGGGACCCTCCACCGGTGGAGGACAGAGCTGGAGCTGGAGGGGCTCTGCCGCTGGACCTGAAGGCAAATCACCCTTTTCTGAGCTTCTGGTTCCTCACCTGTGGCATGGACTCGGTAGTCTGTTCTGAGAGCTTCGAGGCTATCCCGCGGGAGTAAGAAGAGGAACGCAGTATTGCTGCCCGAGGAGGGTGGTGGGCGTGTGTGCCACAGTTACAAACCCAGGGAGGCCCCCGGTTCCAGTTGGGCTCCAAGGGTAGGGGTGAGGTCACACTGAGCTCCCGTACCCCCTCCTCAGGCAGCACCCGGGAAGATGCATGACTCCAGACCCCCATCCCATGCCGGCCCACCCACCCCTTTCAGACAGGAAGGAAGGACACTGCGGAGACCCCGGCAAGGGGAAAGAGCTCAGCCTGGTGTCCTCCCGCGCTGCGAGTTTTCCCAAGCATCTCAGTGGGTGCCGGGCCCAGCAAAAGCCGGGAGGTCTGAATCCAGGTCTGCCTGGCCAGGCGCAGATCCAGTGTACCTCGGGGTGCAGGAGGATGCCAGGGGCGGAGCAGCTACCGCTGGGGCCCTCGGGCTGTGCGGGGCCTGGGGCGGCAGCGTCCCGGCACGGACCCCAGGCAAATGCACAGGGCGTCAGAGCAGAGAGGAGCGCCAGCCAACAAGGCAGGGCTGCTCGAGCTGCCTGCTGGCAACGACAGGGCCCGGGAAGGAGGGAGTTTGGCGCCCTTGAGGAGCTGAAACACCGCGAGTTAAGCCGCTGGAGAAGGCACCTCTGATTTCCATTTTTGCCTCGGTCTACCGGGCCACACCAGCCTCACTGTCGTGCACGAGGTGACCTGGCGGTCTGGAACAGGGGCCCGGGAAGAGCACGAGGTCACCTGGCGGTCTGGGACAGGGGCGCGGGAAGAGCCTGCGATCCCCACCCCTCCTTCCCTTGCCCGTTCCCAGCTCCCCTTCCTCCGCCTCCCTCTCTCGTCTTCCCCCGCCTCTGTGCTGTCCGCCGCTCTTCGTGCCCACAGCGCCCACTCCCACCCGGCCTCTCCGCGTCTCCCTCCGACATGCTTCCACATTTGTGGGTCCGTTTCTGCATCTCCGGTCTCTGCACGTGTCTCCCCCCTGTCTCTCCGCTCTCCCCGCGTCTCTGTGCCCCGCCCCCTGCGGTCCCCGGGGTCCGCCCCCGCCTCCACCTGCCCCTGCCCCTTCCCCGAGCCGCCTCCGTGCACAGCGCCGCGAGCCTCGCTAATGCGTTTCGCATGGCGCGTCAGTCAAACGCCCTTCTAATGTCCTTAAAGCACGCAGAAAATTGCATCCTTATGAAAAAAAAAGCAAATTGCCTGGTGGAGGCGGAGCTGCCGCGGGGCTCTGGCGGCCGCGCGCCGAGTTCGGAGGGGCTGGGCTGGCGGAGGCGCCTGTCCCCGGGCTCCCAGGGCTGCAGGGCGAGGGAGCCAGGATGCCGCCTTCCGGGTAGCGCCTGGGCCCACCGCCTCGCCCCTCACCCACTACCCTTGATCACCTCTCCACACTTGTTTCCTCCACTCTGACCCAGCCCCTCCCCCTGCCAGCCTTTACGGCCAAACTCCTAACTGCCTCAGGACCTTTGCACTTGCTCTGTCGGCTGCCTGGCATACATTCCTTCAGGTCGCAACTGAAGGGTCAGCTCCTGACAGAGATCCTCACTGACCACGCTGACTAAAGCCGCCCTCCCACTCACTGTCTGTCACATGCTTTATTTTCTACAAAGCATGTGTGACTCTCTGAAATCATCTTGTAGGGTTAATTGTTGCTCCTTTGGGGCCTACCCAAGTCCCCTCACCTCCACTATCCATGGGTCAGAGGCTGTATGCCCCATGCCTAGCACAGTGCCTGGCACACACACACACACGGCAGGCATTTAATAAATAGTGAACAAGTGGACATACTCATTCTGGGCAGGTAGAGACTGTTGGGGACCCTAAGGCATCTGGGACACCCCAAGCTTAACCTCAAGGCTGCTGGCCAAGCGGCAGTGGAGACCCACAGAGGTGAAGTTAGATCCCAATTCTGCTACTAATAGTTGTGTGTCCCTGGGCCAGTTGCCTAACACCTCTGAGCTTTATCTTCATCTGTAAAACTGGAGTAAGGCACCCACCTTACTGGGCTGTCACTGGATCCACATAGGGAAAGGGCCTGCGTCACAGTTCTGGGAACTGCCTGCCGCACTCAGTAACTGCTTTGTTAAATGAATGAGTGGCCCACGGAAGGGCTTGGTTAGTATCAGGGTCCATGCTGCCACCGAGGCCAGACAGTGATATTTCCGGAAGCGCTAAGAAAGAGAATGTGTGGAGACATTGCCAATAGAGTTATGACCCAATGCCTTTATGTCGCCAGAATTTTTATGTTATACTTACTCAAAGATCTTTTTTGGGCCTATTCACACCTTGACCCCCCCCCCTCCTCCCACCAGATCTCTAGTGATAAAAAAGTATTAGGGAAATCAGTGGCTTGAGGTGTTCCTAAAACTCCTCTGAGGTCAGAGCTGCCTCTGAACTTGTGCCATCCTGCAGCCAAAATCCTGAGCCCCTTGGCCTCTGCCCAGAGGGTGATCTGCTCCCTCCTCCCTGCACCTCAAGGAAGGTCTCCCCTCCAGCTGGCTTCCTGGCTCTCTCCATGGAGGGGGGGG
>NC_138382.1:1168963-1227181 GCF_054177405.1 Leptonychotes weddellii
TTTTTTAAAGATTTTATTTATTTATTTGAGACAGAGAGAATGAGAGAGACAGAGAGCACATGAGAGGGGGGAGGGTCAGAGGGAGAAGCAGGCTCCCTGCCGAGCAGGGAGCCCGATGCGGGACTCGATCCAGGGACTCCAGGATCATGACCTGAGCCGAAGGCAGTCGCTTAACCAACTGAGCCACCCAGGCGCCCCTAAACTTTATATTTAACAAAGTTGTGGGGCGTGGGGAACCCCGCTCCCGGCTGCACCTGTCACGTCCTGGCGGTGTCGGCTCTGGGAGGAACCTGGGGAGGGGTTGCGGGCCTCAGGCCCCCTCGATCGGACCACCCTCTCCCCAAACGCTCCGGTGTGCCTCCGGAGCTGGGGTCCCGCTTCCACCGACGAGAACGACTTGCTCAGGATCGGGGTCACAGTCCTCCTCCCCGGTTTGGCCCTGCAGCCAACCCTCCCCCAAAGTCTCCCCTACTGCCCAGCCCCGCCAACCCCCCTTCCCTCCGCCCCGGAAGCACGGAAAGCGCAGATTTGACGGCTGTAGCCCGACGCGGCTACCCGGCTAACCCGGCGCTGCTCAGCCCTCGGGCGGTCCCCGGACCTTCCAGCCGGGAGGGTCCCTGCCGCCGCGGGCGCTCCCCCAGCCCCCACCCCAGCGCCGCGGCTCTCGCGAGACGCCCGAGCCCGCTCCCTCCCCCGGCCGCCGGCCGCCGGCCCTGCGCTCCCGGGGCGCAGCCGCGACCTCGTTCGCCCCCGCAGTCCCGGGGTTGTGTTTCCCAGGACCTTGGGGCGGAGAAGACATTCATGCGGCCAGGGAGCGGGGAGGGGGCGAGGAGACCGTCCCTCCCCGCCGCCGGGCCTACGGTGAGGGGCGCGCGTGCTGCTGGGCCGGGAGGGGCCTCTGCGCGGGGTGGCTTCCCGCGGACGCACCGCGTCACCTCCGTGGGGAGGATGAGGCCCTTTTCCCGGAGTCGCGGCTCTGCGGGCTGCGGGCTGCGAGCCAAGTCTGGGGCGCCGTGGGCACGTCGTGGCTTCGCCGGGAAGGGCTGAGCTCCCTCCCGAGCTGCCCGGCCGGCCGCCCCTTCCCCTGCCCACCGAGGGGCACAGCGGCGCAGGCAGTGCCGGGAACCCCTCCCACCGCCGCCCGCACTGGGGGTCCAGCTCCCCCTCTGACGGGCTGGTGACCTCTCGACAGCAGGGCCTGCTCAGCCTCCCCATCTGCGTCTGGAGGGTCTGCCGTCGCTGGAATATTGGGGCCCCTGTGCTCTGGCTCCCAATTCGCCAGACGGCCCCCTCCCCCCAGGCCCTCGTCCCTCGAGGCCCTTCCGTGCAGTCCAATGAGGGGGCTACCTTGGGGAAACGCCGCAGAAGCGCAGGGCAGTCTGCCTAAGGTCGCATTCCTCAGAGTGAGTCCAACCTGGGGCCCCAGAACCGACTTGGAGGAGTGGGTCAGAACCCCTCCTTCTCTTCTCTTGGATCCTCCTTCCTTCTACAGCTCCCCGCGGCTGACAGAGGCTGTAGCCGGAATCTGCACCCAGGACCCAATCGGGACAAAACTTGTGGAACCTTCTCTTTCCTCCCCTCTGAAGTGGAGAGACGGACACACAGCCCCGCCCCTCGCTGTGCTGCTCTGGGCTTGGGGCAGGAAGGTCACCGCCCACTGCCACGTGTAGCCACCTGGGGGTAACCCTCAGGGCCGGAAGGGATCAGCGGGGCAGCCTACACTGCACATCCGATCCCTCCCGCGCGCCTGAGCCGCGCAGGGTTTCTCCTCGGGACGCTGGCCAGCGAGTGGGCTGGAAGCTGTTTGCAAGGTGGACCTAACAGCCTTTGAGCTCGTTTCCTTGAGACCTGGCAGGGCTGGCGCGCGCGGAGAATTGTCTGCAGCCCTCAGAAAGAACCCACTCTCTCACTACCCCCAGCCTTGACCGTACGCCCGAGGTGCTCCGGGACTGGAAAGCCAAGCGCTGATTTCCCCAAGGAACACTCAAGCTGCGATTTGAAGGAAGCCGTCGCCACCACAGGTGGAGGCCATAACTGTCGTTTTCACATTCGGAGATGCAAAACCTGAATCCTCTGTCCCCCGTATTTGTGCCTGGAGGACTTGGTCCCGCTTGGAATTCGGCAGGACCAATATGGGGCCTCTCCCTGAGCTTTAACCGGCAAAGTGGCCATCTCTCCATCCCCATGCCCTGCTCTTTGTCCTCGTAGGAAGTGCAAGGACTGGAACCCACAGGCCTGCCCAGTCCAACCTAGAGGGTCAGAAGTCAGCTGAAGCCTTCCCGTGAGGAGAGGGCACCGCGGGCACAGGCCGCCAAGCTGCACCCCTGGAAAGGGCGCCCTGCGAGAACTGGGGACGCTCTCCGTCCTCTGCCTAGGTCAGGTGCCCTCGCTGCCGGAGTCCGACCGCGGGGCTAGGCGCTGCTGCTGAGCCTGTACTACTCAAAACGTTAAGACCTGGCGGCAGGCCCCGTTGCGGCCGGCTGGCGCGCCCCTGTGTGCACCTCGGATCCCCGGCTCCCCGTCGGCCTCACGAAGAGCGCCTGGGACCATCTCGAGGACTCACAGGCGGTTCTTCAAGTCCCTGGAGACCGAGCCAACAACCGGAGGTGGCTCTCGGCCCTGGGACACTTCCGGAGCCAGCTCCACGGCGGCCTGGGGCTCCTACGCCTCTGCCAGACCCCTGTGTAGCCCGGCTGCTACCGCGGGAGCCCTGGCCTGGGAGGAAAGGCGAGGAGGCTCGCCCTGGCCCCTCACACCGAGAGGAAGCGATTGCTGGGATCCTGCAGCAACTGCGCCGCCTGCCCTGCCAGTCCAAGCCCGTGGGGCAGGTCACAGTTCACTCCCGCGAAGCCCAGGGAGAGGATGTTTCAGAAGCCAGGGCGAGTGTCCCTCTTACGTCGCCGCGACCCCCCTCCTCCAGCCCCGCAGACTCAGAAACCCCTTCATCAAGACCCGCTGTGTCATAAAATATTTTATTGCAAAAAAATCACTGTCTTCGCAAGAGAGGGGTAGGAGCCCCAGCGCCGTGGGGGACCCGGCCTCAGCGTAGAGCCGCCGGGCTGTCAGGGCGCCCTATGGGGCCATAGTGACCTGAGCCGGGCAGCGGGGTCCCCGACGGGGCGGAAGCGAGTGTGTGCCGGCGTCGTCAGGTCGCGGAGGGCCGGCCGAGGCGGGTGGGGGTGCGGGAGAGGAGCGGGGCGTGAATGCGCGCGGAGCCCCGGGCCCAGGCGCCCGTCCGCCGTGCCGGACGCGAGTCCCCAGGCCAGGGCTGGGAGCGCACTGGGGCCGGGCTTGGCTGCAGGGTCTGTGTCCTTTCTCGCTTGGCCCCTAACTGTCCGCATTCAAGGTAATCATAAAACGTTTAGAAAGCAAACGGCGTGGCCGCGGAAGGGCCGGCTCGCGGCTTCCAGCGGGCGGAGGGGGCCTCGGGCGACGCTTTGGGCGCTCAGTCCTCGCGGCTCCTGTCGATGGTCTCGCCTGGCGCCTCCGCCGGCTTCTCCGCCTCCTTGGCGCGCTCCTGCTCCGTGAGCTGTTCGCTCGTGGGAATGGAGTTCTTCTTGGGCCGCCCCTTGGGCTTGGTGGGAGACTCCAGGCCGCCGCCCTGCAGCACCTGCGCGTAGGATGGCCGCACGGCGGTGAGCTGGGACGGGGAAGCGGGACCCCGCGCCCTGTGCCCAGGCACGGCACGACGAGGCCATCTGAGGCCGCGCCTAGCCCGGGGAAATGGCTGCCATCTGAGCGCTGCTGGGGAAAGCAACCGAAGGGTCGGGCCTAGGGGTTTCAAAGCTGCCGGAAGGCCTGAGGGTGCAGGGGAGCACGAAGTAATGTGGGCTGTGCTAGGGCACCCAGAGGCAGGGAGAGAGCAGAGAGGGTCCCTGCGGGCACCAGGCACAGAGGGAACTGGAAGGACTGGGTAGAAGTCTCCGCGGTGGGGGTGGGGGTGGGAGCTCCTGGAGGGCACAGGGGCCTGGTGGTGACCAGGGTGCAAAAAGTCACAAGCACACTCACTATTTTCTTCCACTTCATCCTCCGATTCTGGTACCACGTCTTCACCTGCAACTGGCTCAGGCCCAGGGATTCAGCGAGATCTATTCTGGAAAGAGCATGGTGCACCTTCAGCAGGGCTAGCACCCCCCTCCCACCACCCACTGGGCTCAGCCTGGCCCCGTGGCTACCTGTCCGGCGTGGAGAGGTACTTCTGCTTCTCAAAGCGTTTCTCTAGGCCCATCAGCTGCAGCTCCGTGAACACCGTGCGGCTGCGACGCCCCTTCTTGGCCTTGGCGCCCGGGTCCCCGGTGCCCGGCGTCTCCAACTTCCCACGGAGCTGCAGCTCAAGAGGCAGGTGTGGTGTGCCAGGGGCACCGGGCAGTCCAGGCCCTGCTGCCAGTAACGCCGAGCCTAGCCCGGAGCAGCCCAGCGGCGCCAGAGGGAACTTAAACACCGCAGCCTGCTCGGCTTTCAACACGGCTGCAAGGAGAGAGAGTGGGGAGCCGGTGAGCTTGGGCCGTGCTCCTCCTCCTGGAGCCCCCGCACTGTGCGCCGTGGGAGTGCCCGCCGCACTTGGCCAGTGCCACCCAGCACAAAACTTTCCTGTCTGGCCACAAAGGTCAAGATTTGGGCCGCCTGCCTAGGGTGACCCTTTTCAAAGCCAGTGTCACTGCAGTCTGGGAGGGGGACCTCCCCCACCCGGGCCTCTGCCTGGTGTCGCCCAGGCCCCAGCAGCCTCCGGGATTCTCAATGAATAAAGTCGGGGCTCCGAGAAGCACAGTGTGTCTTTCAAAGAAAAGGGAAAGCAAGAAGAAATGGCAGTGAGTCAGGAAGGTGAGCGTTTGCCCCAACCAAGTTGGCATCGCTGTGTCCCGAAACCAGAATGTTAACCGCGTGAGCGCGTCTGCTCCTCTGTGCCCGCGCCACAGCCACGCGGCGGGCAGGCGGGGGTCGCTTGCGGGGGTGAGGTTGGGCGCTCCCAGAGACTCCAAGCATCCCCCCGCATCAGGAAATTGTCCTTCCTGTTTTCTCTGTTTAGACTCTTCCCGCAAAGACGTTTCCATTTTTCATTAGTCCTATGAGGACGATTTTTTTTTCCCCCCGCTTCAAACGAATTGTTAACAACAGTGCAAAGAGCCGCGGAGAGGCTGCATCAGAGCTGTATGAAAACGAACAAACTGGCCCCGCGGCCCTCCGCGCTGGCGGGGCCTGGGCCTGAGGGTCTTGGGTGCAGAGCAAGGCCATTTGCAGGGCGGGGCTCCTGCTGGGATGTAGGCGGCCTCCCTTCCCCGGCAGGCATCTCACTGGGGCCGCAGATGCTCGCCCGCTGGAGTCCGCCAGGGCCAGGCAAGGTGCCGGCAAATGTGAGGAGGGTACGAGCGATCCTTGGGGGAAGGTGGGACAGGGAGGGCAGACAGACCCCATCGAAAAGTCCACCGATGGGTGGAGAGAGACCGGGAAAGGCCAGAAGAAGAAGGGGTACCGAGAAGAGAACCAGCAGGAAAAGGCAGGATCGGCCAAGGAAGGAAGAGAACCGATGGCGGCCGAAAAAGCCAGAACAGGCAGCTCAAGATCCCAGGAGGCCCAGCCGACCTGGAGGGAAAGGGCCAGTCGGGCAGCGGCTCACAGCCAGGCCTCTTGTCCCCAGGCGAGGCCCGCGGGCAGCGGCGCTGCGGCAGACGCCGTGGCTCCCCCACCTGAGTCCCCGGAACCAGCGTTAGCCCCCAGCACAGGCCTTGGAGACACGGGCTTCTGCCCCAAAGGTCCGGCTTCCCCGCCGCGGGCAGCCGCGGCCACTCCCGACCAGCCCTCTGCGGCTCAGGCCCAGGAGCCCGAGGCCTGAGGTCGCTCTGACCCGCAGTCTGACAGTCGCAGTCTGGTCCTGCGCCCGCGCTGGGGATGCGGGCTCGGGGCCCCGACCGGAGGCCGCAGGTCGGCGGTGAAGGAGAGAGCGGACGCCCTCGCAGCCGGCCCGGCCCGCGGGCACCAGGCCTGCTTTCTGCGCGGCCCGGCGCCTGCTCCTCGCTTCCTCGGCTGGAGCGCGCCCTGGGAGCGGCCGGGGCCTGTGCACCCAGAGCTGCGTCCTCGAGGCGGCGCGGCTCGCTCCCCACAACGCCCGGCCCCGCACGTACCTAGGTGGCTGTGGAAGGGCCGCGCGGCCAGCAGCGCCTGCACGCCGAACTTGAGCAGCTCGCCCGCCGCGGCGGCAGCGGCGGCGGCGGGCGCGGCGCCCTTGGGCCCCGGCGGCTCGGTGAGGATCTCTTCGATCATGAAGCTGCGGTAGCGATGCGGCGGGTGGTCGGCGCAGCCCTCGGGCGGCCCGAAGCGCGCCGCGCCGGGGTCCCCAGGCCGCTGCATCGCGGCGCCCGCGGCTCGGTGGCGGTGGCGGCTCGCGCGCGGGGCCCGCGCGGGGCTCTAGGCCGGCCCGCAGCTCGGGGCGGTGCGCGGGCACCGGCTCATGCCCCCTCCCCCCGCCGGCCGGCCGGGCGGAGGCGCAGGGCGCGGGCGGGGCGCGCGGGGCTCGGCCGGTCGGACCCGGGACTGCGCCCCCGCCCCGCGCCGCCGCGCCTCTAGCCCGGCCGACCCCGCGTCACCGCCCCGCCCCGCCCCGCCCGGCCGCCCCGCCCCGCCCCGCGCCGCCGCCCCCACCCCCCAGGCCGAGCCCGAGGGAGGCCGGAGAGGGGAAGGAGGCGGGAGGGAGGGGGCCGCGAGAGGGGCGGGCCGACGAGACCGAGGGGACCCAGCGGAGCGCACGCCCAGGAAGGAGAGAGCGGGAGAGCTCGGAGACCAGACCCCCAGAGATGGGAGCGGAGGGTTCGAGAGAGAGGTGAGAGGGGGGCGGGCGCGAAACAGCGAGGCCACACAAGACGCGAGACAGTGATGAGAGGGTGCCACGGACGCCGAGGCGTGCGCACAGAGAAGCCGACGGAAGCGCGGGAGCCAGCGGGCCGCGACGTGCCGGAGGGCACAGAGGCAGGCACGGCTGGGCAAGGGGCAGTAAAGAAAGACCGGGGACAGCTAGGAAGGCAGCGGCCTGGCCAGAGGTTAGGGAGCCCTGGAGAGGTCGGGGGAGGAGAGGCAGAGGCCGCCCAGCTTGGCTGGGTGAGGAGTAGCCACGCGCAGCCTCCTGGCCCGCGCTCAGAGCCACCCGCCAGGGTGGGGTGCAGCAGCAGGCAGGGGTGCAATTCTCAGAGCCCCGGCCGCACCTGCGCACTCCCGCCTCAGTTTACCAGACATGGCCTCATCTGTCCTGAGCTGCCCTGAGAGGTTCTCCAGCCGGGATTTGCTTATATTGCCAAGTGATGCAGGGGCACATCCTCCTCGGAGATCCCCCTCCTGTGGGGTGGGTTCTGTCCCCCTACTTAGAGGAAGAGATGGATGCCCAGGAAGGAAATGCGGCAGCTCCACCTTTTCCCAGCTTTAGAGTAAGAGCACAGGGCTGAGCTGGATGAGGGGCCACAGGGTGCACTGGGAGTCTGGAGACAAACTCTGGCATCGCCCCTACTGGTCTCTGAGACTTAGAGTCCCCCCATATGATTGAGGGAGGTCCAGCCTTCCCTGGCTCCCCTTCATCACTGCAGAAATATAAACCCAGGCTGTGGGGTGAACAATCTCCCCAGCTGTCTGCTGAGTCTCTCTCTCCTTGGCTCTGCGACTCCTGGCAAGCCACTGCCCCTTCTGGGCCTCAGCCTCCTGACCTGTCCTGAGGAGCTGCTGTTGCAAGGCTCCAGGGAGGCTCTGATGACTGAATAGGGGGTCCTGCACCCCTGTGCCCCACAGGTCTGCTGGGGAGGAGTGCACAGTTTGTCTGGGCAAGAAGGGTGGGTTGTCAGTGGGGTGGATGTGTGTCTCTGGGAGGCTGGGAAGAGTGCCAGCCCTCCTCTCCCATCCCTCTGCCGAGGTCCTGGACCACTTCTCCCACTATGTGAACTCTGATGTCCTCTGTGTTTGCTTCTGGGAAATAGGGCCTACCATACCCATGGCCCTACTCTCTGCAAGTTGATGCAATTTCTCTAGCTCCAGCTGCTGACAATGAGATCCTGAGGCCAGTCCCAAGCCCTGGCACCTGCCCTAGACCCTTCACGAACTATGAGATGGCCGAGACTCTTTGTCCATAGGGACAAAGAAAATGTCTTACCAGAGGCTCTAAGATCCCAGCTGCCTCCCCCCACAGTGGCTGAGTGACTTTTGCTAGGGCTGCCCCTTCCTGAACATAACAGCCATCATCAGGTCTGAAAGGTGGCCTCCAGGTGCTCCACGCGTGGGTGGTCCTGTGAGTCACATGGTGGTTGTTTGGAAGGGGACAGTGTGGGACCCACTGAGAATGACAGTATCCCACACGAGCAGGCCTCCCTCCCAGTGAGAGGTGGTACGATGGTGGGTGGGGCCATGCTGCCACAGTGCAAGAGAGAAAAGCCAGTGTCTCGTGCAGCGCTGGGCAGCCCTGGACTGCACTGGCCCAGAGGCCGAGGGGGCAGGGCTGGTTTGCTGTTGCTCCCTGCATATATCAGCATCACACCCTTCCCCTCTCAGCTCCCCCCACCCCTGTAGGGCCCACTGGCCCCTGCCACCTCCCCCTCCAGCCCCTTCTCCCCCTCCCCCTCCATCTCCTCCTCCTTCCTGCTTCAGGGTCTTTCCAAGGGCATAGCCTGGGGGTGTTTTCGTTGGAGGGTTAAGCCCAGCCACCCCCATTCCATCCCTTCACTCCTATTTGGGCCCCTGATGGAAGCTGCCCAGCTTTGAACATCTCTTCCCCATTCAATTGCTATTCTGGGGGAGGGGGGGAGCGGGGTCTCAGGTTCTTTAGATGAAGACCCGTTGGGAGTCATATTGGGTATTGAGCAGCCCTCACCAAACCCATGTGGCCCCCAGTTGCCCTCCTAGGTCAGGCTTGGGGAAAGGAGGTCATTTTCAGGGTGAGACCTCATCTCTAGATTTGGGGGAGTCAGAAGACCAGCGCTGCCCAGCCCGCACCTCATTTCACAGGTGCCAAGGCCCAGAGAGCCTCCCCCAGCTCTTTGGACACCCTCCAGGACTCTTTCTCAATGGCCCAGCGAGGTCTGCGGCGCGGGAAATGAGGCCCCGGAGCTCTTTGGGGAATGCCCTTCGGGAAGCAGTCGGAGGCCTCGGCCGGCGCAAAGTACTGAGGGAGCCTGGCCCGGCACCCCCTCAGACTACCCCCAGGGGGGAAGTCCTCTGACCTCCCTCCGCCGGACGAGGTCTCCCCGCGCGGCACGATCCCAAAGCAGACCCGCAGATAAACCCCTTTTAGGCGAAAAAAATGCGCGCGCACAGCGGCAGGGCCTCCTCTGCTCGGAAACTGCAGCGTTGTTAGCCGGCAAAGGGTTCCCAGCGGGTCCCTCCTCCCGGTCCGAGCCTCGCAGCCCCCACTCCAGGGGCGCAGCAGCCCGGCCAACGCCTGGGACCCGGCAGGGGCCTCCAGCCGCTGCCGCCGCGAAAATCCCGGAAACCGTCCGCTCGCGGCGGGCGCAGTGGAAAAGGTGACCTCAGCGCCCGAGGCCAGCCACCCTCTCCCGGCGGCGGGCGGCGAGGGGCTTCGGGTGGCGGGGGGGGGGGGTCCCGGCGCCGCCCCGACGCCGGCTGGGCCCCTTTCCCCCACTGCTCTGCCCTTCCGGACCCCACAGCCGAGCTGCAGGGGAGACGCGGGAAGGGGGTTACCTCCCTCCCTAACCAGTCCCCTCAGCCCGGGTGCGCAGGTTCCAGACTCTCCCCCTCCGCCAGCCAAGCCGCCTCCGCCCCCGGAGGCTCCCGGTGGGATTCAGGAGTCGTTCGCCTTAGGGGTCCTAAGTGCAGACGGGGTCGCTGAGAGTCGAGTGCGCAGGCCTGGGCGAGATCGGCGGCCCGCGGCGGTGTTTCTGCAACGCCTGGAGGGTCCTGGGACCAACTCCCCTCCGGCCCCCACCCGACCCCCACCCGTGTCCTGGCGTCTCCTCTCCCACTGGCCGCGGGTTTGGGTCTTATGCGGCAAAACGGCGTGGGGCGGGAATGGAGGGTAGGTTGCTTCTGGACCAGTCGGCTCACCTCCGAGTGCAATCGCCCAGCAGCTGCCTGCGGGGAGTCCCACACCTCCTCCCGGTCCACAGAGCGGGAAACCGAGCCCCGACGGGCCTGCAGGCCCCGGGGGCCCCCTGCAGCCCCCTGCCCGGCGCCCCCCTCAGGCCTCCTTCCCGAGCACGCGCAACGCAGCTTCGGCGCCCCGCACGCGGGGCATCCTCCTCTCCCCACTTTGCTCCGGGAAGCCTTCAGTTCTGATGGCCCCCGGCCCGGGGCCCGCAGGCAGTGGCGACGCCCGCATTCGCTCGATCTCGGATGCGCAGCGCCGGGAACGCGCCGTCCGGCTTCGGCCTACGCTCTGCTCTTGCGCCTAGTGCGTGGATTCGAGACTGGCGACCTCTGTCCTGCCTTCTAAGCGGAAAATCTCGGGGTCCTCACGCTCGCGGGTCACATCTCCCAGGGACTGCCGAGTTACTTTCTCGTTGGAGAAGCTGGTCTCTGTGGCGCCTTCCTTTACGAAAATTTCGATGTCAAGTGGTGGACTTTTCGTTTCGGATCATTTCAAACCCCTGTGAGCTCGGGGCTCAAATCAGGTTTTGAGACAGCGACTTAAGACATCCCTCCCTCTTCCCTTCAAATTATCCCTTTTCGGGTATTTTACAAACTCGCTCCTTTGGAATGTGTTACTTTATTTTTGTTTTGTGGTTATTTTTCTTAAACGTGTGGTTTTCTTTAGAAGTGTGAATTTTAAAAGATTATAGGCAGGTAATAACGGGCCCGACCGAGCGAAGACCCAGGGCGACCTTACTGGACAAGCACAGACACCAGCTGCCTCCGCTTCACGCCCACCCCTCGGGGCTGGGTGGGAATGTCGGGCGGCTCCCGCAGGGACCTTGGATCCCAGTCCAGCTGCGCGGACCAGCGCCCGAGTCCACACCCAGGGCCCGGAAGCGGTGGCCGCTGGGGCCTCGGTTCGATGGGGCCCAGACGCGTGCGCCCAGCTGCTGGGCACCCGCGGGGAGGCCGGATGTGGGCAGTCTGGGGGGACTCGAGATGTGCCCTGCGCTTTGGGCGCTGCGCACCGGAGTGAAGGTGCCAGGCCCCGCGGAGATTGGGTCTGACTCCTGCGGGGTGCGCGTCGGGACCACGTTCGGACTCGGAGCTGCTCGGCCTTTGGGGAGAGCGAGGGTCAGTGCAGGCCGCCCGCAGGGCCCTTGTGGCTTCATCCCGGCAGGTGCCAGGTCGCCCACTCACCCGGGTCACTGGTCTCGGAGTCGGCAGATAAGGAGAGGCCCCGGGGCAGAGGCCGGATCCCTCCTGCGCCCCGGGCCAGGTCTCCTTTCTTTCGTTTTCTTTGTCCTTCCTTCTTTGCTTTCCCGCTTCTCTTCCCTCGCTCCATTCAGTACCCCTCTTTCTTTCTTATTTTACTTTCGGCTCATCCTTCTCCACCTCGCCCACCTTCTGCTCTTGCCCTCGGGCTGATGCTTCCTTCTGCCCCTCTGCTCCCCTGGCCCTTCTTTCCCCGGTTTCTTTTAGTGAGAAGGAGGGAGCCAAGCCACAGTCATCCTCCTCATAATAAGGGAAGGGATGGCACTTACGGGTGGCCCCCCAGGTGCCAGATACACAGATGCAGAACCCTTGGAGGCATCTGTGGTCTGTGTGCCTGGGCGGGGGTCTCCTTCCCAGCCAGCCCGAGAGGCTGCCCGGGGGGCCAGGCTGAGATCAAGCAACCCCAACCCCCAGGCAGGTTGAGAGGGGCATGCCGCCTCCTCCTGGTTCTGTTCCGCAGCAGGTGGGAGGCCAGATCTCGTCATCCCTGTTCAAGTAGGGACTCACACGTGCATCTCTCCTCCCTGACACAGAAATCCCTTCTCCCGAGGACTGGGGGATGGGGATGGAGCTCCAGGGGACAGAGAGGCCTACACAGCTGCTCTCCCTCCCTGATACCAGGCCAGGACTGGCCTCCAGTCCTCAGGCTGCTGGCCAGCCCTCCTCCCTCCTGCTGGTCTGAGTGAGGATGGGGTCAGGAGTCCGGGCTTTCCTGCTCCCCCCAGCCCACCACCTGTGTTTCCTGCACCATCTTGGACCTGTCCCTGGGTGCCAAGAAGGGGCTCAGAGGCCCAATTTGCAAATGTCCAAAGGCCATGGAGAACACAAAGGACCCCACAATGACCCCAGGACCCCTGCCCTTGAGCAAGCCCACTCCCTGTCCAAGCCTCAGTGTCCCCAAATGAGACAAAGAAAGGGGTGAATTGGATGAATCATCCTCCTTGCCAGGTTTAATAGCCTAGACTTGAGTCCCCCAACTTTTTCTGTAAAGGGCCAGAGAGGTCAATATTTTAGGCTTTCCACACAGACAGCATGTTGCAGCAACCCCCCTTTGCCCTAGAGTGTGGATGCAGCCAGGGGTAACGCATCCTGGCTCCGTTCCAGCGCACTTCATTTCTACACACTGACACTTGAGTTTTATTTAATTTTCATGTGTAACAAAATAGTATTCTTATTTTTATTTGTTCTGACCATTTAAAAATGTAAATGCCGTTGTCGGTGGCCAGGTGGTACAAAACCAAGCAGGATGGTGTCCTAGTCTACCATCTCATCACACAAACATACACAATTCCACTTCAGAAGTGTTACCTGACCCTCCCCCCAATTTTTTTTTTTTTTTTTTTTTTTGGTTTTTTCCCCACAAAAGCACCCATTAGTTTTACATCACTGGGGCCTTGGACACATAAATTATGTGGTTCATTCCCTATGACCATGTTTGACTTCTCAACGATTTAAAGTCTTCTCAAAGCTAATACTGTATTACACCTGGCTGGTTTACAGTTGTCAGCTCATTTAATAAATGGACTCTCACAATAGTCCTTAGGGATTGTTCACCCCACTTTCCAGTGCCTTGCATACTCCTGGTGACAGGGCATTCACTCCCTTTAGTGGTAGCCCTAAGAGACTCTGAGGGCTGAATCCTCTGGAGAACCCCAGCTACTGAGAGTCCAGTGACGTGCCCAACAGCCCTAGGAGGACAGAGGCCACCGTGGGTATGAGTGCTCCCTCCAGGACCCATCATTTCCCATCTCTGCTCAATTGCATCTAAATCCCCTCCAGCTGTTGAAATGTGGATGGACGAGGGGGCCACAGCCCTGATTTTCTGGACGTTTCCCAAGCCCTGAGCCTTTGCAGGCCTTTGCAGCTGCCAAGTGACAAATCTTGCAAGGAATAGGCGAGGGGGAAGAATATGACAGAGAAATAGCTATTATAAATGTGTTACTTGCTAGAAATATTTCCAGGAAATCTTGTTCCTGTAGAGGCCTCATCACTCCCCCCGCAACCATGTGCATCTTCAATGGCTCTCGCGCCCTCTGCTGGTTGGATTGAGTCCTAACCAGGCTCCCTGGGACAGTCTTTCTCGTCAAAAGGAAAAACAAGCCAGAGCTTTGTCTCCCTTTATGTACCAGACGCTTACTGGATGCTAAGGAGACAGAGGGAGAGGCATTTTATCTGTCCTCAAGGAGCACGGTGCAGCCGTGGAGAGCGGGGGACAGGACATAGCACTGAGCCAGGGGCGAGGAGCTTCCAGACACAGATATGATGAGCTCACGAGTCTGGGGGTTGTTAACATCCCAATCAGTGGGCTGGTGGCGCTCGGTTTTTGCACGTTTGGAGAGTTTTAGTGCCAGCCACAGCCAACCTTTGGAGACCTGCCGGGCTGGAGCCCCATGCCCCGTGCTCTCCTGAGGGCCATGGATGTTTCCCAGCCCCTGATGCTGAGAAGGGGCATCTCTCCACCCACTTATGGGCTCCTGTGTGTGCCCCCTAGCTGGAATCGCCCTGGGGATGTCTGAGGAGCATGTCCTCTGAGCAGCAGCCCCCCCAGTATTATCTCATTTAATCCCACTCTAGGACAAGGGCACTTTTACCCTGAACTTACAGGTAAGGAAGCAGGTACAGAAAAGCGACTTCCTATGCCAAAGTAGCAGGGCCAGGACACCCTCCATAACACCACCGTGCCTGGGGCTCCTCCACCTTCGGACTTAACCCCCATATTCTCTCCAGCCCTGATTGCTCCCGAGGTTCAGACTAGTAGCCTTCACTGCCAAAGGTCCCCTCCAGCCAGGTGTCCACAAGCATACTGTGCTCACTGTGTTTAAGTCTGGACCCCAGCTCCCCAGGCTTCTGCTCCTGCTCCTGCACGTGGGCGGGTGGGGAAGAGCTGCTGAGCAGCCACCGGGGCAGACATGCCTCCCTGCCTGCTGGCCGGGGGCCCTCGGACGCAGGCCCCATTCCAACCAGAGAGCACGCGGCAGGCAGGGCATCCCTGTTCAGGGGGCAGGGCAGCCAGGGTATTGGGCCCCCTCCACAGGCTGGCCCCTGTGTTGGCCCTGACCGGGGCCCAGCCGGGCTGTCCAGGAGAGCAGGTGGGCATCGAGGACAGAGACGAACACACATGGTGGCTTTGGGAAGAACGGCCTGCTCTGGGAACCCCAGGAGGCGTTCGGGGAGGAGGCAGCTGAGTAGGTGTTGGGGTGCGGTGGGCAGGCTCAAGAAGCCAGAGGAGCACCGTTTGCTGGGGCTGGAAAGTTCTCTGGAATGTAAGCTTGGAGGAGGGTCCAAGCGCTCCCGGGAGGTCTGGATAGTCACCTGCTTTGAGACTGAAAGGCTTGTTCCAGAAACACGGTGGTTCCCAACTGGTTTTGCATTCAGTGGTACACAGAGCAGTGTCCTCAGCCAGGGAGTTACAGTTGTAGACCCCTCTGGTGCCCAGGGACAGCTGCTGGAGACCCGGGGAAGATCCGGAGACCTCTGCTGTAAGCCGGAGCCAGACGGCCATGCACAGACTACGTGGCTCTCGGGGGTATCACTGCATGTGCTGTGAAGGGTCCGTCAGTGCACAACCTGCACGACTGTCCAGAAGTCCTGCCAAGTATTCATTGCCTCCCATTCTCATGGAGCAAAATGGGGTTAGAGAGACTGTTGTCTTTCAGCTGTTCTGTGGGCCCCTTTCCCAGATGAGGAGCCGCATGTCGGAACAAGGGGGGGAAACGCATCCTTTCAGCACACGTCACGTGAGGGATCTACCTTAGTTCAGAAATCTAGTTTTAAAATGCTTTGCTGTTTTATGTTTCTTTCTTTTTTTTTTTTTTTAAAGATTTTTTATTTATTTGACAGAGAGAGACACAGCGAGAGAGGGAACACAAGCAGGGGGAGGGGGAGAGGGAGAAGCAGGCTTCCCGCCGAACAGGGAGCTGATGTGGGACTCGATCCCAGAACTCTGGGATCATGACCTGAGCCGAAGGCAGACGCTTAACGACTGAGCCACCCAGGCGCCCCTGTTTTATGTTTCTTTACAGATTAGAATAAAATTTATCTCTTGACGTTCTGAGCAGGGACAGACATGTGGCCCACTGAATTCCGTGAGCGCCCCCTGGTGATGTGCCCTGTGTCACCTGTGGGCAGACCTGTGGTTTGATGGGCTGCCTCTCCGCCCCATGTTACCTTATCGGTCAAAAGGGATTTGCTAACATGATTAAGGTTCCTAACCGGTTGTGTTGAATAGATCAAAAGGGAGATTATCCCGGACCTGATCTAACTGGGAGACAGGGGCCTCCCTGAGGTCAGAGCGGTTCTGCAGGCCTGGAAGTTGGCTGCCACATGCTGAGGGGTCCACAGAGGGGCCACGGGACCAGGACTCCAGGGCAGCCTCCAGGAGCTGAGAACAAGTAGATTCTGCCGACAGCCTGAGTGAGCTCCGAAGTAGTTCTGTGGTCAGCTGGGCCTGCAGCTGGGCCTTTGTGAGACCGCTAGCGGAGGACCCTGCCTGCACGGCGGACCACAGACACGATGAGATGACAAGGGGGTGTTGCTCCGTTTGTGGAACGTGTTAGGCAGAGTCCAAGTCAGTAAGGAGCCCTGTGCTGTCAACCCCAACTTCTGCTCGGGGAGACGAAGACTACGAGACGACAGGACCCTCTGGGGACCTTTCTCTTTACCAGGACCCAGGGGCAAAGCTGGGAGTCCGCCCTACTGAGGGACCGCCACGCGCCTGGTCCACACACGCCTGCTGACACCCGAGGAGGCCCCTTTGGCAGCAAACTGGCCACAGTGCGCAGGACCCCTGTGCCACTTCTTGCCTGGGGCAGAGAACAAAGGACGTCATACTGGTCACCTGGTATCCTGGTATCCAGATGCCATCTTGCCGTGATTAGGAGTGAGTCCAAGGAAGCCCTGCCCGGAGAGAGGAGGCTGCCCCCAACCCTCTCTGAGGCTGTAGAGCTGGCCAGTGGTGGACACAGACAGGGGGCCGCGGTGTCCAGCTCCTCTTTCCCCCATGCCTGGTTGACTCCCCTGGGCTCTGGGAGGCAAGACAAGGTAGCATGTGGAATTTAAGCCTATTCTCCGACTGGGGGTCTGGTGTGCTGGGCCAGCCTGCTCTGTCCCCCCCCACCCCACCCCCGCCATCTCAGCCCCCGCCCCACTCCCCTGCAAGTACACACAGGAGGCCTCCCCTCCCTCGCTGCCGTGGCAGACTCAGCCTCTGCGTGAGACCGGCCGCCCCGGCTTTCCTATGCTCCTGCTTCTCTTGTGCCCTGACAGGACCCTTAGATCCTGGCCGGAGCAAGGGACTGGCAGAGCAGTTCCTGGCAGGGGGCCTTGCCTACTGAGGGCCCGTGAGCACAGGAGGCGCCGGGGAGGCCGTGGCCGCCGTGGGAGGAGCCCTGAGCCTTCTGGCAGAGGTCTGTAGCTGAACACAGCCCCGCGGTGTGGACGGCGGCTCCGGAGTCCCCTGCCAAGGACGTGCGTCCAAGAGTCAGGGCCCAACGCTAGCGACACTCGCCAGTGTCCACACAGACAGCACAAGGAACCCAGCCTCAGGCAGCCGCCGGGCGGTCCGTCCGTGGCCTGGAGGGTCTGGGGTGGGCGCAGGTGGCTGGGGGCTTCCAAGGCGCGTCCACACCCTGCGGGAGCCTGCTGGGCTGGGGAGGTGTGCAGCTGGGCTACAGCGCCCCCGGGGCCCGGGCGAGAGACTGGCCAGGCGGCCGTGGTGTCCTTCTGGAAAGCTCACAGTGCTGGGAGCCCGGCGAGTGTGTCTGTGTCGAGGTTTGGAGATGACGGCCGAATAACCCTGCCACCTGGAGGCTGGGCAGAGGCTGTGTTCCGGATAAGCCCTGAGGCAACGCTGCGTGTGGACGGTCCCTCCTGAAGGCCACTGTTGCTGGGGAGGTGTCGGTCCCCGTGGAACCTGGTGAAATCGCGGGGTTGGGAGGGCCTCTGTGCCACCTCTGCCCCGGCCCCCAGACACCACCCACTGCTCCCCAGTGTTGGGCCCAGGCCCTCCCTGGAGCCCTCCAGCCCTGCGAGGCTCCCCGCTCCCTGACAGGAAGGCCGGGAGGACCTGAACCTGCAGGCTGCCCCCCCCCCGCGCCAGCTCAGGTCCCCTTCATCTCGTCAGCAGTCCTGTGCCACCGGTGTGGGGATCGGGGATGTCCATGCAGTCACCTCGCCCCGAGAGTGCCTTCCTCAGAGGGTGGGTGTGGGGGTGAGAAGGCCTTGCCCACAGCAGGTGCTAAGTGAACAAAGCTCTCACCCCACACACAAGGTACCTGCGGGAGCCTCCCCGCTGGGGCGATTCCGTAGTCTCTTTCCACTGCGGGCTCCCGCCTTCCCTGGACCCTCACTCTGTTCATGGACCCCCACTCTGCTGGCCCTGCTTTCTGCGTTTCCTTCTTCCTCCCCCCAGATCCTCCGTCCTCTGCCTCTTTCCGGATCCCACTCTCCAGCCTCATGACTGGATGGGCCACTGGTACGGCCCTGCACTTCCTGATGGGGAAACTGAGGCTCAGACCGGGACTCCACCCCGAGCCGCCCAGGTGGTGGCTGACCTGGGAGGACGTGTCAGCAAAGACACTGCAGCAGAGCTCCCCACCCCTGTAGGCAGGTGAGGCTCCCTCTGCACGTCTCCCCCTGTGGGCTCCTGCACAGCTCCAGCCCCCCCTCAGCAGCCTGGGACTGTGGACAAGCAGAAAGACTTTGCTGAGCCTCAGTTTCCCTAGCTGCCTGGTGGGGACGGTAACAGCCGCATGTTCGGGGATTACTGTGGGTAAAACGAGGTGCCGCTTTCAAGGTGCTGAGCAAAAGGTCGGGTGCAGAGTAAGTGCTCACAAGATTGGAACAGGAGCCCTATTAGGCGCTCAGAAAATCCTCGCCGGGGTGGTCGTGTTGGAAGGAGCATCTGGTCCTGCACACATAAGCCCCGTGGAATTAGGTAGCGTTGCCTTCAGCTTTCTGACAAGGACGCTGGCTTGGAGGCATTTCCCAAACTGAGCAGGGCAGCTGGTGAGGGCACGGGCAGGATTTGAATCCTGTGCTAGGAGGTCTGCAGGTGCCCGGGGGTGGGGGGAGCTGAGGGGCCCAGCAGCAGAGCTGAAGCCCGTGTGTGCCACTCCTCGGAGTAGGAGGTGGAGGGAGCTCCCCGGAGGCCTGGTGCAGTGGGCGGGGAGGAGGCGCTGCATGTGTGCGTCTGAGAGCAGCTCAGAGGCCTGAATGCAAAGACAATGCGGGCAGTTCTAGGCACGAAGGTGGCGTGGCCTTCCTCGCCCCCGTGGCCCCAGTCCGTGTGGGCCGTCTCCCTGTAGATGGCTGTGTGCTCGCCGCCTGGAGCCCCCGGCTGGCTGTTGTTACACACCCACCCCCCTTTCTTGTGCAGGCCCAGCCTTGGGTTTCAGGTCTTGGGGTGAAGCCAGGTGCCTTCCCAGGACAGGTGGGGACAGAGGAGGTGAAGGTGCCCAGACTGGCCCTCCCTGCCTCCCTGGAGCCTCGGCTTCCTCCCCCCGGGACTGTGGGCCACTCCTGCACTGGGAGGGCCTGGGACCCCACGGGTCGGGGCAGGGGAGCTTCCCAAGAGGCTGTGAGAGGGGGGGCCTGGGAAGAGCCACCCCCCCCCCCAGCTCGGAGCTCAGCTTGGTGCCGTGTGGAGGCGCTAAGCACATGGCCCAACCGCCCTCTGCTGGGCTCTCCGGGAACAGCAAGGTAGCTCCCGCCCGGCTGCCCCAGCCAGCCTTTCAGCCCACAGGTTTTGTCCCTCCGTTACGTGTGTCTGGGCCACAGGCCCCTAAGGCCCTGAGAACAAGATTCGTGGCCTCACCTCCACCCCAGCTGAGAACGTCCTGTTTCTAGGGGGATGGGGGAAGTTCTGATCTTTAAAAACGCCCACAAGGTGGGTTCTGGAACAGGGCTGTCACTGACTGGTTTCCCGGGCACCACGCGCGGGGCAGCTCAGAACAGCACGGTCTATTCTCTCACGGTGCTGGAGGACCAGGGTGTCCGCGGGGCTGCGCGCCCTCCGAGGGCCCAGGGGAGGACGCCTCTTTGTCTCCTCCAGCTTCTGGGGGCTGCGGCCGCTCCGGTGTCGGCCTCTGTGGCACGTGGCCTTCTTCCCGTGTGTCCGTGTCTCCAGATCTCCCTCCTCACAAGGCCTCCAGTCATGGGTCAGGGCCCACGCTGATCCAGCCTGACCCCATCTCAACTAATTACATCTATTTCCAAATAGAGTGACATTCACAGGTCCCGGGGAGTTAGGACTTCAGTATGTCTCTTTGTGGGACACGATTTACCCAGCACTGCCCACAGAGCATCTTTGTACAAATTAGATAAAGACACCCCTTCTTGCAGGTAGGCATGGCGGCAGCAGCAGAGCACAGGCTGGGGTTGAGCCCCTCACTTGCCCTCGAGCTAGGTACCCTTGTGCAGTGAACAACCTGCACAACTGTAAGCAGCCGCCCTGTTCGGGAACCTCTCATTCATAAGCTTAACATCCATCGAAGGTAAAATGTCCAGACTGGAATTTCAATTTCAACCTGGGCCAGAAGGTGCTCTGAAGCCCAAGGGAGGGGCCAAGGCAGGGTTTGCAGCAGGTGAGGCCATAGGGGGGTACATTGTCTGCAGAGAATTTAAGAACAATCACAAAGCTGAACAAAAGTTGACCTGCTTTTTATTATCACCGTGCACCCACTACTCTAAACAGTGTAACCCAAATCTTCCGTTGGTTTTAGTTCTAAACAACCACTACAGAGTTTTCAGACTAGCATGCGCTTATTCTCGTCTTTTCATGAACACTCTGGCCTCCGTGGAAGTTGTTCAGAGAACGGGGACATTGCAGCCAGCCCAAGCATTCACATCCATCTTGAGGGCCGGGAGGCTTCAGGACCATTGGCTGTCATGGCACCAGGGGATTGCACACCCCTGACACCCAGGGTAGTCAGTGTCCCTCCAGAAAGCACAGTGACCACAAAGACAAAGACAGACCTCAAGCTCCTTCAAGTCTGCCATTCTGCGAGACTGCTGGGAGTTTTTATTAGTGTTTAAAACTTCCGACTGAAACAGAGAGCCAGTGCGAGGTAAGGGGTGACCATTCTGTATCCTGACCTTGGTGGGCACTACTAACCTGTGATAAAATGGTAAAGGACAGGGGGTTCCTGGGTGGCTCAGTCGGTGACACATCTGCCTTTGAGTCAGGTCATGATCCCAGGGTCCTGGGATTGAATCCCATCTTGGGCTCCCTGCTCAGCAGGGAGTCTGCTTCTCCCTCTCCCTCCATCCTTCCCCTGCTCATGCTCTCTTTCTCTCAAGTAAATAAGTAAAGTCTTTTTTAAAAAATGACAAAGAACAGCACACACGTATCAACGCCAGCTTCCTGCTTTGGATGTTTGTTAACTACAGTTAACTAACCTAAGTTGTCACTGAGTGCAGAGTGGGCCGGAGGGCACTCGGGGACCATCTCTCTACCATCTTTGAATCTGTAATGTAGTCAAAATAAAAACTTAAAAAGATAATGGTGGACAAGAATGATCTCAAAAAAAACACCCCAAAACACCACAGCGGTGCAAATGGCAAAGTGTAATCGTTTTGTTTGTGAGTGTACATTTATTCTGTATGTGAACTATTTTACTGAATTCAGATATCTTTTTTTTTTAATAAAGATTTTATTTATTTATTTGACAGAGAGAGACACAGTGAGAGAGGGAACACAAGCGGGGGCAGTGGGAGAGGGAGAAGCAGGCTTCCCAGGGAGCAGGGAGCCCGATGTGGGGCTCGATCCCAGGACCCTGGGATCATGACCTGAGCCGAAGGCAGACGCTTAATGACTGAGCCACCCAGGCGCCCCTGAATTCGGATATCTTTGAAATTGAAATTTATTTTTCTTTTAAAATTATGCCGCTTATTTGACTTCTATTTAAATGTTATTAACAGACCAGTACATAGGGTGAAGGTTTTCCCCTTTGAAAAAATACATTCAAGTAAGTTAGAGGTATTAACCCATTGGTTTCTTCCTATTTTGTATGATATATATATTTTTACTGGCAGGTAGTTCAGTGGAAGTCGACTGAATTCCTTTGCTGCCATGATGGTGGTTATAATTCATGTCATTTCATGATTATAACTGAAAACAGTTTTGTTGCGTAGTTGGGTGGGGGGCTGCTAACTAAGGAGCCGCTCAGGCATGCTGGGGGCACTGCTGGGCCCCAGCCGACCCGGTTAGCTGGAATCATCTCTCCCAGCTCGGGGCCTGACCCCGGCTCTGCCCAGCGCCCCCCACGCTCTGACCCTTCTGTACATCTGCGGCTCCGTAGCTGCAAGGTAAACACAGGTGCGCCCACGGCCCTGAATACCCAGGGCAGGCTGACTCTGCATTTCCCTAGGAGGGAAACGAGTTGCAGGAAGCTTTGCGCCCAGCGCCGAAAGTCGCCCAGCTCAGGTGTGCTTATCAACACCCCTGTAGGGGTGACTCTTGGTCATTAGGGACCTGGTGCATGTGGACACGGGGGGTCAGGCAGCTGTGTTCCCTCTGGGGGCCTCCCACGTAAAAGGGCCACAGACCCTCGTCCTCGTGCAGCTGGGTCACACGTGGGCGTGCCGTGCCCCCGCATCCTCAGCACCGCACACACATCTCTGGTCTCCGCTGCTCTCTACACCGCCCAAGTACCCCTCCACCCCGGGCCTCAGTTTCCCTGTCTGCGATTGGTTGGCTCTCCAGGTGTCTGCCAGCGCTGATGTTATTTTTGCTCCAGCTCTCACTGTCCAGGACCCATTCCTCCCTGCGGCTACTCAGTCTGTGAGCGAGCCAATCACAACAGTCCTAGGGGTTAGTCACGGGCTTCTCCTTCCTCCAGGTAAGGAAGCCGAGGCGAGCTAGGTTGGTGACTTGCCTCTTTCCTCTGTAGTGAGCGTGGAGCTGGGGCTTGCACCTCAGCGCTCATGGCGCTCGCTGACCACCAGGCCACCCTGCCTCCGTTGCCGGCGGAAACAAGCTTGAAGTTCCCAGGGCCAACCGTGCATGGGTGAAATTGAAAGCCTGGTGTGGTAGTGAGCGACTAACATGGCAGGTATGCAAGCAGAGGCAGGTTGTGGGGCGTCAGAGAGAGGACTGGGTAAGACCTGCAGGTGTCAGAGGCAGCATCGTATTAGGATGGGTGGCATGGACATTTTAATAATATTAACTCTTCCAATCCATGAGCATGGAACGGCTTTCCATAGAGTTGTGTCTTTTTCGATTTTTCTCATCACCGTCTTATAGTTTTCAGTGTACGCGTCCTTCCTTGGTTAAATTTATTCCTAAGTATTTTATTCTTTTTTTGATGCAATTTTAAATGGGATTCTTCTCTTTTCTTTTCTTTTCTTTTTTTGAGAGAGAGCGCACATGCACGCAAGTGGGTTTAGGGGGAAAAGAGCAGAGGAAGAGAGAGAATCATAAGCAGGCTCCATGCCCAGCTCAGAGCCCGATGTGGGGCTCAATCTCATGACCCTGAGATCATGACCTGAACGAAAATCAAGAGCTGGAGGCCTAACCCACTGCGCCACCCAGGAGCCCTGGGATTGTTTTCTTAATTTTTCTTTCCAACAGTTCAGTGTTAGTGTATATAAACAGAACAGATCTTGTATATTGATTTTGTATCCTGCAACATTACTGAATTCATTTATGAGTTCTAGAAATTTGAGGGTGGAGTCTTTAACATTTTCTGTGTATAATACCATGTTTCTGCAAATTGTGACAGCTTTGCTTCGTCCTTTCCAATTTCAATGCTTTGTATTTATTTTTCTTTCCTCATTACCCTGGCTGGGAGCTTGTGTTTTTATATTTAAATGAATTTTTTGTTGACAACACTTGATTGGGTCTTGCTCTTTTATCTATGTGACTATCTCTGCCTTTTAGTAGGAGCATTTAAACCACTGACGTTTAATGTAGTTATCCACATGGTTGGATTTAAAGTCTACAATATAGATTTTTTTTTTCTTTATTGCTTTTTTACTTTTATCCCTGCCTCCTTTCAGGGCAAATAATTTTTGTGGTTTCAGTCTGTCTCCATGCTTGTTTTATTAGTTGCTCTAGGGTTTACACCGGTCACGATCTATGTTCAGATAATATTATATTATCTTGTATATCAAATATGAATCTTACAACTGTCAAGTGCGTGTCCTTCTCCCCCACACTCTTTGTGTTTCTGTCATACATTTTAATCCTGTATATGTTGTAAACCGCAAAATACATTGTTGGTTTTTGCTTTAAGCAATCCATCTTCCTTTAGGAAGATTAAAAAACGGGGAAATGTATTTCAAATTTACGCACATATTTGCCAGTGTAGATGCTCTACGTTTCTTCTCTTTAGGAACACAGTTTCCTCCTGGTTCCCTTGAAGCAATGCCTTTAACATTTCTTGTAGTTTGGGTTCGCTGGTGAGCAGTTAGCTCGGCTTTTCTTTCATCTTTCTTGAAAGATGTCTTCACTGGGTATAGAATTCTGGGTTGATACATATTTTTTTCTTTCCACACTTAAAAGTGATGTTGTATTGTGCTCTGGCTTGCACGGTTTCTGGACCGAAGGCCTCTGTCACCTCTGCTCTTGCAATGTGGCTTTCCTTCTCCGGCTGCTTTGATTATCATGTACCTTCATGGGGTTTTCTTTATATTTCTTCTCCTTAACATTTGCTGAGCTTCATGGATATTTGGGCTTGCCATTTCCCTCCAATTTGGAAAATTTCAAGTATAATTTATTCAAATATTTTTGTGTTTTTTTTCTCTCCTTCTGGGACTCCAGTTACAAGTCTGTGAGACCACCCAATATTGTCCCACCGCTCACTAACATTCCAGGGTTTTTTCAGAATTCTTTTTCTCTGAGTGCTTTATTTTGGATACCCCCAATTGTGAGCTGCGAGGTCACCGATCTTTCCTTCTGCAGAACCTCATCTGCTCTCAATCCCATCCAGTTTATTTTTCACTTCAGTGTCACAGTCTTCATCTCTACAACTTCCACGTGGGTCTTTTTCACACGTCCCATTTATTTCCTCACGATGTTCCCATTCTCCTTTATAGCCTTGAACACAGTTACAAGATTTTTACTATAGTTGCTTAGTATCTTCATTCATTAATGCCATTACCTGTCACTTCTCAGTCTGTATTGGCTGACTTTTCTCTTGGTTGTGGGTCCTTTTTCTTGCTTCTCTGCATCTTTGGTTGTTTGTGGATATTATCAGCTCTGCAGTGCTGTTCAGTGCTGGGTAGTGTTATATCACTTTACAGAGTGTTGCACTTTGTTCCGGCTGCAGTTACTTGCAGATGAATCCAATCCTTTTTGAGTTTTTATTTTAAGATTTACTACAGGGACTTCAGAGTGGCTCTGGGTCTAGGGATGATTTAGCCCTGCTAGTAGGCACGGCCCCTGTGAACACACTGCCCGATGCCCCAGGCATTACGAGGACTGTGGGAACACAGACTATCCCAGCCTTCTCTAAACTCCAGGAATTGTTGTCTACTGCTTTCCGGATCTCCTCCCTCACCCTCAGAGAGTCTCCTCCCCTATATGCACAAGTGCTCTGACAAAGACTTGGTGGGACCCCTGCAGATGTCTGGAACCCCATCCACAGCATCATACCTTTCTGCATTCTGTCCTGAAATGTCTAACCTTCTTGATGACCCCAGAAGCCAACATCTGTGTCCTGAGCTCAGCAGGACCTCTTGAGGCCTGCTCCGCTGCTCAGACGTCACCCCCAGGCAGTGAGTCGGGGCACCTGTGGGCTCGCGTGCCTTGCCGCTTCTCTGTGCTACCTGCTTTCCGATGCCTGGAAACGGTTGCTCCAGACATTTTCCCAAGTGTTCTATTTCTGTATGGCCAGAGGGCAATTCCCATAGCATTTAATCCTTCGTGGGCAGAAGTAGAAGTCATCCACTGAGTTCTTAATTTCAGTTATTATGGTTTTCAATTCTAGAATTTCTGTTTGATTGTTTTTAATGGTTTCCAGTTCTCTGAGAAGAATTTTCCCTGTTCTTATTGGATGTATTGAAGACATGAAATACGAAACTTAAGTATTTTAAAGTTCATGTCTGATAATCCCAGTATCAGGGTATTCTGTGGGTCTGTCTTAAGCCTTAGTTTTTTCTCTTAATTTTTGGTCAATTATTGTCTTTCTGTATGCCTTCCTAAATTTGGTTGAGTGCCAGACCTTTGTGGTTTAAAAACTATGAAGACAGCTTGAGACTTTGGATTCTTTCTCATAGAGAGATTTACTTTTGCTTCTAGCAGGCAGTTAGGAAGGGATAGGCCACCTTATTACACGAGACACTGAGCTGCCCTGAAGCTGCCTTTTGTCCTTGCGATTGATGATCCGCTTCCTGTCTGCCCTTTCTGTTAGGGTCTACCCCTCCGGGGACCCAGCCGAGAGCCTGGGGTACTTAGTGGACATCCTCCCCTCCTCGGCCACCTCTGAATGACAATTGTCCCCAGGCCCATGGAGCCACCAACAGCAAGCTTCACAGCCTCTGCAGTGCCACTGTTTGTTAACTGGCAGATACTTACCTCAAGGGGAAAATGTCCCAGATGTCGGGCTCCCCTCCCCGGGCTCTCTGCAATGCTGTCGAAAGATGCTTATTTGGACTGGGTCCATCTTTTCTAGTCATTCTTGGTTCAAGGGTTAGTTTGAGACAAGCTGGTTCACTGTTACGGGAAATAAAACTCAGCCCTGATTTCTTCCTAGTAATATTTTCTGAGCCTGAGATGGCAGAGGCTGTGCCCAGTAGTGAAACCCACATAACTGAAAACTTCCCTGTAGTCGAGGCTGACTCTGAGTTCCCGGACGCCAAAACTGGAAACATGAACAGGACTCTCCCCACCCCGCAATGAAGCCAGGCAGCAGGATCCTTGAACGACAACAACTTCATGGAGAAGAGATTTACTGCCCTGACACGTAAATCTCTGCCTTGTTAGAAAGGGCTCGGCCAGCAAGGCATCCTAAGCTTAGGGACATGGTTATCCTATTAATATCCAGGAACAATCATTCAAGTGGCAGTTGCTAGCAAATCCAGGCTCCAGAAGTCGAATTTCTGAGGGTCTATCATAAAAATCTAGTCCAGATGCTTGTATTAAGCCCTGGACCCCTTTCCTCACTTGCCCCGAGGAGAATCCCCCACCCCTCAACGTTCAAGAGCACCTCAGGTTCAAGGGCCCAGGCTAAAATCTCTGTCTCCTCCTCCAAATCCCTGTTTTTCAGAGAAAAACTTCTGAAAGGACACTGATGAAACTATTTTAATAGGGGCCACATCTGGGGTGTTTAACTGTGGGACTGGAGAAGAACAGAAAGTGGGAGGCTGCTTTTGTTTTGTATGTTTTGCTCCACTATGGTCTTGAAAACAAATTTAAACTATGAATTGGTATCACCCTCTGGGCGCGGCCGGCATGAGGGAGGGAGAGTGGATCTGATGGGCAAGCAGACTACAAGTGCATCAGCCCAGGTTCAAGTCCGGTGGCCCCCAAATGTCTTATTTAGCTGGTTTGGTAAAGCCAGGTTCCAGTCAGGCACCATGCCTCAGAGAAGGTCACCCATCCCAGATTGTCTCGTCTCGTCACTCATCTCCGCAGTGGGGACACGTGGGCCAGAGTGAGTTTGTAGGAGCTGAGAGAGGACAGACGGACGACGGTGAGTATCGTAGCTCACTGTCTGCCTCCGACTCACCTGACGGGGGTTCCACCTGATTCCTCAGCCGAGAGCAAGGCCGGTGGTGGACATGATCAGCTGTCCACCAAAACTGGGACACAGCTGCCCTGCAGCCTCCTTTGCATCCATGTGTGACCCCATGACTAGACATGGCCAAGGGAACGTGAGCAGAAGTGATGGTGTCAGTCCCGGGAGGGGTGCTCTCCTCTCTTTCTGTCCCCTCTGTATTGCTTTTCTCGGGCTGCCATTAACAGACCCGGCGGCTTGAACATCAGAGACTATCCTCTCCCGGTCCTGGAGGCAGGAAGTCTGAGGCCCCACGTGGCCAGCCAGTTTCCCCGAGGCCTCTCTCCTGGCGGGTAGACATGTCTTCCCGTGTCCTCACGTGGTCGTCCCTCCGTGCGTGTCTGCGCTCCGACCTCTCCTTAGTCCTTCTGGGTGAGGGCCCACCTTAGCGACCCTATTAGAACCAGTTACATCTGTAAAGACCCTTCTGGTGCTCCGCCGATGGGTGGGGAGGGGAACGCATTCTGCACAGCAAGCGCCAGAGGCCGCGTGGGCCTGCGCAGGACAGCTACCGTGGCTGGGGCAGCGGCTGGAACCAGAGTCACCACCTGCTCAAGTCTGCCGTAGCCCACCGTGCTCCTTCAGAGCTCCCGCACGCGCCGGACTGCTGAGTGCAGTGGGAGGCCACAGGTGTCCCCACTCCTGCTTCCTCCGGCCTCGGATGCCCCAGGGAGGGGGCGCTGCTTCCCGTTTGCCATCCCGCGGGGAGCAGAAGATGAGGGTGCTGCCATGTAGCCTTTCCTGCCACGACGTTGAATCTCTGTCCTCCTCGGTCGCAGCGTGTGCAGACCATGCTGACGTCTGACCTGACTCGTGGGTCCAGAGGCAACGGGGAGTGGCCGTGCTGTGTCTCGAACAGAATGAGGACTGAAAAAACCCTGGAATGCTAGTGAGCGGTGGAACAGAATGAGGACTCCTCCAGGAGGCATTTTCCCCGGCAAAGTTATCAAAGGGGCTTGAAGCTGAGGAGGCTGTCTCCTTGGGCAGCAGATGACGAGGCACGTCCACTGCTGGTGGAGGCTCAGAATGATCTGGGGACTCAATAGCGCCAGTTTCATCCGGGTCCAGCCAGATTTCTGCGTTCCGAGTTTCTCCACTGTCAAGTTTCAAGATCCCATTCCTTCCTGATCAATACCCTAACTTTTACACGAGAAACTTGACAAGATTGAATTCAACTGTCGAAATTCAGCAACCCACATAGCTAAATGTTGTGCTTGATTAGTTTTGTGCCTACAAGAAATGATGCCCTTCAGGGTCCGTCATGGAACCGCTCTGCTTCTCAGAAATGGCTTGAGCCAAGAATTAACTCCCCACCCCACCCCCCGCCCAGCTCCTCGTTTTCTCTCGGAAAGAGCTCAAGTGTGCCCACTCCCTGTAACGGTCCAGCACGGCAGCCACTGGGATCACAATCCAGCGCTGCGGTCCACAGCGTGTCACGGTCACCGGCCTCTCGCTTCCCCTGGGCGGGGAGCTCAGCCTGGCACAGGAGTCTGACGGCACCACCAAACCAACCCCAAATTCCATCTGTACAGTCCCAGAACCAATCCTCCATCATCAGTTTGGATCCAAGCAAGGGACAGAAACCACATAGCGATTTAAACGGGAAGTTTAGTCTAAAGAATACGTAAGCTGTGATTAGGAAATAATGCAAAGACGAAAAGAGAGCTCCAAAGGGAACCTGATGGCTGGATAAACAAACCACGGTTCATCACAGGAAGAACACACGCACCACGTTGTTCTTGTACGTCGCGCACGGGGAAGAGCGGACTTGGAGGGAGTCCTGCTTCCTTCCCCAAGCCTGGGGCTCAGACGTCATCGGGGGAGGTGTGGCTGAAACCCCCTGGAGGGCACGGGATTTTGCTGGTTGCCTGGCCAGAGGTGGCCCACAGTCTCTGGGCAGCAGGGAACAACGCCCTGAGTTTGCCTTCTCATTGGCAGGACTGCCCATGGTCTCCTGCACGGGGGCTTCATGTTGGGCGACTTGCAGCCACAGTGCTACCAATCCAGTCCCGGGGCCCTGAGATTGCGAGGGGCATGCGTCCTGGGGCCCTGGGCGTGTGCCTGGGGCAGACGGAGCTCCACTGGCGGTTCCCAGAGGATGTGGCCGAAGAGAGAAGAGGCGGGACACAGCCTGCTTCTACGCGAGGGATAGCGCTGGCCTCTAGTGCCCTCTGCTGACCCAGCTTGACCTCACACCCTGGCCGGGGGAATGGGCTGGAGCCCAGGCCGTCCGTGAAGGTGCTCCTGGGGTGACTCTGGGGTTCAAAGCCGACGAAGAGACCTGACGCAGGCCCGGGCATAGAAACCATGCCAATGCTTATCAGCAGGGGAGCGGATGAACAACTGTGGCTCGTCGGCGGGACAGAGAACACCATTCAGCAGCAAGAAGTCGCGAATTGCTGGCAGGCACACAAGGCATGCCCTCGGGAAGGCATTCTGCTGAGCAAGAGCCCCAGACACTAAAGGGCGCACAGTACGTTCTTTACGGGAAAGACACTAACGGGCAAAGTATCAGCGATGGGGCTCCAGGGAGACTTCGCTGCCAAGGGGCTCACGGAGCTTTCTGGGAGGCTGAGAATATTCTCTGTTCTTATAGTCATGCTGGTTAAGGGGCTGTACACGTTTTTCCAAACTCAAAGGTCTGCACTAAAGCAAATGCATTTTACTCGTGTAAGTTATGCCACAAGAAGGCTATTTTTAAGAAGTGGAAAACTATGGCCTCTCAGGAAGAGCAGGACTACTAGGGATTCAAACCATCAATATTGCGGCGAGGACCCCATGCCGAGGGGCCAGCTGACAGCAGAGAATGCGCACGGGGCAGCAGGAACCAACAGATACTGACTCTGGCTTCAGGACCAGTCGTTCAAATGAACACCATCAAGGCGCATTTCTCGTTGGCTTTCCTTCGGCCGGGGCGGGGGCTGTAAACCGAGTTTTCCCACCTCCTCCTCCTACTGTTTACTCAGCAATTTTGGCAGTGATGAATTTCCATGACTTTTTGGGGTCACAAAATTTCCAGGTAGGACTTGAACTGAGCCAAAACAGGAATGAGCCTCCAGACGTGGTGATGGGGAGTAATGGGGCTTTGTGCGTCCCCTCCTGGGCATGAGAAGAGAGAATCCCCCACAAAGCGTGACCGCATCCTGTTGGAAGAGCATGAGGCTTCTGTTCTCTGCTGATCACGATTTTAGACACAGGTGGTGGGAGGTCGCAGTGCTGGGTCCCTGCTGCTGTCACTGCTGCCCCCACCTGCCTCTTCGCCCTTTGCCCTGCTGGAGCTGAGCGTCTCAAGTCTGCATTTCCTAGAGTCTCCTGACAGCCGGCTCCAGGCCCTGACAGTGGGAGGCACTGGCAGGAGATGGGAGGCCGGCGAGGGAAGATGCTGCCCCTGCGCCAACAGCTCGCTCGAGGTGGCTCTGCGGGTGGGAGGGACATCGCTGTGCTCCCGGGACCCAGGCGAGGGCGGGGCGGCTCCGCATCCCAGCACCTGCCCCTGGGGGTGGGCGGGTGGCGGTTCCAGAGCCGGAACCATGGCGGGCCCTGGGGTCCTGGTTATCACGCCTTCCTTTTTGCTCTTCTAGACCTTCTACCTCATTTATAACCAATTCTCTGTATAAATTTTTCTGTGTAAACTCCTAGTGGGGTTTCTGTTTTCTTGACTAAGACTGTGGCTAATGCAGGATCAAAAACACTGGTCTGACATAGCACAACAACCTTGCCCAGGGCTGGGCGGAGACGGGTAATAACCTGACACCATTTAAACGGGTGGTTTTTAACGTATTTGTTCAGCGTTTACTTAGCAGAAAGGCTGAGCACTCTAAATAAGTGAAGGAAGGGCCCAGAAGGCAGAAAGGCTCTGGATGGCGGTGGGGTCCCTATAGCTTCTCCCCTCCTCCAGGTCTGCAGCCCCTCCTCGATAAAACAAAGCCCTGCAAGGAAGGACGTTCTGGTGCAGGCCCCTCAGGACCCTCATCCCAGGCCCTATTCAAGTCTCCCTTTCCTCTCCCGTGATTTCCCCTGAGGGCAGATCTGGAAACCATTGCTGTCTCTACCTTGCAGCCACCTTCCCTGACGTTGGGCTGGTCCGCCCTGGCTAAAAAGACGTGTGGTTTCTTCCCAAGTGCTCTGGTGAGCTCCTGAAAGGGGTGGCTGGGGTCTGCATACCCCTCCCACCACGGCTGACCCCCCCCACCAGGACCCCCCATCGTAACTGTCAGGACATGACACAGAAGGTGCACAGAAGTTGGAAAAGTGCAGAAACAAAGGATTTAAATAAGAACCAGCATCTCGTGACCTCTTACTGCATCCAGAGTATAATAGAAAAGCACCAGTTCAACCAAGATCCAGGCAAATCTCAACGTCATTGAGAGAAGATGGTGAGCAGGTGCCAATCCTGACAGGGCACAGACGTTGGAATCATCTGGCAAGGATTTTAAAGGAGCCGTCACAGAAATGCTCCAATGAGCAAATACGAACACACTGGCGACAAGTGAAAAAATAGAAAGTCTAAGTAAAGAAATGGAAGGTGTAAAGAAGGATCAGAGGAAACGTCTAGACGTGAAACATACAAATGAACGACTCAGTGGATGGATGCGTGACACAAGGACAGGAGAGGACAAGGGAGAGTCAGTGAGGTTGAAGGCGGAAGGACAAATTACCCGACCCCAACGATGAGAAAATGGGCTGAAAAAACAAATGAACAGAGGCCCCAGATCCTGTGGAACGATGACAAAAATCACACATTGAGACACTGGCGTCTCACCAGGAGAAAGAAGGTGAGCTGAAAGATTTTCAAGAAAATGACTGCAAAAATTTCCCAAAGTTAGCAAAAGACATCAACCTGCAGATGCAAGAAGTCGAGGATAAACAGGATAATCCCAGAACACACCAGAACACATCACAGTCAGACTGAAAACAAAAGCAGAAATCTCAGGGGGCGGGAGAAACAAGCCCTCATCTGCAGAGCGAACCAGCCACCAGAAACCACGGGGGCCGGACGATGTGGTGTGTCTCGCTGCGGGCGGGGACAGAAGACAACGGTGGGCCCGGAATCCAGCCCCCAGTGGGGACACCCGTCGGGAACAAAGAGGAGAGCAAGACGGGCTCCAAAACAAGGAAGATGGAAGTCGGTCACCAGCAGACTACTCTAAAAGATCTTCTTGAGACTGAAATGACAAAAAGGGAACTTTGAAAGAGCAGGAAGGAGGCAGAGACACAAAACGCTAAAGGTTTGGGTAGATCCAGTGGACTTGGCTTCTCTCCCTGAGCCCTCTCAAACATGCTTGACAGTTGAGACAAATTGGTGTTAGGTGGGGTCAACCGGGGAGCAGGAGCGCGGGCGAGGCATGCCCTGCCCTCGAGGGGCTTGCACGTGCTGGCTGGCCAAATGCCCCCAGCAACGCCTGATATTCTAGGAAGCAGTGCAGGTCTTCATAAACTAAATACAAGACATGTAGGAACACAACACAACGTCAACAGAAGGACATCCACAGGCAAAGAAGACCTTAAATCCTCCGGTTTTCTCCCGTAAATGTGGCAGCAAAGTACAGAGAGGAGGAAATCCGTCCAGCACTTCCGTTCATGTCTAGGAGGCCAGAGTCAAGGTGGTCGGGAAACTCTGAGGGAGGGGTGGGTTCTTCCTGGACTCCACCTGCCTCCACCCCCCAGAGGCCTCCACATTGCCCGTCCAATTAGAACTCTAGCATCTAGCAAGGTTTCTCCCCATCTCCCCATTTTCTGTGCTGAACAGACACTTTGACCCAAGCTCCCACCTTGGAACATCAGGAAAAAACTCTGTTTGCAGCCTTTTTCATCTGATTATTAACATTAATTAGGTGTAAATTATTCAACAAAGTCACTGGTTAATTGGCTTTCATTTCTTCCAGAAATGTCAGGAGAAGTGACATTTTTCAGAGCATAAGATGCATTCCCCAACCTGAAATGCTGGGCTCCATGAGAAGGTTTCCTACTAGGCCAGATGAGAGTGAATCAGGCAGACTGGGGCAGGAGCCAGGGGTCAAGAAGGAAGATTTCTTTTACAGCCCTCACTTCCTTGATGGGGTCTTGTTTCATGGGGGGGGGGGGGGCAGGGAATGAGCCTGCCCTGGAACACCTGGGTGATAGCCCCGTTCTGTCCCTAACTAGCTGTGGGACCTTGGACAAGTCAACTCCCTGAGCCTTGCCAAACAGTGGGTACAAATCCACCTGATCTAGCTTTTGCGAAGAAGTAAAAACACACTGTCAGCTCCAATGCACTACAATGATCCCTTCCTTTTCAGCGGCTGGAGCACGGGAGAAGTGCAGAGGTTGAGTCATAGAGCTGAATCACGAAGGAGGAAAGGAGAGGGGACGTTTTTGGCGAGGAGAGCAGCACAGCAAAGGTGAGGAAGGGCAGAGCATACTCGGAGGACTGCCTGAAGTTTGCACAGCCAGGTTTGAGGGCCCAGGGAAATGGGCAGGCGGGGAGAGGATGCTAGAATGGGCAGGGCAAGGTCACGAAGCCCTTTGCATGGCACCCAGCAGGGAGTGTGGCCTTGGAGGTTGTGGGGGGCCATCAAGGCATCTGAAGAGGGCAAGACCGCATCAGAAAGTGGCTGAAAAAACCTGCCCCTAGGAGGAGATCTTAGTGTTGTAATGAGCTGAAGTAACTGGAGGGCAACTCAGGGGCCTTCTGTGCAGACCCCCAGCTTCAATCTGGCTCAAATTGGTTCGTGCAAGGGGGCTTCTGGGGATATGTCTTGGCCATACATCTCCCTGGGAGCTGCTTGTTCTGCAGAACAGACCCATTCTTTCCCCGCTTTGGTCCCTTTCCCTCTCCCCCCACAAGACACCCCTGGTCTGTTACTGGGATCACTGCCTTCCAGCTGGCTTGGAAGATGCTCTACATCCCGTGCTCCCCAAACTCCCCGCCCTCATTCCTCAGGATTTTTTAATAAAAGAAAACTAAACAGGGAACGCCAATATTAAAAGCACATTTTAAAGGTTCTTCAGACAGTTTAAATCTTCATCTTGCATGGTCCAGTTTGAAAACTCTGATTCCCAACGATCTGTCCTAAGAATTCTGCTGCCCCCGTATGCTCTTCTGGGCCAGGGATCCTTGGTCATGTGTCCCATGCCCCACAACACTTGCAGTCCAGGATTTCCATCCACATCCAACCCCCCATCTCTTTAGTCTGGCGAAGCCCGTTGCTTCTGGTTCTTGTCCTTATTAGAATCTGATGGATTTCTTGCTGTAAGATCACGATAATAGTTGATACCTTTAAACCATGATTGGACTCTTTCAAACATGGATAAAAAATTTTAAATGCAGTTGTTAAGATATTTCCAAATCTCAACCGACAACGCACGCTCTTTATTGGTTTCCTGTGCCTCTGAACGAGAGACTAAGTAGTTGGAGTGGCCCAGCAGGTCCGGCCTTGTGCTCCTGCCTCCCCTTGGCCGCTCCTCACCTGCATTTCTGGGGGGCACCAAGCCTTACTTCCAGTAACTGCTTCTGTATGATTACTGCAAATAAGCTGACATACAGTTTAAGATCAAGGGCAGAAGTGGGGTCACGTCCTTTCCCTTGGGTCTTGGTTCTTCCATCAGTAAGGCTGGACTCGACTGGAGTTGGGCACCAAGAACGGGGTCTGGGATTCCCAGGGGGCCTTGGAGACATGAGCGGATCAGTGAGCTAACAGCACACAGCGCAGCCCATGGAGGGACTCGCCCGCGCTCCCGGCTCACGTTTACTTGGTTACTTCATGGAGAAGGGACTGCTCTGTTTTACCATTTCCACGTTCAGAAGGGGAAATTGTCTGCAGAAGTGAGATGGGGTTCTTAAAACAGAGCTGGGGTTCTACAGGGCTGAATAAAACCAAACCCACGTTTCTCTGCTTTTAAATAGAATTCTATCAACTTAATAATGTGACCGGGATCATCCAGGTAAGAGGGGCGAGAAAGGAGAAAGAGTGTATTCTCGCTTTTACAGATACCTTTCAACGCACGACCCATCTGGGGATGTGGACAATGGTGCACATCCTTCTGATGAAGCTGGAAGCCAGTGGAATAGGCTTCTGCTGAAGCAGCTCAGGAAATACTGGGCTCAAAGAAAACCCACACAAGGAGTGTGTTCACCTTGGTCATCAGCTGCCACCAGCTCCTGCCTTCACTCAGAGCACCCCTTTTCTTTAAAAATTCAGTCTTGATTGTTCTCTGTAATAAGGATTAGCTTACATGCACGTGGTGACTCCTTTGACCTGGAGCCTCTCCCAGCCTCCCCTCCATCACTCATATTAGTAATAAAAACAGTGAGCTGCCACTCCCCATCCACCGCTCTTTCTAGTACATTCTGTTTCCCACTATATTGGCCTGGTGGCTGCCTTTTGAACAGATTTAATAGGCAGGGATCAGGCTCTGGCTAAACTCAAATGTGCCAGCGTCCACAGCCACTAGGAATTCCAAGCCAGCCTGCCGAGTTCAAGCCATCTCTGGAAACAGCCACGCGGCTGAGGAAGGAAGCAGCACACTGACCATCTGCTGTCCTCCGTCTCCAGGGGCCGAGCTGAAGGAACACGGGAGGGTAAGGAGCTCTCACTGGCTCATGTGGTCTTGCACCATCTGTGGGTGGGGGCCTTGCCCATTCTGGAAGATGAACACCCACGTGAAAAGCCTAGGTGTGCACAAGCCTAGATGATGACCGGAGTTTCCCTGCCATGGTGATTTATGAACTTTTCAGAGGCTATAAGGGAACACGGGAAACCGTGTGGGCTTTGTAATCAGACCGTTCTGGGTCTTAGACCTTGATTCCTCCACCTAATTGGATAACTTTGGTTCCTCTGGGGGCTTCTTCTGCCTACGTGAGAGGGAGCGATCCTAGTATTCCTATCTTGTGGGGCTATCGTGGAGGCTGAACGGACTAAGTGTGCAGAGCACTTAACTATAGGAACAGGCACTCCACAAACGGGCTCCTTTGATTGTTGGAATGCAACTAAGCTCCCTCTTGAATACCTACACATTTATTTCCTCAACCCATCAATCACTTATTCCATAAACATTCACTAAGTGCCTAAGAACACACCAGTTGTGGAGCGGCGAGCCAGGGTTGAGGCAAGCAGGAGGTTGGGGGAGAGACCCCACACGGAGCAGGGCTGCGCGCTAAGTGCCGAGTGTCGCTGCCAGATAAGCCCCATCATCTGACTTCCGTGTTCGCTTTTGCTCCTTCGTTTTACACATCTAAGAGACAGCAAGGCTCACAAGAGCTCTTGTCGCTTTCTGGTCTGCAGAATTTCTTTTGGAATCAGGGTTCTCAGGAGAGTGCACCCGGGAGACCCGCTTTACTCTCCAGCCTCCCCCCTGCAGGAGAAATAACCACATTCTCAGAAGAGCCTCGGTAGTTCAGAAAGCTGTGGTGGTGTTAAATAAGAGCCCTGGCCTCTTATTTAAGGGCTTGTTGTAGTTTGGTCCTTGTCCCCGGTCCTCCTGATCTGTCATGTTGATTTATTCGTGTTGTCTGTCCTGTCACTAAGCTTGTCCTCTTGCATCATGTTATTACAGCAGAAGTGACACACATAAAATTTCAGGGAAAAGTGCATATTGCTGGAAATTAAATTACTCAGAGACCACATGTTGAAGACACTCCACAGCACTAATTTGTTCTCTGTTTCCCACAAATCTGCAGCCACAAGTGACTCATCTCTAAAATAGCTCTGGAGTTGCTCATCTAGAATAACTCAAAAGAAATACAAACCCTTGTCATGGCCATCGCTGAAGCAACTGATCTTGCAGCACAATAATCCCAGAGCAATTAAAACTTAAAACGTGAGACGAAACCATAAGAATTTTAGAACCACCAGGTATGAGGATTTTTACACTTCTGAGGAGGAAAACGTATTTCTAAGCATGACGTCGATGGCAAAAAGCATTAAGAAAATGACTAATAGAACTGACTTCCGAAAAAAACTTAAAACTTCTTTTTAAGATTTTATTTATTTATTTGGGATAGAGAGAGGGTGAAGAGAGAGAGAACACGAGCAGGGAGAGCGGCAGGCAGAGGCAGAGGGAGAAGCAGGCTCCCTAGTGAGCAGGGAGCCCAACGCGGGGCTCGACCCCAGGACCCCGGGATCATGACCCGAGCTGAAGGCAGACGCTCCACCGACTGAGCCACCCAGGTATCCCACGCTTAAAACTTTTATACGACTGACGATTCCCCAAAATAGTGACATAAACTAGGAAAAACCCACTAAGGGCATTTAATAAACAAAGTGCTTTCACAATCGCAAAGCAAACAAGTCATTTAAGGACAGTTTGCAAAACAGTGTCCAATAAGCATAAACATGTTTGACCTCACCAATCAAAGAAATACAAATGAAAATGATGAGGTATAATTTTTTACCATTAAATCGGCAAAGCTTAAATTTATGGATAAGGCCAGTGTTGGCAAGTATGTGCACAGACCAGCACTCTCACCCATTTTCAGTAGAAGTATAATGGGATTAACTTTCCAGATGGTTATTTTCTAAATATAAAGAAATTTTATTTATTTTTTATTATTTTTTAAGATTTTATTTCTTTAAAGATTTTATTTCTTTATTTGAGAGAGAGACACAGTGACAGAGGGAACACAAGCGGGGAGAGTGGGAGAAGGAGAAGCAGGCTTCCCGCTGAGCAGGGAGCCTGATGCGGGGCTCGATCCCAACACCCTGAGATCATGACCTGAGCCGAAGGCAGATGCTTAATGACTGAGCCACCCAGGCGCCCCTTAAGATTTTATTTTTAAGTAATCTCTACACCCAATATGGGGCTTGAATTCACAACATTGAGATCAAGAGTCAAGTGCTGCCCTGACTGAGCCAGCCAGGTGCCCCAAGTGTAAAAACATTTTAAAAGTACATACTATTTGACTCCGCAATTCCACTTCTAGGGGTTACAGGAAGGAAAGAACAGAAGTCACAAAGCTGCATTGTAGCTTCGTTTATAATTAAGAAAAATTTGAGGGGCGCCTGGGTGGCTCAGTCGTTAAGAGTCTGCCTTCCGCTCAGGTCATGATCCCGAGGTCCTGGGATCGAGCCCCGCATTGGGCTCCCTGCTCCACGGGAAGCCTGCTTCTCTCTCTCCCACTCCCCTTGCTTGTGTTCCCTCTCTTGCTGTGTCTCTCTCTGTCAAATAAATAAATAAAGTCTAAAAAAAAAAATTGAAACAACCTGATATCTATAAGGATAAACTATGTTACATTCATAGAGCGGAATATTATGCTATCATTGAAAGGGTAATGATTCTGTGCTCAATTCAGCAGCACACACACCCAAGTTGGAAAGAAACTGAGAAGATTGACATAGCTCTTGCACAAAGGTGACTTGCAGATTTGTGAAACGTGCCACGTTTTTTAGCTACGCTTGTGGTAAACATGGCATAACATACAGGGTGGTCGAATCACTGTGTTGTACTCCTGAAACTGATGTAACATTGTGAGCCAACTATACTTCAATTAAAAAAAAAAGCCAAAAAAAAAATGTAGGTAGTACATTTTGGGTAGTAAAACGATTAAAAAATAATGATGATGCTTCTCTGTCCTTTGCTGGCTTTGAAGAAGCTGCCGTGTTGTGACACAGTCTATGGAGAGGACCACGTGGCTAAGGACTGAGGGTGACCTCGGAGCTGTGAACAGCCCACCGCTGACCATCCACAAGAAAATAGGGACCCCGGTCTACACCTGCGAGGAGGTGAGTCCTGCCAGGAACCTGATGGAGCTGGGAGGCATGTCTCTCCCCATCAAGTCCTTGATGAGACTTTGACCCTGTCCAATTCCTAAGTTATAACCTGGCCACAAAAACTGTGAGATCATAAATACATGTTGTCTTCAGCTGCAGCTTGTGGTGATTTGTTATGCAAAGCTGTCTATGTTAAGTAACAACTCAGTTGTGAACCATCCTGTGGTATGATCTTATGTAAAATTGCACTTGAGTTTGAATAAATTCATAGAAAAAAATGTCTCAGACAATATAAACCACTGTGTATATTCCCCATGCTCTTCTGCCTTTCTTGAAATTTATTTACTTAATAAAGATTTTATTTATGAGAGAGAATAAAACACTCTTGATCGTGCACAGTGCAAGCAGGTGGGGGGGGAAGGAGCAGAGGGGGAGGGGCAAAGGGAGAAGCAGACTCCCTGCTGAGCACAGAGCCCAACATGGGGCTCCATCCAGGACCCCAAAATCACGACCCACCTAAACCAAGAGTCAGACGCTTAACCGACTGAGCCACTCAGGGGCCCCGAAATTTATTTTTTCAATGAACATGTATTTTATAATTGAAGATAGATGGATTCCTGTTTTTAAAGAAAAAAAAATTATTGGGCGCCTGGGTGGCTCAGTTGGTTAAGAAAAAAAAATTATTCAAAATCTTGGAGCAGAGTTTACCTGTTATGGTATCATTTTTGTGTCATGGTGATGTAACTTTTTTTTTTTTTTGCCTTGGAACATAGCGACATTCTTATTTAAAGATCATGTGACACATTTGTGTTCATTAAGGTAGTCTGTGGATATGGTTAAACAAGAATGCCCACCTTATATTAAGAAATAAAATGGGGCACCTGGGTGGCTCAGTTGGTTAAGCGACTGCCTTCGGCTCGGGTCGTGATCCTGGAGTCCCGGGATCGAGTCCCACATCGGGCTCCCTGCTTGGCGGGGAGCCTGCTTCTCCCTCTGACCCTCCCCCCTCTCATGTGCTCTCTCTCATTCTCTCTCTCTCAAATAAATAAATAAAATCTTTATAAAAAAATAATAAATAAATAAAGTTTCATTGGGCGCCTGGGTGGCTCAGTTGGTTAAGCGACTGCCTTCAGCTTAGGTCATGATCCCGGAGTCCCTGGATCGAGTCCCGCGTCGGGCTCCCTGCTCGGCAGGGAGTCTGCTTCTCCCTCTGACCCTCCCCTCTCTCATGTGCTCTCTCTCATTCTCTCTCACAAATAAATAAATAAAATCTTTAATAAAATGAAAAAAATTGCAGTCAGAGTTTTGCACTGCTAAAAATAGCTCATATTGAGAAAATTGCATTATGGCTATTTCAAACACAATTGCAATGATTATAAGGAAACAAAATCACAACTTGGGTGACTGCTATGCCAGAACATTCATTCTACCAAAAAAAGGACATTGGAGCTGGGCTAACAGGCCAAGTGCTTCAATAGAAGCCCGCTGTGTGTTCAAGAGTGATTATCCATTTATCTCCATTGCACTGGATGGATGCAGAGAGACGGAGAAACAGTGAGTAAAGTATATATTTGAGAAGAACATAACTGGAAATGATGCCATGGAATAAACTTTTAATATTAACCAAAGAATGCATATGGTGGAAGGTTGGAAATATGGCTTAAAGATTCATACTTACATCAAAATTTTCTTGTTAATGCTCTAATTCATCAACCAGGCTACTGAATTAGTCCAGTCAATCATTAATTTTCCAAGTCTGGAAAGCAAAACAACAAAACAAAACAAAAGTGGGGATTAAAATAAATGGAAATGCTAAAAAAATGATCATTTTAATATAATCTAATTTGCAACTTTTTTATGCCCTAAGAAAAAACATTATTTTGAAGGTGCCACCAGAAACCCAGTATCACATATCAAAACTAAATTAAAGAGTTTCCTTGCAAGTGGCTCTAATTAGCGGCCCTCCTGGAACTTAAGAACAGAGATGTGTTTTCATTCCATACCACCCACAATGTCATCTTATCTCAACTTTACTGCTCTTTATCCTGAGCACCCGATAGGACTCCCTTGTTTCAAAGTTAATACCGATTCATCTAGGCAGGGTTTCCTACAACAGAATAATTAAGAAGCTTCACTGATGGATCAAATAAGTCATTTTCAGTCAAACCAAGAAGTTGCTAGAGAGATGAGAAATGACATTTTCATCTGCATTAGTTTGAAAAGGATTCTGTGTGCTCTGGCTTCTCACAATACTTTTACTCTAGAGTAGCAGCGAAAGGAGAGAGAGAGTACATGTTCGCGTGTCAGTTCTAATCGACTTTCAGCTCAGAAAATGCATCTACGCTAATATCCACAACTTCAGTCACTAGGTCAAAGAATGACTCAGACTCACGGGAATACATTTAGTTGATAACTCATTGACAGTGTTTTCTTCCTTTATCAGTATTTTGACTAGAAAGCCAGTATTTTTGATGAGAAATGTAAAAATGCTTAAAATCAGGATTCATATGCAGTAACCTATTCTCTCACTTTTTAAAAAGTAGGTGCCTTTGATTTCAAGGCATCAAAACCGAAGTGCACGGACTCCAGGCTCGTTTCTGCGCAGGCACCGGGGTCTCCCTGGGGAGGACGAAGGACAGAGTGAGATCTCGTCATCCCTCCTCCTCCAGGCTGTTGAGCGGTGTCTCGGTGTGGTGGCCAAAGTGAACTGGCCTGCACGGTTTCCATTCCGTTCTCCTGGCTGCAGCCGTGGAAACTACACTTCCCACATCCTCTCGGAGCTATGTTCTCGGTGTAAATTAGGATTATGGGATTTAGAGGAGAAGTGAGCCTGGGCAGTTAGTTATGTTTCCTTCCGGGTGGGAGGCTGCAAGGGTTTTAAGCCCTTAAAAATTTACAAACCTAAAGAATTCCTGTGTCATATAAATAACACAGTAACCATGTTTCCACTGGGGAAACTTGTTTTTCCGTTGAAACCCTGGGGAAGGTTGTCCCATGAACATAGAATGAGGGTGAAATTGGATGGGGTGTTTGCACATATTGCTCAAAAAATTTTTTTGGTGGAACATCCCATCCAAATTGTCATAGAGAAATGATGTCTGTGTAGTCCAGACTTTCCTTAACAGTGCTGATTTAAAATACTAAGTATTTAATTTTGGGTTAGAAAATAAGATCAAAGTAAGTACTGAGTACATCTTTCTAAGGACTAAAATACAGTTTTCATATCCAGTCGTGAGGTGTGAAATGAAGTAATGAGACTGCAGGTTACTGAGTGGGCTGAGGAAACATCCCACACTGTACCTCTATCCTCTGTGGTGCTTTCCACCCCATTTTGTACACTTTTCATGAACCCATAAGGCAACCCCCTCGCCTTCTCTCCAGGGGGGATGTTTCAACCCTCAACTCCCCATCCCGATACTTCCCCTCTCACTCCTGGTAGATGATCCAACTGGCTTAGCTTGAGTCAAGTGCCCATCCATTTACTGGGGGAGCAGAGGGTATCTAAATTAAGAAAGCCACCAAGGGGGCGCCTGGGTGGCTCAGTCGTTAAGCGTCTGCCTTCGGCTCAGGTCATGATTCCAGGTCCTGGGATCGAGCCCCGCATCGGGCTCCCTGCTCCGCGGGAAGCCTGCTTCTCCCTCTCCCACTCCCCCTGCTTGTGTTCCCTCTCTCGCTGTGTCTCTCTCTCTCAAATAAATAAATAAAATCTTTAAAAAAAAAAAAAAGCCACCAAGACTGCACACAAGGTAAAGTCAGCAAGGAGTGAATTATGCTGGTGGCCATAGGAGGCAAACCCCTTAGCATCCATGACCCGTCACGACAGGGCCACCATCTGACTCTTCAGGATGCTCTTCTAGTTCTCTCTTCATACCCAGCAGTCACATATGTGACACCCTTTTGCCTACATACTTTTGTACTATCATTCCCTACACTTAGCTTGTCCCCTCCTGTTCGTTTTCAAGACCCCCATTCAGTTATCACCTCTTGAGACCTTCTCTGACAACTCCCTCCTTCCTTGTCCCCCCTCCCCTCCCCTCCCCTCCTGTCATCCCCTCCAGGATGGATACGTTCCCACACCACCCAGGGTTATCCTGATGAGTTCAGGTTCTCTGTGCTCCTGTCTTTCTCCCCATAGACTGTGGGCTCCCTACAGGCTGGGCAATGTCTAATTTACCCCACTAATTTCCAATGCTTAATGCAGCAACAAGTATTCGAGAGCCATTTAAACCAGTCCTGTTGCTTATTAATAAACCCTAGTATGGGTACTCTCCCTTGGACAGTGCTGAGAAAAAGCAAGTCCAACCTTCTCAACTCTCAGACTCTGTTTGTCAAAGACAGTTCCTTTCACAATGTCACTATATTGTTTTGACATAACGATATTTTTACATTGGTATGTGAGGCCTGCTTCCTGAGCTACAGGAGTGGCCTTGTCCTCGTCTTGGTATTCTTGTCAACTCTAGAGCAGGGTGGCCCTCGTTGATTAGCACAGAAAATTATAGTCCTTAACCCATGTGCTTGGGAGGCTGCACAGCAGCTCATACCAGGTCACCTGGTAGACCTCAAAGCCCTCTGCGTTCTGGTTTTTCACCACGTATCTGCACCGCGGGGCCAGTAATGCCTACGTCGCAGGGTCGTTGAGAATTCAATAGGAAAAGACACGGAAAGCATCTAGCGCAGGATCAGCCACAGAGCATGTACTCGCCCAGTACGTGGCTCAGCACACCCGGGAGAAGGGCTTGTTTGTACTGCGCTGTGTGATACAGGACCACTTGCAAAGGTTTAAAACAATCAGCAAACAAGCCAACAAGAGCACTGGATGCAGCGGACCGCTTCTTGTCTCTCGGCGCGCATCCTTCCCTTCTTTTTGGGCAGGAGAGTTCCCTGAGGACAGAAACGTGCTCAGACCACATTGCCCAGCTCGGTAAGTTGCTAAGTCTGTAAAATGTGGGGGGAGGCTGCCGGGTGGGGCCTCTGGAAGGCCGGAGCTCCGAACGTCCTGCCCCAGATTTGCGGTGGGACGCCCAGCCGGGAGGACCGAGCGGAGAGGGCCTGGGTCCCTGGGGTCCCTGGCTGACCCTTCCTTCAGGACGGCGAGAGGCAGCCCTGCGATCACGCCCGGGACGGTGGAGTCCGGGGGTTCTGTGACATGCTCCCGCGTGCTGGGGCAGCAGGTGCGGGGCCGACGGCCGGGCCCCGCCGGGTCCCAGGACTGCCACCCGCGCCGGGGTCCTCGGGCACACCGCTGGCCAGGGGGAGCGCGGCCGTCCCGGCGGGATGGCCCGAGGGCGGGGCCCAGGCCCGAACTCCGGGCCCTGTCCTCCCTTCTTTCCGCCGCCGACCTCCAAGCCGGGCCGGCCGCCCCGTTGCCGCCCGCTTTGAAAGCGCGCAGAGCCGCCGGCCGCATCCCGAGCCGCCTCGGGCTGCCATTGGCTGGTGAGCGTCACGTGCGGCGGCGCGCGGCAGCGACTGGCTCGGGGCGGGGGCGGGGGCGGGGGCGGGGGCGGGGCGGCGGGCGCGGCCCGGGCGCGGCCCTCAGACCTTGCGCCGGCCGCGGCCGAGGTGGGCGCTGGCGGTTGTGGGGCGCGCGGGGAGTGCGGCGCGGGGCGGCTGCGCGTGTGGCTGCGGGAGCGTCCTCTTCGTGCGCGGTGAGTGCGGCCGGGCGGGGAGGGCGGGCCGCCGGGCCTGGTGGGTCTCCAGAGAGGCGGAGGTCGGCGCTCTGTCGCCCGAGCCCCGATCCCGACGCGTCGGCTGCGGGTGGAAAGCGCGTGAGGAGCGTGGGGGCCGGGCGGGGGCGGGCGAGGGTCGTTCCGCCGCCTGCACCCGGGAAGCTGAGGCCAGGATAGACACCCGAACCCGCCGTCTGCGGTCCCGGGGCCCCCTGCGCTCGACCCCGCCGGCGGCGGCTGCCCGCCCGCCCCTAGTGCGGGGTCCCCTGGTGCCTGGGCCCTCAGGTGCGGGTGTCCCCAGGTGCGGGGACCCTCAGGTGCGGGTGTCCCCAGGTGCGGGGACCCTCAGGTGCAGGGGCCCCCAGGTGCGGGTGTCACCAGGTGCGGGGACCCTCAGGTGCGGGTGTCCCCAGGTGCGGGGACCCTCAGGTGCGGGTGTCCCCAGGTGCGGGGGCCCTCAGGTGTGGGTGTCCTCAAGTGCGGGAACCCACAGCTGCAGGTCCCCCCGCCGGGGTCCCGGGCCCGTGCTCAGGGGCTGCACCCTCTCCCCTGGCCTGGCAGGGACACTGCTGCTGGCCCTGCGGGGCTCCCGAGTGGGCGTGCTTGGTCTGGGAAAGCGCTCACAGGGTTGCTCTCCTCCTCCCTTCCCTTCTGTCTGTGTAGCGCTTCCTTCCTTGCTCCTCTGTCCCTCATAAAAAGTCCAGGTTCAGGGCAGTTCTTCTCAAGTTAATATTAGACTTAAGCACGCGGTGGAAGAGGGTCTAGGAACCACAGTTCACCCCGAGGCCGCCAGTCTGGCACAGTTATCTGCACACCCCGCTCACTCTACCATAACGAACAGCCTTCCTGCTGAAAACTGGAAATTATCCTGAGGACAAACCCTAAATTACTGTTCTCTTAAAGGCACATCTCATCCTTTTTGCAAATTAAAAATGCCTCAGAATCTGAAGATTTTCTTTGGCTTTAAAATAAGCAGTACAGTAGGTGTGAAAATGTACACATTGGGATGCTTCTTTTCTAGTGACTTTATCTGTGCTTTCTCACATCACTTCAGCCCTCCCAAATGATACATTTAATTATTTAGTTTACTCACCTTTTCTAAAAAGTTCGTAAGTTGAATAATCAAAACATTTCTTTGCAAATATTAACTGTGTCATTTAATGCACGTAATGTGTTGTTACTGAAAAAAAAGATGTACTTCTTTTCTGGTTCCTGTGGAGGCAGCATGGAGTAGAGGAAATAATGTGGGTTTTGGTTTAAGGAAGAACTGGTATTCTAATCTCAATCCCGACACTTTCTTGACCTTGGGCCATGGACTTCCTGGCGGATTCTCACTTTGCTCATCTTGAAGATGGAGAGTGCCTCCAGGGTTTATCTGAGACAGTGGGTAGAAAACCCTTGGAGAGTACTAAGCACAACTGTTTTTCTACTGTCCTCTTTCTCCACGTTTTTAGAGCAGATTTGTGAGTTCCAGTCCTGCTGTAATATTCAACGTCATTTCCATTTCCAAAAAAGATGCAATTTATTTTTGAGAATCTACTGTGAGGCATTAAAAAATCCATAAAAATAATAATAAGCCACCTTTTACATTTTTTTGAGAAATCTGAGGGCATGGACTATTTAACTCCTAATCATGCTTTCCTTTCTGTGACCAAAATCACCCATTTGTTAAGTCAGTAAATATATATGAATGCTTTTTAGTATTGGGCCTTATGTTAGGTGGAGGAGAAAAACCAGTGAGGAAGGAGGACAGGGTCCCTGATCTTACAGAAATTATATAGGAAAAAAAAACAATAAGCATATAAAACAAGGTCATTACAGGGGCGCCTGGGTGGCTCAGTTGGTTAAGCGACTGCCTTCGGCTCAGGTCATGATCCTGGAGTCCCGGGATCGAGTCCCGCATCGGGCTCCCTGCTCGGCAGGGAGCCTGCTTCTCCCTCTGACCCTCCCCCCTCTCATGTGCTCTCTCTCTCTCATTCTCTCTGTCTCAAATAAAAATCTTTAAAAAAAAAAAAAAAAAAAAAAAAAAAAATAAAACAAGGTCATTACAGATTGTGATAAATGCTTCAACAATAAAACTATACAGTCTCCGAATGTTAACATGATGAGAAAATGTGTTCCTCACTGAGTTTAATTTGTAACAAAATAGTGGTTGGATAATTCTCTTAAACTCTTGGGTCTCAATTAAGCTTATTAAAAGTACCTTGTGTGGGATGCGTGGGTGGCTCAGATGGCTAAGCGTCTACCTTCGGCTCAGGTCATGATCTCAGGGTCCTGGGATCAAGCCCCACATTGGGCGGCTCAGAGGGGAGTCTGCTTCTCCCTTTCCCTCTGCCTCTCCCCTTGCTTGTGCTCTCTGTCTCTCTCTCTCTCTCAAATGAATAAATAAAAAAAAAAAATCTCTTAAATAGAATTAAATTACAATTAAAAAATATAAAAGTACTTTGTGTGTCAGAAAATAGGAAACTTCAGGAAAATAAATGAGCACAGTTGAAGATTTCGTAGGTCTGAAGTATTTTTACAGTTGATCTAAGGGATGTAACTTACGCTTGTTCCAAAATGTCAATGCTTTGATAGTTCTTTGGCTTGATTTCTAAGAAGTTATAATGTTATTCTTTCTTGGAAATCATTTCCTTTAATGGCAATTAGAATGGACAACTAGTTTGGTAGAAAATTGTGGCCCCCAAAATCTATCTCCATGGTCTCTAAAATTATTATTATTATTTTTTAAAGATTTTATTTATTTATTTGAGAGAGAGAGAGCACATAAGAGGGGGGAGGGTCAGAGGGAGAAGCAGACTCCCCGCTGAACAGGGAGCCGGATGCGGGACTCGATCCTGGGACTCCAGGATCATGACCTGAGCCGAAGGCAGTCGCTTAACCAACTGAGCCACCCAGGCGCCCTAAAATTATTTTTTTTTTTAAGATTTATTTATTTTAGAGAGCATGTGAGCAGGGGGAGGGGCAGAGGAAAAGGGAGAGAAGCAGAATCCCTGCTGAGCATGGAGGACCCCCCACCACCGGCCCCAGGTGGGGGTTGTGTGTGTGTGGGGGGGTTCTTTCTCACAAACCTGAGATCACAACCTGAGCCAAAACCAAGAGTCAGACGCTTAACCGACTGAGCCACCCACACAGCCCTCCATGGTCCCCCAAAATTATTGATCCTTAAGCCCATGAGAATTTTTTTTTTTAACCATGAATGTGGGCTGACCATTAAACAAGTGTCTGAGGGAACAACTAACCAGGGAACCTTAGACATAATGCATAAGTTACCTATTTTTATGTTTCTGATTGATCAAACAGTGATCACTCTGATCACAGCAAATTGAACAAATTGGATTTTTAAGGAAAATGAATTTTGCAAGTGACTCGTTGCAATGATGAAAATTTGAAACTCCCTAACTACTTACACTTGCATGAAGAAAATAACAAAAATATTAGCAGGGTTTCCGCTTATTATTTTCTCAGTTTGTTATTAGTCACATTTTCTGGGCTATCTAGTTAAGTATTTGGACATGACTTTTTTGTCATGGTTTAAAACCTAACAATTGTCCCCTTGGGTAGTAAACCTTATGATTTTAGTCCATAACCTTTTGAGTGTCAGGTTCCACCACAGGGCCATTGCCTCGCCTTATTCTAGCTGCTGTGAAAGAGCACTTCTGCTTCTTGTTCCCTCTGTGTGGGCGTGAACACAATCTGTCTCTGGTCAGACCTTCCTGTCTGGATGCTGTCCTGATTTTAGCATAGGAGCTGGCCACTGCAGGTGGAGATCAGCTGGGAGAAAGCTCACTTGTAGTTCCTTGAAACGAAAGCACGCTTTCTTGGTCTTGTAGCCATTTCTATTTGCTGCAGTCCAAGCAGTACCATCTCTTCTCCTGCACCATTGACCTAGTAATTTGTGTGTTCAACCCTTCAAAAGAAAAGTTGTTTCGCCCTATATATGAACTTAGGACTTTATTTCATCAAAAATTTTTGAGCACCTGTGTACTATGTGCCAGGCATTGTAACGCTTTAAATGGGTCTATTAGTAGTAGATTCAGGGGTAAATTCTTGTATGTTTAAGAAGGGCCACGTGATCTTAGCTCCTCATGGAAACATGTTCTCATTTAGAATCATGCCTTTGCAAAGTCAATCCTGATGCATTACCTTTATAGTTTATAAAGGCTAAATCAACTCTAGGCAGAAAAGTGTCTAGAGAGTTTACATGTTCTCCATTTTACTATAGTCAAATTAAAATTTTAAAAAGTCTTCTGTTTTAGGAATTAAATTGCTTAGTAGTTTAGTGTTGTGACGTGTTTTTATTTTATTCTATTCCCAATACTGTTTTACAAGAAGTTTGCATATAATATATAAATTTTTTTTTAAATAACGTATTTTCCTTTAAAGGTAATATGTACTTAGTGTCAAATTTAGAAAGTATTGATAATCAGAAAATAAAATACATCTATAATATTTTGATACATATTCTTCTAATCTTTTGTCTATGTACATATTTTACTTATATATTTCTTTTATAAAAATCAGATCATACTATGCATTCTATTTTATAGATTGTATTTTTTTCTAGTATTATATGGTAAATAAATATACTTTTTGCTCACATGATTCCAATTCTTTTTAAGCAGGTGTTTTATTGCTAGAATAGGGACCAGAGAATCCATTTATTAAATTGCTTTAAAGGATAAATTTAGAACCCCAAATCACCAATCCAGGAACAAACTACAGTTCTTTGTTCCTTTCCTTCCCTAACTCTAGCCCCTAGCCTTAATGCATGTCTCCCCCCACCCACACCATCTGCACCGCAGGGGCTCTGTCTGGGAGCCTCTGAAGGAAGGTTACCCAAGCAGGAACACACGTAGGTTCTCTTCAGACCTTGTCAGCCAGTCCTTCAGAATTTTTATCTTTTACTTTATTTGCTGGAGGCAGAGCATGAAGAGTAGACTCGGGAGGATTTGGGGTCAATACAGGAAAGTAAAATCACATGCTGGAATTTTTTTCTCAGAATTGCAGGGAAAGGGGAGGTAGCTGACTAAAAATATGTTTAGAGTTGAGTAATAAATATTCAAGTTTAACATTTTTGTGTCCCAAAGAAAATGGTCCAGTTTTTAAATTCCACTTAGCCTTTTGTATATTAGCTCAGACTTTGTAGCAGTTTTGTTGTGTCTACCACTGATGTGCAAATATATTTGATTATTAAATTATGGCTGTTTTGAAATATACGATATTTTTGTCTTCATCCCCAATGAGAAATTATATATAAATGACTCAGGCCACAGATTAAATTTATAATAAATATTAAGAACAACGGTAGGAATGTATTTTAACATGTAGCATGAAAGTAAATACCTAAAAAAGTACATAATAGTAACCAGTACAACTGTAGCATCTTTTGGAAATAGAAATGTCATTCCTATAGAAGTAAAACATTACTAAATACAAACATTCAGAGAGTACTGATAAGCCAGAAAGAAAAGAAAACGTAACAGTTCTACCACTGTTAACGTTCTGTTAGTTTGCTCTGCTGTTGTTAATCTACAGTGGGTTTATTCATAATGGTTGTATGAAAGGACAGCTCTTCGGTGCGTGCTTTACCCTCTTTATTTGCAGCGAGCATGTATCTGTTGTATATTATCTATTCTGAACCTGTTCCGTTAATGAATGGACTTATTAAGGTCAAAACCTTTGATCCACTCAGTTTGTAAACCACAGCAGATTTTGACTTTGGATATCTTCAGACATCTGGCTCCTCATGTATCTTTAGGGAAAGGTATGAGTGAACAAACTTTTTAAGTTTGTGTTAGTCATTTGAGTAATAACTGAGCAATAGCAAAATAAATAAGTACTAACGGAAAATACAGGAATATATAAGGGGAAAAAAGTCAGCCATACGTATGTCTCCTGCCAGCATTTAGTCTCTTTCAGGTCCTTTTTCTCTGCCCGATTATTCATACATACTATGTATACAACTTTTGTGTTTGACTTTCTTTAATAGAAATGTTTTACCATTTCAAGTCAATTTTTAACATTTTAATATGTTCCAGAAATGATGTACTGTCGCTCCCACTGGCCCCTGTCCTCCCCAACGCCAGCTTCTGCAGGCGGTGCTCCTGCTAGCCACCACCCGCCTGACCTGGGTCCTTTGTAGGGCTCACTGTCATCATGGCTGTCGTTCCTTGAACACTTCTCGGGCTTCTTGCTTTATGTCAGCAGCTACCCGAACAAACTCGCCTTCACCGTGTCTGTGAACATTGTCATCACGCTGTTCTCTCCTTCTCTCCCCTGTAGCCGAGCTTGTTTCCCCTGCCCCCAGCTGACTGATCTCCACATTCCCTCCATAAGGCTGTTTTGCAGAGGTAGCATGCATCCAACCTAGCCAACGTGTACTAATTTTGTCAGTGTAAAGCTGTACAGAATCAACTGTTTTCTTTCCTTTGAGCAAAAGCTCATTGAAAGCAGAGATGAGAAGCAGGAGCACAGGGGAGGCTTTTTTCTTCTCTCAGTGATTAATTGGGTTTCCGGGTGCACATTGGAAAAGCATTCTCATTTAGGTAATTTTCTTCTCTTCCATCTGATGCAACAATTTGATATTTCAAAACAGGGAAACAGAATGCTAATTATGTGTGGATTTTTAAAGTGTGAATGCCCTTAGTGGTATAAAGTTCTAGCAAGTGATCATGGAATAATTATGCTTTTTAGTGCCATCCAGAGTCTTGTTTTCTAATTGCCTGTCACTTGGATCAGTGGTAGACTCCTTGAGTCAAACTATAAAATTCCCCATGTTCATGTAGACAGAAATTAAACTGAACTCTTTTTCTTTTCTTTTTTTTTTAGTTTTTATTTATTTTTGAGAGAGACAGAATGAGAGAGAGAGAGCATGAGAGGGGGAGGGTCAGAGGGAGAAGCAGACTCCCCGCCGAGCAAGGAGCCCGATATGGGACTCGATCCCAGGACTCCAGGATCATGACCTGAGCTGAAGGCAGTCGCTTAACCAACTGAGCCACCCAGGCGCCTGAACTCTTTTTCTTAATGTTAAATTTTAGACTTTTAAATTCTATATACTTTAAAAAAAACTAACTTCTCTAGTTGATTATAACAATACAGAATGGAAATAATATCCTTTTGTCGCATAAGTGGTGAAATTTATTGGTGTCAACAGAGTGAGTCCTGGTACACTGGGCATTTGGGGAAGAGATCTTAACATACACTAATCACTCATTTTGTGCCAGACGCTGAGCCCAAGTCAGCCTGTTACAGTGTCTGGCCTTCATCCTAAGCTGCCCCTCAGGCCATGCAGTTCAGGAACTGTTTTATTTATTCTCATATTCCCCCATGTCCCTATAGTTGTTGGTACCTAGTAGGGGCTCAAATATTTATTATATTGCATCGGATTGTTGTTCATGCGAATCCCGAAGCATCCTGGCCTCTTCCCTCTAAAACATACTCCAGTTTGTCCCTTTTATGTTCCTGGTATACTCTGCCCTCCTGCTTTGAAAAAAACATACCTGCACAATGACACAATTTTATATTGTGGAGCATATCAAAGGTTTCTGTTACTAGATAATAGCTGAAAACTGCACTCTATTTTGTTGCTCAAATTGTTCCAGCTTTTACCATTGGGAGCTCTTTCATTTGGTTTCTGTATCTCCTTGACATATTCCCAGCAGTTTGTGTTTTGAGCACTTCCCTGCTTTCTGGTCCTACAGGATGCTCCAGACTCATCTGGTTATATTCCCTGTTCCAGCCCTAAAATCAGCCATTTCAATAAGGGTCTCTGGATCCTTTTACTGGAGAGTGGTATGAAAACCCAGGATTTGCTCTGATGTGCTCATTGCTGTTAGGTCCTGTCAGTGAGCAGAGCGAGGAAATAAATGTGTGTGTATTTATTTACCTGTGTATGCATACATCTCTATTATTTTTACTTTCACTCATCAGTTTCTGTATTAAGCTAAACAGGAGTTCCCACTGATGTCTCAGACTCTAATTCAGAACCCCATGGTTCATTCTAGCCCTTTCCCCTTTACTTACCTGTTATCTGTAACCTTCCACTCCCAGCAGTGAGAAACTTGGCTTCTGCCATTCACTATGTTTTTACTTATTTTTTCAGTCCCAGTATATGTGTACAGAACTATCAAAATCATTAACTAGCACCTCCATGAGAAACAGAATTTCCAATTATAGTGGGAGTGTACAGTTCCTTTTGTTTCGTCTTTCATTTCCCACTCAAACTTACTCAGGTCACTTTCTCCCATCCTCCCCATGAGTTTAGGTCATACATTTGTAATACAATTAAGTTCTTTTTTTAAAGATTTATTCATTTATTTGAGAGAGAGAGCATATGCACATGTGAGCAGGGGAAGGGCAGAGAGAGACAATCTGAAGCAGGCTCCATGCTGCATATGGAGCCTGACTCGGGCTCAATCCCATGACCCTGAGATTGACCTGAGCGGAAATCAAGAGTTGGACACTTCATTGAGCCACCCAAGTGTCCCATAATACAATTAAATTCTTTTGTCATAGTCTGCATCCCCCTTCTCTCCACCCCCCAGTTGATTTTTTAATTTGCATTTTAAAATATTGCATTAAGGTTTATTCTCTGTACTATAAAATAGTTCTAGGGGTTTTGACAAATGGATAACGTCACGTATCCCTCACTGTAGCTGCCTTCTGAACGCCGTACTGTGCTCCACTGATTCCCACCAGCAGGGAAAGAGGGTTCCTGTTGCTCTCCACCCACACGAGCACTTGATATTGCTAGGTTTTCTTGTGTTTTTGTTTTTTTGCTATTCTAATAGATGTATAATGGTATATCATTGTGGTTTTTTTTTTTTTTAAAGATTTTATTTATTTATTTGACAGAGAGAGAGAGAGAGCACAAGTAGGCAGAGAGGCAGGCAGAGGGAGAGGGAGAAGCAGACTCTCCATCGAGCAGGGAGCCCGACATGGGGCTCGATCCCAGGACCCTGGGATCATGACCTGAGCCGAAGGCAGCCGCCTAACCGACTGAGCCACCCAGGTGCCCCTATCATTGTGGTTTTAACTAGCGTCCCTATACTGAGCATCGTTTCATATGCTTATTTTCATCTGTAGGTCTGTAGTGAGGTATCTGTTCAGATCTTTTGCCCATTTTTTTTTTGTTTCAGTAGAAACTAAAAAATATAATAACAAGGTTTTATTTTTAATTTCAAAGTAAAGCTCAAACAATACGGAAGTGTATAAAGGGAATAAAATAAGACAGACACTCCCTTTTTTGCTCCAAACGTAAATCTTTTAAAACTGATGTTACAGATTGACCCATGTGCTGCCAGTTTCCTTCTATGCTTCTAATGCATAAATGCATTTTTCTATCATTCTGAAAATTCTTACAGATAAATGTAACTAGACTAAAATTATCACTCTGCAACTTGCTTTTATTTTTTAACTTATCACTGTATTATAGTCAATTTTCCAGCTCAGTACATGTAAACCTAACTTGGTGGAAACATAACTGATTTGCATTCCATGAGATATATATGCTAGAATTGGCTCAACCATTTCTTACTCAAAAGTATTCAAATTAATACCAATTTCTTTTCTACAAGAAAAATACTACAGCAACCACAATTTATACACACTGTTGGCCTTTTCATTTTTTTTTTCTTAAATAAAAATACAATATGTAGATATCTATAATATCTCTAATTACCCAATCAATGTATGAGCAGGAAAGAGTAGTAGTCAGTCCTCCTGCGAACATTAAATCATTTTCTGTCCTGGAACCTGTCTTCCTGCCACCATGCTCTCCCTCCCACTCCTGCCCTCTCCCCTCACCCCCTCTCTCTCTCATTTCGCCAATTTAAAAAAATTGAGTTGTCTTCTTATTATTCAGCCTTAAAAGTTCTTGGCATAGGGGCGCCTGGGTGGCTCAGTCGGTTAAGCGTCTGCCTTCGGCTCAGGTCATGATCCCGGGGTCCTGGGATCGAACCCCGCGTCGGGCTCCCTGCTCAGTGGAGACTCTGCTTCTCCCTCTCCCTCTGCCTGCCTCTCTGCCTACTTGTGCTCTCTCTCTCTGTGTCAAATAAATAAATAAAATCTTTAAAAAAAAAAAAGTTCTTGGCATATGCTCGGTGCGTGTCCTTTATCAGACGTGGGGTTTGCAGATATTTTCTCCCAGTCTGTCTGCTCATCCTCTTCACAGTGGCTTTCACAGAGTTCAAGGTTTTCATTTTAATTAAATCCAACTTAAGTTTCTTCTTTCATAAATTTGCTTTTGCTTTGTACTTAAAACTCATCACCAAACCCAAGACCATGCAGATTTCCCCCGGTGTTTTCTTCTAGAAATTTCATAGTGTCTGCATTTTACATGTAGGTCAGTGACCCATTTTGAGTTACTATTTGTGCGAGGTTCAGTTTCTTGCATATGTACTTCCAATGTCTGGCACCACTTGAAAGGTTGTTCTTTCTCTACTGAGTTGTCTTTGTACCTTTGTCAAAAATTGTGGTTTTGTGGGTCTGTTTCCAAGCTCTGTTATGTACCATTGATGGATGTCCTTTTGCCCCTCTCTGGTCATTACTGTAGCTTTATAGTAAGTCTTGAAATCAGGTAGTATGAATCCTCCAACTTAGGCCTCCTATTCTAGAATTGAATTGGCTGTTCCAATACCTTTACTTGTTCATATAAATGTTAGAATAAGCTTAAGTATGTTTCCAAAAAGCTGGCTGAGATTTCAATAGGAATTGCAGTAAGCTAAGGGAGAATTGACATCTTTACTATATGGAGTCTTCCAATTCAAGAACACCGATCCTGTACATATTTTGTTACCTCTATACCTAAGAACTTCATTTTGGGGGATGCTATTATACATGTGTTGTTTTTTAAAATTCATATTCCAAGTATTCATTGCTGGTATAAAAGAAAACAGTTGACTTTTATATCTTGATTATGTACCTTTCAACTTTGCTATATTCACTTATTATGTACAGGAATTATTTGATAGATCTTTGGGGTTTTCTGCATAGACAGTTGTTTGTGAATAAAGACAGTTTTATTTCTTTTTATCCAATTGTGCACCTTTTATTTATTTTCCTTGTCTGATTATACTAGCTAGGACTTCTAGTATAAGTTGAATTAGAAGTGTTGAGAGAGGACATCCTTGCCTCATGCCTGATCTTAGGGAGAAAACTTAACACCTCACTATTTAGTATGATGTTAGCTGTGATTTTTGGAAAGTCTTAATAGGTTAAGGAAGTTCCCTTCTAAGTTTTTTGAGAGTTTTTTTTTCATGAATTGATGTTGAACTTTCTGCTGCATATATTAATATAATCCTATTTTTAAATTTTTTATTATTATTATTTTTAAAGATTTTGTTTATTTATTTGACAGAGAGCAGGAGAGAGAGCGAGAGAGAGCACAAGCAGGGGGAGCAGCAGAGAGGGGGGGAGGCAGGCTCCCCACTGAGCAGGGAGCCCAGTGCAGGGCTCTATCCCAGGTCCCCAGGATCATGACCTGAGCTGAAGACAGACACTTAACTGATTGAGCCACCCAGGCACCCCAATCCTTTTTCTCATTTAGTCCATTAATATGATAAATTATACTGATTGATTTACAGATGTTGAATCAGTCTCGCATTGTTGGAATGAACCCCATGTGATCATGATGTATTGCCCTTTTTATATAGTCAACTTGCTGGATTCAACCTGAGCCAAAGGCAGACACTTAACCAACTGAGCCACCCAGGTGCCCCTTATTTCCCCCTTTTAATCAATCAAGATCTTTCCCCAAAGGCGTCGCTGGTCCCGGGTCAGGTTTTCTGTATTTAGTGGTTTTGTCCCTCGGTGCCAAGGAAGGACTTCTCCGGGTTGTCCTGTCCCAAGTCAGAGGGAAGGTGCCTAGCAGTTGGAAAGCACTTAAGGCCACAGTTGAGTAACAAGGAAGGTGAGGAGGGAGAAACTCTCAGGTACTTTCCATCTAAAGTCTCTGTCTTCTCAAGGTTGTAAGTATGGGAAATCATCTTGAAGCATGAGCTAGAATCATTGGGCACATCGTTTTTGCAAAAGTTCGACAGGCAATAAAATGCAAAACTTGGGGCGCCTGGATGGCTCAGTTGGTGGAACGCCCAACTTGTGATCTCAGGACCTGATACCAGGTTTGTGAATTCGTCTCAGGACCTGATCTCAGGTTTGTGAGTTCAAGCCCCATGTTGTGCATGGAGCCTACTTAAAAAAAAAAAAAAACAAAAACGCAAAACTTAAAGATAATTATACACAACAGAAAAAGTAATACGACAATTCCAAATTATATTATGGTCTCTACAAATGTTGCCAATTGAGACTTCGTGATGCCGTCAGTGAGCGTGACTAACTGAGGACTGAGGATGGTGTGCACCATGCAAGTGTTGTTAACACCCGCCCAACACTGCAGATTTGTTGAAGCACCTGACCGGTGAAACGGGTTCCCCGATCGCTGTGAAGTTGGAGAGGGGTCCCCAGGTAGGGATTCTCTTTCTCACAGAATTTTAGCCACAGAAGAAGCAGTGGCCTGTCTACAAGGGAAAGCTTCGGTCCAATGACAAACATACAGACCGCGACTAAAATGTGTTTCTATCCCCGAGATAGGGAAGCTGCAGGAGATCCATTTGCCAAACTGGAGTGGCCCTGCAGGCAGTCCAGAGTCTGGGAGCCGTGCAGTTTTCCCCGGACTATGCTTTGAACAGGTGGGACAAGCAAGGTAAGCACTTTCTGTGGCCCTGTTACCTTTCCCCCACCAATATTGGTTCGTGAATGCTGTCACTCTGTCAAGAGACCAATGGTTTAAAGCAAGTACAGTGGTAAGTACTGGGAATTCTGGAACTTCTGTGGGCAGATTGTTATTTGGTCCAAACCAGAGTTCTCTCTTTTTATCAAACCAACAATTATTAGATTTCCAATACTGTTTTTCCTTTTCAGGGGCCAATTTTTGGGGTCTCTGGTCAATTTTTCCAAATATCATTTGGGAGAACATCCCTTTGGACCTGACAGAGGTCTGGCTATTGGCCTCCTTGAGAGCAGCATTTGGGGCAGAAATGTCAGTGAGGTGATTTCCTTTGGCCTCCAGGGAGTCGCATCTGGAATACCCAGGAAACTTGGTAATGGCCTGAGCAGCCACAACAGTGTGACATGTAATAAATTTTGAACACAGGAGCCATTTTTCATTTTATCTTCATCAGAGGTAAACCTCGCTGTTTCCGTAATATTCCAAAGTCATGAGCTACTGGAAGATGTACCAGCCATCTGTATAAATGTCTGCGGTTTTCCCTTTGGCCAGAATACAAGGATGGTTAGAGGGGAGCCCGTGACTGTTTCTGCAGGGGCCTTAACTAAGAGGGCAGGGGCAGGAATGGCTGTGAGGCAAGGGGGATATACCTGAGCCATATTCAGGGTCTGGTTGTTGGCTGTAATGCCCTACTGGCTGATGATGGTCCCCGGTGGGGTGAGCGCTCCAAGGGCATTCCCTTCCCTCTCACAGACAAAGAGGAGAAAGGGAAGTTGATAGTTAAGATGTCCAAAGGCAGGGGCCTTATTAGGCTTTTCCTTAAAGTCCCAAAAGCTCTGTCATCCTGATCTTTCCAAATAATAGGGTCAGGTTTGTTGATTTTCAGTAAAGCATATAGAGGTTGAGCCGTAAGAGAGAGTTTGGGACCCAATTTCAACAGTAGTCAGCTAGTCCAAGAAAACCTCGTCATTGGTGCTTAGTTTTAGGTTTAGGGATGTTCGGGATGCCTTGAAGTCTCCCTGGATCCAAATCTAGTCCTGGTTCCGAGATCAGGGGCCCTAAGTATGGAACCTGAGTTTGAACAACCTGCA
>NC_138382.1:1227681-1303679 GCF_054177405.1 Leptonychotes weddellii
ATATAGAGGTTGAGCCGTAAGAGAGAGTTTGGGACCCAATTTCAACAGTAGTCAGCTAGTCCAAGAAAACCTCGTCATTGGTGCTTAGTTTTAGGTTTAGGGATGTTCGGGATGCCTTGAAGTCTCCCTGGATCCAAATCTAGTCCTGGTTCCGAGATCAGGGGCCCTAAGTATGGAACCTGAGTTTGAACAACCTGCAGTTTTTCTTTGGAGATTTTATGTCCCTTTAAGGGCAAAAGTTTTAACAGATGAACATTGCCTTCCTGTGAAGAGGTCTGAGAAGAGGAGCAGAAGAGCAGATGATCCACATATTGGAACAAAGTAGAGCCTGCAGAAAACCTTCTGTTGTCTGAATCCTCTTTTAAGGTTTGTGAGAAGTAAGAAGGACTCTGAGAAATCCTGGGGCATGACTGTCCAGATGGATTTTAATTCTTCCCAAGGGAAAGCAAAAAGATTTTGGCTATCCTTATCTACTAGAATACTGAAAATGCACTGCATAGGTCAGTTACAGTGAAGAATTTGGTTTCAGTGGGGTTGGGTGTCAGTATGTATGGGGTTAGAACAGCAGGGTGCTGAGGGATAGCAGTGGTATTTATTGCTCGGGATCCTGGACAACCGTTCATCCTCAGCCACTGAGTGTTCTCACAGGTAAACTAGAGATATTACAGGGACTAGTGCAGGAGATAATGAGGCCCTGAACCTTGTAATCTTCTATTATGGGCTTGATAACTTGAAGGGCTGCTTTATTTATGCGGCATTAGTTCTGGGGAGAGATTTGGAAGGATCTGTTTGAATCTTGAAGGGAGGTGCTCCGTGGACACTGCTGGTATCTGTTGGAAATGTTGCCCATAAGGAGGATGGCAGCTGATGATTAGTGTCTTTGGAATTAGTTCCAGTTAGCTCAGAGATGGAGCAAAGAAAAGATGTTGAAGGGCCATTTGATTTAACTTCATATAAATGGAGTTACCCGTATGTACTCTTTTCTGTCTGCCTTATTTTTTTTAGTAATTTATTTCATCTTATCTTGCTTTTGCAACTTTGTCAAAAATCAGTCGTCCTGCGGGTGTGGGTATATTTTCAGACCTTTTTTTGTGTGCCATTGCTCCATTTATCTGGCTTTAAGCTCCTACTTCACTGTTTTTATTACTGCTCTTCGAAATTAAGTAGTGTTAGATAGACAACTCTTTCTTCTTTTTCAATTGTGTTTTGGCTACAGGGGAGCCTTTGCATTTCCATATGTTTCATAATTGGCTTTCAATTTCTACAAAAAACCTTATGGGATTTTGGTTGAGATTGTGATGGCTCTGTTGGTCATTAGGGGGAGAATTGGTATCTTAACTAGTCTTCTGAACTATGAATGCGGTAGATCTTGCCCCCCCCCCCTTTTTAGGTCCTCTTTAATTTTTCTCAGTAGTGTTTTATAGTTTTTGGTATACAACCTTTTTATCTCTTTTATCAGATATATCCCTAAATATTTCCTATTTTTCCATGCTATTGGAAATGTGTTTTTAATTTTAATTTTGTTATTTATCCTCATTATATAAGAATGTGATTAATTTTTATATATTGATATGTATACCATAGCCTTGCTAAATTGTCTTACTGTTTCTAATAAGTTTTTTTGTGGATTGAATCAGATGTTCTATATAGATAATATGTCATCCTTGAATAAACATAATTTTACTTTTTCCTTTCCAGTATGAAAGTCTTTCCCTTCTTTTTCTTGCATTATTGCTCTGGCCTCCATACTGTGTTAAATAAAAGTGACAAGAGTGGATGTGCTTGTCTTGGGGGGAAATACGTTGAGTTGAATGAAATCTCAACATATCAAAAATTTGTGGGCCCTCTAAAGCAGTGCTGAGAGAAGGTGCAAGATTGGTTCAATATTCAAAAGTCATTCAGGGTATCCACTGCATCAACAGGTTGAAGAGACAACCTTTCTGCATCATGTATGTGTATCAGTTGATGCAGAAAAAGCATTTGACATAAATGGTGACGCATTATTAAAAACTCTCAGAAAATTAGGAGTGGAGGGAACTGACTCAACTTGAAAAAGAGCATTTTTAAACAGTTTATAGAAATAAAACTGTAATTCAAGCTTATAGAAATAAAATTGGATTTATGTATCAATCTTGTATCTTGCCAACTTGCTGAACTTGCTTATCCTTGTCTTATTCATGATTTTAGGAGAAAGCCCTCCATCTTTCTGTAAATCATGATGTTAGTTGTGGATTTTTCATAGATGCCCTTTATCAGGTTGAGGATATTTCCTCCCTACTGCTAGTTTATTGAGTATTTTTCCCTTGAGAGGATGTTGGATTTTCTCAAATGATTTTTCTATGTCTGTTGAGATAAATACGTGGTTTTTGTCTTTTATTATTGATATATTACATTGATCTTAATATTGATATATTACTTTGATTTTTGAATGTTAAACCAACCTTGCATTCCTGAGATAAATTCCACTTGCTCATGGTGTATATACTTTTCTATATGTTGCTGGATTCAGTTTGCTAACACTGAGGATTTTGCCTCCATATTTAAAAGAGATGTTGGTCAATAGTTTCTTTTCCTGTGATATCTTTCTCATTTTAGTATCAGTGTAATACTGTACTCACAAAATAAATTATGACATGTTCTCTCCTCTTCTGTTTTTTGAAAGAATTTGAAAAGGATTGGTGTTAATTCTTCTTCAGATGTTTGGTAGAACTCACCAGTGAAACTATCTGGGCTTGGCTTTTCTTTGTGTGAAGTTTTTGAAATAATTTAGTTTCTTTACTTGTAGATCTGTTCAGATTTTTCTATTTCTTCATGAAGGTATTCTTGGTAGTTTCTGTCTTCCTAGTAATTTATTTCATCTTATTTTTCGGCATACCTTTTTTCTTAGTATTTTCTTATAATCCTTTTTATTTCTTTTTTTTAAAGATTTTACTTATTTATTTGAGACAGAGAGAGTTGCAGAGGGGGAGGGGCAGAGGGAGAAGCAGGCTCCCCGCCGAGCAGGGAGCCTGACGCGGGGCTCGGTCCCAGGACCCTGCGGTCATGACCTGAGTCAAAATCAAGAGTCAGATGCTTAGCCAACTGAGCCACTCAGGCGCCCCTTTTCTCCTTTTTTAATACATGCACTCATAGCTATAAATTTCCCTTTTAAGGACTGCTAGAGCTGTACCCCATAAGTTTTGGTATTTTTTATGTTTGTTTTCATTCATCTCAAAGTATTTTATATTTTCATTGTATTTTCTTCTTTGACACATTGGTTGTTTAAGCATATGTTTAACTTTTATATAACTGTGACTTTCCCACATTCTTCTGTTGTTGACTTCTAATTTAATTTCATTGTGATCAAAGAAGGTACTTTGTATGTTTTAATTCTTTTTAATTTATCAAGGTTTGTTTTATGACCTAGCATATGGTCTACTATGAAGACTGTTCTATGTGCTCTTGAGAAGAATGTGTCTTCTGCTCTTGTTTGACCTGAAGTGTTTTGTAGATGTCTGCTACAACTAGGTAGTTTATAGTATTCTTTAAGTCTTCTGTTTCTTTGCTGATTTCTGCCTCATTTTCTATCCATTATTGAAAGTGGAATGTTTAAGTGTCCAACTATTTTTGTTGAATTGTGTATTTCTCTCTTCAGGTTTTCAGTTTCACTTTGTGTATTTTGGAGTTCTGTTCTTTTTCTTTTAAGATTTTATTTATTTGAGAGAGAGAGAGCATGAACGGGGGGAGGGGCAGAGGGAGAGGGAGAAACAGACTCCCTGTTGAGCAGGGAGCCCAACATGGGGCTCAATCCCAGGACCCCGGGATCATGACCCAAGCCAAAGGCAGATGCTTAACAAACTGAGCCACCCACGTGCCCTGGGGTTCTGTTCTTAGGTACATGGATATTTAGTCATTATATCCTACTGATAAATTGATTTCTTACCATTGTAAAAGGTCCTTATTTTGTCTCTAGTAACAATTTTTTTCTCACTGTATTCTATGCGGTATATAGCCATCTCGGCTCTATTTAGGTTACTGCTTACATGGTATGTATTTTTACATCTTTTTTTCTTTCAGCCTGTGTCATTGAATCTAAAGTGTGGTTTTGTAGACAGCATACACTTGGGTCATTTTTAAATTCTGATGGAATCCAATTTATGTTTTTCTTTATTTTATGCTTCTGGGTCCATTTTTTAAAGGCCTTTATTTTTTTCGAGAAGTTTTAAGTTTACAGCAAACTGGAGAGGAAGGGACAGAGATTTCCCATATATCCCCTGCCCACACACATGCATGGCATCCCCAGTTATCAGCATCAGTCACCAGAATGGTTCATTTGTTACCAACGATGAACCTACATTGACACCTCATAATCAGCCAGACTGTTTACTCTTAGTGTTCTATGGATTTGGACATTCTATAGATTTGGACAAATATATAATGACTTTATCCATCATTATAATACACAGAGCATTTTCACTGCCCTGAAGATCTGTGCTCTGCCTATTAATCCCTCCCTCCTTCCCCCAGCCCCAGTAACCACTGATCTTTTTATTGCCTCTGTAGTTTTGCCTCTTCTGGGATATCTTACAGTTAAGTCATACATCATGTAGCCTTTTCAGATTGGCTTATTTTACTTAGTGATAGGCTTTTAAGATTTCTTTATGTCTTTTCATGGCTTGATAGTTCGTTTTTTTTTAGTGCTGAATAATACTCTATTATTTGGATGTACCACAGTTTATCCATTCACCCATTGAAGATAATCGTAGTTGCTTCAAGTTTTATGAATAAAGCTGCTGTGAACTCTATGTGCAAGTTTTTGTCTGGACATAGTTTTCAACTCCTTTGGAAAAATACGAGTGCAATTGCTGGATTGTATAGTATGTTTAGTTTTATAAGAACCCACCAAACTGCCTTCCAAAGTGACTGTACCATTCTACATTCCCACCGGCAATGTATGAGAATTCCTGTTGCTCCACATCCTCATCAGCATTTGGCATTGTCATTGCTCCACGTTTTTGCTATTCCAATACATGTAAAGTGGTATCTCAATGTTTTCATTTGCATTCTGATGACATAGTATGTGAACCATCTTTTCATATGCTTATTTTCCATCTGTATATCTTCTTTGGTGAGGTGTCTGTTAAGGTCTTTGGCCCATTTTTGTAATCAGGTTGTTTGTTCTCTTATTGTTGACTTTTAAGAGTTTTTTGTATATTTTGGATAACAAGTCATTATCAGATGTGTCTTTTGCAAATATTTTCTCCCAGTCTCTGGCTTGTCTTCTCATTCTCTTGACTTTGTCTTTTGCAGAGCAGAATTTTCTAATCAAGTTCAGCTTATTACTTTCTTCACAGGTCGTGTCTTTGGTGTTATATCTAAATAGGCATCACTACACCCAGGTCATCTAGGTTTTCTCCTGGGTTATCTTCTAGGAGATTTGCAGTTTTGCATTTTATGGTTAGGTCTGCCATTCCATTTAAGTTAATTTTTGTGAAGAGTGTAAGGTCTGTGTCTAGTTTTTTTTTTTTTTTTTTTTTTTTTTGCGTGTGGACATCCAGTTGTTCCAACACCATTTGTTGAAGAGACTGCCTTTTTTTTAAAGGATTTATTTATTTATTTATTTTTTATTCATTCGAGACACAGAGATACAGAGAGAGAGATAGAGAGAGAGCATGAGCAGGGGGAGAAGCAGAGGGAGGGGGAGAAGGAGACTCCCCACCGAGCAGGGAGCCCGATGTGGGGCCCGATCCCAAGACCCTGGGATCATGACCTGAGCCGAAGGCAGAAGCCTAACCATCTGAGCCACCCAGGTGCCCCTGAAGAGACTGTCTTTGCTCCATTGTGTTGCCTTTGCTTCTTTGTCAAAGATAACTTGACTTTATTTATGTGGGCTTATTTCTGGGCTCTCTGTTCCATGAATCTATATTTTTATGCTTTGGCCAATTCTACACTGTCTTGATTACTGTAGCTTTCTAGTAAGTCTTGAAGTTGGGTAGTGTCAGTCCTCCAGCTTTGTTCTCCTTAAATATTGTGTTGGCTATTCTAGGTCTTTTCCCTCTCCATATAAATTTTAGAATCATTTTAATGAACTACCTGAAATTTAAAAAAAAATTTTAAATAATATGTCATAGAAATGTATTTAAATGTGAACATAATTATGTATCCACAATATTTACAAATATGTATCCACAATACTTACTAAAAGGAATAGCTAATGAACATCTGTTGGTTAAGAATCCAAATTATGCTGTCCAAAATGGCGTGGTGTCTGGTGCTTGACCAAAAGGTGGCTACTGTGGGGAGTCTTTCTTCCTGCTGATACCACCTGCAAAGCAGTGACCTGATTCCAGGTGATCGCTTGGTCCAAACTAGGATTTTGGGAGGAACACTAGTACCCAGGTCTCACCCAGGAATATGACGCTTTTTCTAGGTTTGGTTGATGATGTGGGGCTTCTTAATGCATTCCAGGATTTTGTGAAGATTGATCGAAGAATTGTAAAAGGAAGGTTTTATTATTTGACAGCTAAACAGACCCCAGGAGACACACCTTCACAGTAACCTCTATGAATACCTGCTGTTAGGTAAATGCAAATGGCTTACCTAATGCAGTAGTTCTCAAAGCATCACTGGAAACCAGGTGGAAATGCAGATTCTCAGCCCCACCCAGACCTACTGAGTGGAAATTCTGTGGGTAGGGCCCAGCAGTCTGGGTTTTTAAGAAAACCCCTCTGATGGGTGTTGAATCAGTAACTGTTGACGTCTTGATGAGTTTGAAGTATCTGTGGTGTGACATTAATGTGAGGTGGGTTCAGACCTGTAGGAATGAGCCTTGTGTGGCTGTGGGAAAAGGCTAGGGATGATGGAAACCTTGCTTGCAAAAATCTGCTCCACCTGTTGTTAACATTTTACCCATTTGTGCTATTATAATGTGTTTTCTGAAGAATCTGAACCAAACAGCATATTTCTTTAAATGATGAAAAAGAGGATCCTGCTGTGGTGTTGTTTTTCCCTGATCTGTGATGAGTCTCCTGAGAGCCCAGGGGCCTTCCCTGAGGTGCATTTAAGATGTGGGATCACAGAAGTGGGTGAAGTTCATAGCAGACTGTCAGACATCAGTCTATTCAAGGCAGCCCTGAGGACTTAGCTTGCTAGAAAGGCTAGAGGGGTCTCAAGAAAGAAAAAACATTTTTAAAATGTTGCCTGCCTGCCCCCAGGGGTGATTTGAGGAGAAAAGTAATTTTATCCAGTTTTGTCATTTTTTTTGAGATACAGATTCAGAAGTAAGGATGTTTCCATTTAAAAGAAATTTGTGAAGTGGGGCGCCTGGGTGGCTCAGTCAGTTAAGCATCTGCCTTCGACTTAGGTCATGATCCCAGGGTCCTGGGGTCAAGCCCTACGTTGGACTCCCTACTCACTGGGGAGTCTGCTTCTCCTTCCTCTCCCTCTGCCCCTGGTTGTGTGCTCTTGCTCACTCTGTTTCTCAAATAAATAAATAAAATCTTAAAAAAAAAAAGAAATTTAAAAAAAGAAAAAAGAATTTGGGTTTTTTATTTGTTTATTTTATTACATGTGGAATCATAAAGAGTGCTTTAATTCCTTAAGGACAAAATACTAGTGTGGTATCAGGAAGCCATGTTTTAAAGCATCCGAGCCACTAGGTAAATCTTCAGTCAGCCCCACATGATAAAGGGATGTAAGAAAATGTGTAATTGGTGTTAGGGAAGACATCCTAAAGCAGAGAAAATTTAAAGCAGAGAAAAAGGGTTGAAATTAAACAGACCCACCCCTCAAGGATTAGAAGGAACACAGATCTGTCAGGTTAAAGACCTGCAAGAAGTTGGAGATATAAATGTGATCAGGAAAACTAAGATAAGGAAGATGCCACTCCTTGCCTTTGCATGGTGGTGCTCTTGTGTCCCTTGTGTGGTCTCAGCAATAACCCTGACCTGGGGAAGGCATGATTACTGGTTCCCCTTTGCAGATGAACAGGCTGAGGTTCAGTGAGATTAAACGGTGGTGGTGGTGGCAGCTGCCTTTGACTGAACAGGAATTTGTGTATTCATTCAATAAATCTTTACTGAGGACCTACTATGTGCCGGGCCCTGTTCTATACAGTAGTTGACAAAGCAGACAAAACTCTGTGCCTTCATGGAGCTGACGTTCTGGTAGGGGAAGGCAGACAATAAAAGGGATAAAGCAATAAATTATGTACCATGTTAGGTGTGTTTTCTTCAAAAGTCCTGAGGAGAACAATGAAACAGGGAAGGGGAGCTGGTTTAAATTGTAAACGGGGTGGCTAGATGGGTTTTGAAGAGAGGGGGAGTGTGACCTGCTGAAGTTAACAAGGTCACTCTGGCTGCTCTCTTGAGGACAGACTGAATTATGGATCAGGCACAGAATTAGTCTGTATATAGGCTTGCAGGTCATCTTTGCAATGACTGCGGGGCAGATGTGAGTCTCAGAGATGTTAGTAAATGTGCTTAAGATCACAGAGCTGGGAAGTGCCAACAACTCTGTCCAACATGTGTGTGGATTTTATGACCATGCAGTCAGAGCAGCTGCATTTCTGTTAGGAGGGAGGAGGCCAAAATGTGTAAAGGAGCTTTGTTCTTGACACTTGTTTTGGGGACAGCAGTGAATTAAGATTTGGATAAAGGATTAGCAAAGTGTGTGCACAAAACAAAGCAAATTGAAAATCTAGCTGTGGATGGAGAGGTCTGAAAAGTTTCTTGCAAGCTAAGGAATTATCAGTATAGCAGAGTTAAAATGCATACAGTAACATTGAAATTTTTTTTATCCAGTGTGAAGTCTTTCCTGTTGAGAGGCTGTATGTGTGGTGGTGAAGAGCACATATTCTGGAGTGAAAGGTGTGAGTTCAAATCCCAGCGCCACTGTTTAATAGCTGTGTGACTGTAAGCAAATTATTTGACTTCTCTTTGCCTTCATTTTCTAATCTGTAAAATGGGAATAATAGATGAAACTAAACACGTTTTTCCCATATGGTCCAGCAGTCATGCTCGTTGGTGTTCCTGTAGGAGCGGAAAAACCTACGTGCACACAAATACCTGCACATGAATGCATACAACCGCTTCATTCATAACTGCCAAGCCTTGGAAGCAAGTTAAATGTCTTTCAGCATGTGACTGAATAAATTGTGATTCATCAAGATAAAGGAATATTATCCAGCACTAAGAAGAAATGGACTGCCAGGCCATGAAGATGTGTAGAAACCGTAAATGCATTATCACTAAGTGAAAGACGCTAATCTGAAAAGGTGACATACTGTGATTCCAATTATATGACATTCTGGAAAAGGCAAATCTGTGGAGACAGTGAACAGATCAGGAGTTGTTGGGGTGGGGCAGAGAAGGAGATGACTGGGCAGCAAAAATTCTCTTGTGTGGTCCTGTAATGGCAGATACATGTCCTTATTCATTTATCCAAATCCACAGAGTATCCAGCACCAAGAGTGATGCCTAAGGTAAACTGTGGACTCAGGGTGATGATGATGTGTCCATGTGGGCTCATCAGCTGTAACAAATGTGCTATCGGGTGGGGCTGTTGATAGTGAGGGAGGCCGTGCATGTTGGGGTGGGACAAAGGGTACAGAGGAATTCTCTATACCTTCCACTTAGTTTTGCTATGAACCTAAAACTGCTCTAAAAATACACTGTTTTTTAAAATTAGAATAATAGTAGTACTCAGCAAATGGTGGTGTGGTGAGGATTATGAGTTAAGACAAGTAAGGGACTTGGAACAGTGCCTGGCATGGAGTGAGCTTATGTGTTTTAGTATTATTAATATATTATTTGTGAACATAAAAGTATGTAGCTTTCATAAGTTCACTCACATACTTGGAGATCTCTATTTTTGCCCATACAAACTTCAATTTTTCAACCTCAAATTCTACCACAATTGCCGTGTAGAAGTAATGCTCTTGGCCCATGTCTTTAATGTGGGCAGAGGGCCTCTTGCAGCAGGAGGAGTCGGAGCGCGGGTTGACTCCTCCCCAGGTGTCCCACCTCAGACATCTTGACCCTGATGCCCGCGGAGCACAAGTGCTCTGCACGCCCAGGAACGGTGCTGCTGCGCGTCTCTCCTGCCAGCGCGTCTAACACCGCCACCACCCATTCTCCCCAAAAGTGCACGTGCGGGCTTCTTGTCTGGAAGATAGAAGGAAAGCAGTGACCTCAGAACGCCTCAGGTCACCACAGAGCCTGTCTCTCTGTGAAATGGCTTTTTTATGAAGGAGAACATTCTTTATGTCAAACTCTTACTTCCTGACAACTCTTCTGAACAGTATGAGTGATCGTCTGTAGCTGTTCTGAGTTTTAAGTATTGTGTACTAATTAGTGAGCCTGTGATTAATCCTAAATGTTGAGTCATTTTGAGGAACATCTTGGGATGAAAGCAAATTGTAGGATAGAGCGAGCAAAATATCTGTCATTAGCAGCAGGAAATGAAATTAAGTAAGATGATTACACAGTGAAATGACAGGATTACTGTTCAAACCCTGTTTCTCCTGACTCTGCAACCAGGCACGTGAAATGAATTCAGTTGTGAATGAAGTTACTGTTTCATAAATCTTCTTGAGAAAGTCAACCATTACTAACTACTGGCAGGACTGTTTTCTAGGTAGTGAAGGGAATATTTACAGTCTTATAAAATACTATGATATTGGTTTGCAAATTAAAATAACAGTAATATATTGGATACCTGTATGCCAGACATTGTGCTAGAAACACACACACAACTGTTCTTTATCCTCACACAAGCTGAGAAAGATATAATCCTCATTTTACAGAAGAGAACATTGAAGCTATACGAAAACCGGTTCGTTTAAACGCAGAACTTCTGCCTCTGCAATACAGCTTAGCCTAGTTGAGCTGTCTGTAATTGGTCAGTTATATACCGTTGGACTACACATCCATGTTTTTATGTGGAGTTAGGACACAGAGAACACTCTTGCAGAGTCCCCTGGAAGCTGGAAGCTGAAGCGGAACAGGAGTGGGGACTGGCATTTGGGCCGAGAGGAGGGCTGTTTACTTTGCCAAGAAGCGGCACGGGGGCTGCTGGACTGTTTAGATCAAAGCAGGTGATGAGCACCTGCAAGGAGAAGGGAGAAGAGCCCGCACTGGTGCTTTCGATTTTCTGTTTTAACTCACAGACTTTGACGGGTCTGGAAATAATGTTTCCCAAACTGATGTTTATTAGATGTCTCAGATCTTTGAAAATTCATAGTTTAACTCTAAGCATATACTAACTCTCAGGTAATTAGACCATTAAAGAAAACTTTCCATTTTTCCACTGTTTTTCCTAGGTTAGAAGAATTGCTTTTTCATAAAAAGCATGTATTCATGTTATTTGACAAAAATACAGTATTTAAGCCATACAAAGTAGATGATTTACAAAGAAAGAGAGCTTTTACTATTTTTAAGATGACTTTTATTGTCACATTTGGATACATATGATATTCTTTGAAGATGGGCCATTTTAAAAAAAAAATATTTTATTTATTTGGTAGAGAGACACAGCGAGAGAGGGAACACAAGCAGGGGGAGTGGGAGAGGGAGAAGCAGGCTTCCCGCCGAGCAGGGAGCCCGATGCGGGGCTCGATCCCAGGACCCTGGGATCATGACCTGAGCCGAAGGCAGATGCTTAACGACTGAGCCACCCAGGTGCCCTATTAAGTTTTAAATTTTAATTCCAGTATAGTTAACACAGAGTGTTATATTAGTTTCAGGTGACAATACAGTGATTCAACTTCTATACAGTACCCGGTGCTCATCATGACAAGTGCCCTCCTTATTCCCCGTCACCTGTTTCCCCATCCCTCACCCACCTCCCCTCTGGTACCATCAGCATGTTCTCTATAGTTAAGAGTCCGTTTCTTGGTTTGTCTCTCTCTCTTTTCCTTTGCTCTTTGTTTCTTATTTCCCACACAAGATTTCATTCTTTCTAATGGCTGAATAATGTTCCATTGTGTGTGTCTGTATGTGTACATAAAGGAACATCACATAGGCAGACTCTCAAAAGCTAATCTTTTTTTGTCCCCAGCAGACTACCATGCCTGCAGGAATCTTGCCTGAAAATGAAGAACCGTATTCCGCTTCGGTGAATGACAGTGCACATGCTGCCGACATGAAAGGTGAGAGTGCTTCGATGTACTTGCCTCTTTGTGCCAAGCGGCATCTAATAAAATGGTGTGAGTAGACATGACAGAAGGCTCGAGGCCTCATACCAGGATCCCAAGTGCAGCTGCTGTTTATGGCTTTTGTTTATTTCTGCCTCCCTGTTTTGACCTGTTAAAATTCCTTTTCATAATCCTGAATAGCAGGTCTTCTGAGGAGGAACGTTGAAAACAATGTTTGTCTCCTGCATTATCCTCTCATCAAACGCCTCCTGTGAGTCACACTTTCCTTTCTTTCCTGTCTCCTTCCTCGGGAGTGACACTTCGACGCGTGTCCAGAAGCACGGGACGCCTGTGCCTCCCAGTCTGTTTCTCTCCTCTGTCCCGTCCCGTGGTCTCGAGCTTTCACACGGCAGCCCCAGCAGGAGGGGTGCTGCCTGGGGCTCTTGCTGCCGTACTTGCCCTCACTCCTTTGCCTGCCACGGGTGCTGAGCTGGGCACACCCCGACTTCCTGCCACATTGGCACCACAGGCCCTGCTGCTGCCGCCAGCGGAGAGCCGGATGTTGAGTCACTTTTCTTGGCAGTGCCCTTTGCGTGATTTTCCCACTGGCTCTTTTAGGTTTGCCCTGTTCACTTTCGTGTTCCTGTGCAGGGAACTTTGAAGGACTGTCCCCCGAAGTGGGATGACATGATGTAAGGGCCTGAAGGGAGTAACTGGCTCTGGGTGCGTTGTGCTCTTGTAGGAATCCAGCCGCGTCACCAGGGGGTGCTGTCTCTCGCCGGGAGAAGGAGCGTCTCCCTCCTGAGACCTCGCCCGAATTCCAGGTCCTCGCAGATCCTCCTCCTTCTGTCTGTGCTGTGCCTGACTTTGGGGGCACCGGGACGCTTGCTGGCCACCGTTTGTGGACAGCGTCTGTGTGGCAGACTTACGGTGTGTTGGCTGCCCTGGTTTGAGAAGGAAGCCTGTCTAAAACCGATGCAGGAACGGTGCCTACTTGCCGCTTACGTTGTAGAGTGATGTGTGTTTTGCTAAGGGACTCCAGCTAGCGATGTAAGGGTCAGACAGACCTTTGCCCCTCTGCCTTCTTCCGTCGAAATGTCACCTCGTAGCTGGGGTTTCCCACCAGCAGTTCTCTGGGCTTCTGAGGTGGGCAAGTCTTGAGTGTACAGGGGAGCGCCAGGTGCGGAAGAAAGCATCCCTGCACCCCCCCAGCGTCCAGTCATGTCCCCAGACTGCGGTGACCCCCCCAGCATCCAGTCACGTCCCCAGACTGCGGTGACCCCCAGAAAGCCTGACACGTTTCCAGCTGCCCAGGGAGCGCTGTACTGGCTGTGTGTGATCTCTCGCTGAGCTGTTTTACCTTTTGTGGTTTTTTTAAAGATTTTATTTATTTATTTGACAGAGAGAGATACACAGCGAGAGAGAGAACACAAGCAGGGGGAGCGGGAGAGGGAGAAGCAGGCTCCCCGCCGAGCAGGGAGCCCGATGCGGGGCTCGATCCCAGGACCCTGGGACCATGACCTGAGCCGAAGGCAGACGCTCAACGACTGAGCCACCGAGGCACCCCTGTTTTACCTTTCCTAAAACCATCTTTGTCGTTGAAATTTTCCCCATTGTATAAATGTAGCTAGTATTTAATTAGGAAAAATAAGAAACTTTACATCTAACTTTTTTAGAGTGAGGCTCGTCTATAAAGGTAGTCAGTTATACTTTATTGGGTTAACATTGGAATGGGAAGTATTTTTTTATTAGTGGCTAATGAATCATGGGAAAATTAGGGGGTACATAAATAAAGTTTTTAAGTTATTTGTGAAGGAAAGTAGAAAACTCAACAACTATCTTTGGAATGAGACAAACCTAGATTTAAATCTTGGTTCTACTTTTTGAAAAAAAATTGAGGGGAGGCGGAATTTCAAGCATTCATAAAAGTATATAGGATACTGTATGCGGAGATACTGTTCTCTTTGGAGGTGCCACCCCGCCACAGAGGCCCCCTTCCCCGTCAGGTGCCATCTCCCAGCTTTAACAATTTCAGCTCACTCACTTCCTCCCCCCTTTCCCCTACTTCCATATTACTTCATTTCATTCCTTAACCACATCACCATTACCATAACTAAAAAAATTGAACAATTGCTCAGTGTCATCAATATCTAAACATTGCTCAAATTTCTGTCTCATAGATGTATATATTTTTGTTTGCATCAGGCCCCAACAGAAGTCAATATTTTAAAATTGGTTGGTATGTATCTAGATCTCTTTTGCATGTGGATTTCTCCCTCTTCTTCCTCCAATGTATTTGTTAAAGAAACCAGGCTTTTTTGCCGTATAGAGTTTGCCACAATCTGTATTTTGCTGATTATATTCACATGTTGTTTCCTATAAACTGAACTGGGAGAGGGTCATAGAGCCTAATCAGTTTTTTTTTTTTACTTACAGCCGTATTTGATGGATAGTGCTGTATTCTTCCATCAGATGTCTGGTTGTCTCTTCTTGTGATGTTAGTTCTTTTGTTTTGAAATAATTTCAAACTCACAGAAAAGCACTAAAAAAAAATTCCCATATACTGTTCACCCAGAGACCCTCATCCACGTTTTGTCACACAGTATGTGGCACTCAAAATCTGTGTCAGTCAATGGTTGTCAGTGATATCCTTTAATAGCAAGAGGACACTTGTCATGTTTTTTTCAGTGACTGGGCACTGCTAGTTCTCTCTTGACCTTTATGAAAATTCCAGGCCAGTCATGTCGCAGCACCTTGCTCACTTGGGGTTTGTCTGCTGTTACATCGTAGTAACGTTACAGTCACGCATTTCTGGCAGGAACACATCAGAGTGATGTTATTCTTTCCTCACTGCATCCCATCAGGAGACCCAGAAGGTCCCTGGAGGCGTTAAGTTTGATCACGTCAGGACAGTGGCGTCTGCCGAGATCTGTGCATTCTAAGTCGTGCTTTCTCCCTCACAGCTCCTATTTTGTGGGGAGGTGTTGGAGAGTGTGCCCACCCCGGCCAGCTCTTCTTGCTCAGCTCTCTGAGGCTCCGCCTGGATTAACCATCGTGATGGTGGATAATGAAGTGGAGGGTTCCTAATCCGTCATCACTTCTGTGTTTCTCAGCCGGCACGCTCTCCTCCCATTTGTGTGTCGGTTATCTCCATTGCAGGGTGGATTCGTGTTCTGTCAGGGGATGTATCAGTAACTGTCATTTGTTTTCATGCTCAGCCGTCCCACACGTGGCCAGCAAGAGCCCCTCCCGGCAGCGACGTCCCTGCATGCCTGCTTCCTGGCCCAGCATGGTCTTCCATCGCCCCTGCCCTTTCCCCGTCCCAGCCCTGAAGTCACCCAGTTCTGCAAGGAGCTCTGGTCCTCTCAGTGGGGAATGGTATCCAGAAACCCAAATGTGCTCGTTACTGCGAGGACGTCGCAATTGCCACGCTCCCCGGGAGACAGAGCTAGGAAGTGTATGTTAATAAGTGTGCACAGATCTCTACCTGCTTTTACATGTGTATTTGTTTCTATATGGTGAAAACTCTGAGTCCATATCAGTACTTCCCATTGTCATCCCTCACTACCATCATTCTAGCTTTTCCCATTATTATGTTTATAAGTCCCTTCTTCGAGAATGAGAAACCTTGCTCTCATTATCCCCAGTTTCCTTATTTCCTCAGGCCTCCTTTTCATGACCAGTCTCCCAGCCCTGCCATCGCTCACCTGAGCTCGCCCACACGGAGTCTGTACCCTGCCAGGCCGAGGGCCGCAGACTCTGCTGCACTGACCCTCGAGCACACGGGGGTGGGGTCACTGACCACGGCACAGATGGAAATTCACAGATAACTTCTGACGCTCCAAGAACTTAACTCTAACAGCTGCCTGCTGACTGGGAACCTTGCTGACAACCATTGACTGACACAGATTTTGAGTGCCACATACTGTGTTTTTATAATAAAGTAGATAAAAAATGTTAAGGAAATCATAGGGAAGAGACAATACATTGACGCTGTCCTCTATTTACCCAAAGACATCTGCGTAGAGGTGGACACATGCAGTTCACACCCACATCGTGCAAGGGTCACCTGTAGTTGCCTTCCTGGGTTGGGCCTGACCTCTGCTACATGGCCCTCACTTAGGCCTGCCTCAGGGCTGTTTTTATTTTGATTATGTATATACTTTTAATTAAAAGATTGAGATAATTGTGCCGTCACATGCAGTCGTCAGTCATAATACAGGAAGACCCTTCACTCAGATTCCACCAGTAGTAACATGTCACAGATCTGTAGTGCAGTATCATAGCCTGGATGTCGACATTGTTACAGTGAAGATGAGAGCACTGGGGGCACCTGGGGGCGCAGTCAGTTAAGGGTCTGACTCTTGGTTTCGGCTCAGGTCATGATCTCAAGATTGTGGGATTGAGCCCCGCGTCAGGCTCTGTGCTGGGTGTTGAGCCTGCTTAAATTCTTTCTCCCTCTGCCCCTGCTCACTCATGCACTCTTCCCCTCTCTCTCTCTAAAAAAAAAAAAAAAAAAAAAAAGATACAGGACAGCGCCGTCACTACAAGGACCCCTCCTGTTGCCTTGGGTAGCCAGACCCGTGAGTCTGGCCCCTGACAAGTACTGTGACAGCGAAAGCACAAGCAACAAAAGGAAGAAGTCGGTAATTCAGACTTCATCAAAATGTAAAACTTTTCTGCATCAAAAGATGCCATCAGCAGAAAGAAAAGTCAGTCTGCAGAATGGGAGAGACTGTTTGCAAATCACATATCCATCTAATTAGGAAGTAGGCTCCAGAGTATGAAGAGAATCCTAAAACTCAGTGAGCAAATGCAAACAACCTGATCCAGAAAGTGACTCGAGTAGACGTTTGTCTGAAAGGACACACAGATGTCCAATATGCACGCGAGAAGCTCATTCTAACCATTATAGACATGCAGACCAAAACCACAATGAGATGCCAGGGCATATCCGTTCGGACGGCTGTTCTCAAACAAACCAGAAATAACAAGTGTCGGCGAGTAGATGGAGAAACTGGAGCTCAAGTACGTTGCTGCTGGTGTAAATTATGGTGCAGCCACTGTAGAAAACAGTATGGCAGTTTCTCAAAAAAATTAAAAAAGAATTACTCTGGGGATGCCTGGGGGGCGCAGTCAGTTAAGGGTCTGACTCTTGGTTTCGGCTCAGGTCATGATCTCGGGGTCCTGGGATCGAGTCCCGCATCGGGCTCCCTGCTCGGTGGGGAGCCTGCTTCTCCCTCTGCCTGCCGCTCCCCCTGCTTGTGCGCTCGCTCTCTCCTCCACCCTCGCTGACAAATAAATGAAATCTTAAAACAATAAAATAAAAATACAAAAAAAGAATGACTCCGTGGTCCAGCGGTTCCATGGGACAGAAAGCGGGGATCAAGCCAGTGCCACCGTGTTCACGATAGCCAAAAGTGGGAACCAACCCACAGAGGTGGCACGTACATGCAGTGGGAGCTGACTCAGCCCGAGAAAGCCTGACACCTGCTACAGCGTGGGTGGACCGTGAGGACACGATGCTGAGTGAGATCAGCCAGACACAGGACAAACAGTCCGTGAGTCCACGTCTGTGAGGGACCCAGAAGGTCAGAAAGTAGAGGGGTGGGCGCCAGGCACTGGGTCGGGGGAGATGGGGAGCTGGTGTTTAATGGGGACAGAGTTTGGGTTTAGGAAGATGAAGAGGTTCTGGAGACGGACAGTGGGGACGTACTTAATGCTAGTGTAGTACTGTACGTTTAAAAATGGCTAAAATGGCCTATTTTGTGTCATAGGTATTTTACCACAGTTAACAAAAGGAAAAAGGAGAGCGCTCTCTCTTCCTCTTCTTTTCCCTTCCCTTCCCGAGCAAGTCAGTCCCAAGCCCCTGGCAGGGCCACGAAGAGTAGGTGTGCACACCAGAGGGTGGGCGAGGCTGTGGTGCTGGAGCCCAGGCAGGGTGGGGGGCGGCAGCCGTCATGACGGTGTGCGGGGTGACAGGTGTGCGAGGCTGGCCACACTCTGCTGTGAGAGCACTCGGCGGGGCCAGAGCCTCGGGTGAGGTGAAGAGGGTTCCTGCATGGCTGGCGGCCCCACGTGGAGTACCCGAACACGGGCAGGGCATCAGACTGGCTGGGGTGTTAGAGCCCACGGTGGGGGTGTGGATCCACATCAAGGAGGGGGCAATAGCAGTGAGGGGGAGATCGGTCCCACAGAGCGGCCCGGTTAAAGATGACGGTAGCAGAGGTGGAGGGACTGTGTGTGTTGGATTGGACTTGCTGTATAGGGTGAACTCTTGGTTTTCAGTTTGTATACGTATGCGTGCATGTGGAGATAAACGTGGACCCGAACGTGTGGAGTGTGCGTGTGCGTGTCTCCGGCACACGTGTCTTCACTGTCTGCTGAGAGGGCCTGCTGGTGGCTGCACCCAGCACCCAGACTTCCTTCCTAAGTGCCGTTCTTCAGCCATGAGGGCTCTTCGTGGGGAAGCAGATACATTCTGCAAAATAACGGGCCTACACTCTTCAGAAGTCAAGGAAGGATGGAGGAGCTTGCTGTGGAGTGCATGAGTGAGACACGGGCTGCCGCTACAACGTGGTTCTGACATGGTGTGATTTGCCGTTAGGAGCACTGAGATCATCAGGGAAGCTTGAGCGAGGTCTGAGGGACAGAAGCAACTAGTAATGTATCAGTTGTAATCTGCAGATTTGGGGGAATCTAGAGGACATCTTTGTTTATGGGAAATATACGCTAAATTATTTGAAGTAATAGGACAGCATGTCTGCAGCTTATTCTCAGGTAGTTCAAGAAAAAATACTTTATTATATTTTTCTGTAAGTTTGAGATTGCTTCAAAGTAAAAGATAGTCTTCTCCAAAAAATTTTTAAAATTAAACCAAATTGTTCAACCGTGTTGCCTGCTGCTGAGCAGTCCACCAAGACGAAAACTATCCAGAAGCCATCGGATACCTTAGAACAGTTGTTGGTGGGTGATGGAGGCAGAGACCAGAGCGACAGGGGTTGGCACTGGGACAGGTGACGTGCAAATGGCCACTGTTGTCAACTCTTCAGAGGTTTTTCTGGGAAGGGGGACGAAGGACCCTCCGAAGCAGGGGACTGTGGTGAGGGGTGTGGAGATAATGATGTATGCAGGAATACTTGGACAATTAAGAAGCTATAGCCCAAGGAGGGGAAGTTTTGGAGAAATTCTGTCTTCAGCTATTTGAAGATCTTGCAAAGTCAAAGAGATGCTTTGTTTTAATTTTCGGAGGAAAGAAGTAGAGCCAGTGTTTACGGAGCAGGGGCTTCTGACTAACGCGTTGAGCCGTCCAGCAGCTGAGTGGTTGGTGGCCTTGCACGAAGTGAACTCCTGACCCAAACAGTGGCAAGCAGAAGCTGTTCCTGGAAGTGATTCCTCTGGTGACTTAGGACTGAGGCCAGGTGGACCTCCAGCTCCCACTGCGCACTCAGGCCCATTGTCATGTGAGTTTGTTCAAATAGGAAGTCCTCAGCCCTTTCTGAAATCTTGAGTCTAAGTGGAAATGACCAGTGCTTGGGGCTCTACGTCTGCCTTAACCACCGTGTGGGAATTAAAAGGACCGTGCGGTCGGCTGCCTCTCAGCGGGTTTCTTTGCTGCGCTTACCACAGGGGTAGACAGTCTCACCCTTGCAGTGACCAGGGAATCCCTTGGTTAAACATTATTTTGAGTTGGGGAAGGTCCGATCGCCCACCTGCAATCAGGCCAGTGGCCACGAAGGTGTTACGGCTGGAGCACAGCGCCCTGGTTCTTTGCGCTTCAAAGGGCCCTTTGTGTGCGGGTGATGACAGCAGCTTGGGGGGGTATAGGATTGGTCACGGGGATTATCCTCTGTATTATCTTCCTGCTTTTTCTTGGAGCCTGGTTTCTTTTTAGAGACGGTGTATTCGGAAGTGAGAAGGGTAAGAACAGTAGCAAGGTAGCGCACCCATGAGTTTATGTTCATGGGATATAGAAAACTGACATTTGTCTTCTTATGTATTTAGAAGAATATGTTGTCACAGCAGTGAAAAACAGATGAGTTACTAGCAGGCAAGTGGGAAAACAGCAGTAGTGTGGATTCTTGTGACCTGCAAATAAATTATAACTGTGGAGGGACAAGGAGCTTATGATAATGATGTTCTTTCTGGGGACTCCTGAAAAAACACTCTACCTTTTAAGTGTCTGCGAAAGCATGGCCCTTCACAAAATTACTCTCTGAAACACTCCATTTTATGTATCACAATATCACATGAAATAGGAATTAAAATAGTATTGTGGCTCCTGTTTATCTAAAAAGAAGGCCTCTATTTTTTTCCTGCTGGTAATTTATATATTGAAATGTTACTTAGGAGCGCCTGGGTGGCTCGGTCGTTAAGCATCTGCCTTCGGCTCAGGTCATGATCCCAGGGTCCTGGGATCGAGCCCCACATCGTGCTCTTTGCTCTGCGGGAGGCCTGCTTCTCCCTCTCCCACTCCCCCTGCTTGTGTTCCCTCTCTCTCTGTGTCTCTCTCTGTCAAATAAATAAATAAAATCTTTAAAAAAAAATGTTACTTGTAAGAATCTGAACAACTCATCATTAGCAATCTGTAACTCATCCCAACTTAAATTTTTTAATGGATTTTTAGGTTGTTCTACAAATACGCTTTCTTACGAATACAGAAAGAGAGACCAGTTTGGTACAAGTATAATATCTTTTATTCCAAGAATTTGAAAATAATCTCTTTAAAGTTTTTTCACGATTATTTTCCGGCAACATTCTGTGAACAAAAACATGGTTTTCGAAGGCCACAAATTAAGGAGATGTGAGATTTCTGAGGTCAGGGAGGTTGAAACAAAGCTTCTCGGAGATGGCTTTTCTCAATCTTTATTTTAATGCTGTATTTCTCTCTGACCTCAGAAAAAACCTGTGTTGAGTTTTAAAAAATATTACCTCTTTCAGCGTCTTCATACGTAGTTGTTGAAACATGTGAAGACTCACCTATATGAAAATACGAGCTTTGAAAATTCTGCTCACCAGCCATCTCATCCCTAGGAGTTTGCTGAAGGAGAAATGTGGATATAAAAAGGATTGGGTCCTGAGATGTTTAATGCCTTATTTTTAAATAAGATCATGGGTTGTGGCCTAAATGTCCAACAGCGAGGGAATGAGGACATAAGTTATGGTGCACCCGCTTGTGCGTGAGGACCCTCGTGAGACACGGAGCAAATGGGAAGGTGTGGCCATCTGCTTAGAAAAACAGGAAGATGTGTTCACAGAAGGTCCACGCGTCTGCAGACAGAGGCAGGAAGAGAGGCCAGTGTAGTCCTAGGGGTGGGACTGAAGGCACGCTTCCCTGTTGGAAAGCCACTTGGCATAAATAAAAACTGGCTTTCAAAGATGGATTTGGCCACGATTGGGCATTTTGCTCAGAACCCCTGCTGCACATAGCAGATGTGGACCCCTGAGTTCGAGTCCTCAGGGCCGTCGGCTGCCAGGCCTCTGCTCAGCCTTGGTGCGCCATCTTGTACTCCTTTCTCTCCTGTAAAGCTCGGTGGGAGCTTTGCTTTTTGGATTGGTTACCTTAAAAAAAATTATTTTCCATCACTGTATGTGAACAAGGACATGGCACGGCACTCAGGTAGGACTTTGGGCACCAAATTGAGCTTCTCTGTCTCTGTGTTATTTGACAAAATCTGTTCAGTTGGGGTTGCATTTTAAAAGGCAAGTGCTTACAGCATTACTGATGATTAAAATAAAATAGAACCAACAAAAAGAGCCGTATCTGTGGCAGGAGGTTGTTTCTGTCTGCACGTGGCTGAAACACCATTTGGAGAGACAGAGAGAGACCTGGAGACACAGAGTGACAGGGTGGGGCGAGCCTGACATTCAGGAGGGAGGAGGCGGACATCAATGTTAGATTTTCTGTGTTCTTTGTGTCCTTTATCCTCAAGCTGCAGCCACCTCCTCATCCAGTTCCTGAGAAGAATGTGATACTTAGTGAATTTTTTCCACATGCCTCCACTAAGACATTCCTAAAGCTTCGTTCCCCCCCGACAGTCAGTGACAAAAGGCACAGAATTGCATCTTTGAGTGTTTGAGAGGCATGGCCACTTAACTACCTGATCAAGGCATGGGCAGGATCTGTGTTTTCACATTCTGAAAGTAAAAGTATGGTAGTCCGTGTCTTCTGATTAAATCAACCCTACAGACGTCTTTATGTGTTCTGTGCAAGTATTTTTTTTTAAATAGTTCTGTCAGGAAAATTACAGGGGACTTTTTGGTTTTGAAGAACTGGGTGGTGTTTTAATGATGTTACGAGGTATGCTACACATTTTACTTCATTAGAGTTAACTTCTTGTCCACCCTGTTCCAAGGAGGAGTAGAAAGAGAAGTTTTTTCAGACTGTTCAGAGAGTAGTTACGAGAGGAATAACAGAATTTAAACCTTTCAACATGTGTATAAACGGCAGGGTCTGTGTGATAAACACATTTTTCTAAATTCATTACAGTGTGTTAGATGTAATTCTTTGAGCTGGCAGATCTTTCCACTGTGTATGAGAAACAAAATAGAGTAGTTGCAATTTAGTGTAATCTATTTAAAATACATGTTCTTTCCTCTATTTGAACAATCTGTCCAAAATGCAGTCCATTCATGTGGGATTTTGCCTGTACAGCTCTGAGTGGGAGTCAGTAGTTTCTTTGTTCGTCACTATGGAAACAAGTCAGCCTATCCCGAATGGCTGTCAGATCCCGCAGAGTGATGCTGGCGGCTCAGCATAACTTCACCACGGAGCAGGCTGGCGCTGCCATCCCCTCGCCCGCAGCTCTTTCCCGCTGGGAGCCCAGCCATGCAGGACCTGCCCCGGCGGTGCTCGGCCCTGCCCTTCCTCAGCTCCTTCTTCCAGGGCCGCCGGCACTCGTCCTCGGACCCTGTCCTGCAGCATGGCCGGTGTGGCTCGGCCGCCCAGACGCTCTCCTCGTCCTCTCTCCAGGTGATGGTGGCAGCGGCCTCCGTCAGCTGTGCCGAGAGAAACCCAACTAGCCTCCAGAGAAAAAGTAAAGCTCTTTTCCTTCTTAAAGATCGCCACAGCTTTGAGTTTAAATTCAGACTGTTGACAATTAATTCTACATTGTACTTTCACTGTCTGTTATGCTAAGAGCTTCAGTGGACATGTAATAGGAGATAAAGTGATTGAATGTTTTGTGCTTTTGCATTAAAAATGTAATTTTTGAAAAAATTCATTCTCTTGTAAAAGATCTGCTTTTATGGTTTCTTCCTCTTCATTACCAATATGACATGTGGAGATTATTGTGTGTGAAAGCCTTTTCTATATTAAGAGATCATGCACTCAGATGAAAAGGAAACCGTTTTATTTCTGGCAAAATGAAGGGAATGTAGCCCCGGCTCGTCATCTACAATCCTGAGGTGACATGGAAGCTGTTTCTCATGTTACTGTTGCATTTGGAGAGTGGAATTTTGAATCCTCTCTTCCTTGTATGTTCTAGGAAATTCAGGACGTCCAACACCAAAGTACACGAAAGTCGGAGAGCGCTTACGGCATGTGATTCCCGGACACATGGCCTGCTCCCTGGCGTGTGGTGGCAGAGCCTGCAAGTACGAAAGCCCAGCGCGCTGGGGCGAGCAGGGGCAAGCCATCAACGGGGTGTACTCATCGTGGTGAGTGAGTCTGCGGGGCCCGTGGCCGTGCAGGAGGGGGCACAGGGGTGGGAAGGCGGAGGGCCCCGCCTCCGCCCTGGCCTTGCAGCTTGATGAGCCGCGTGATCTTGGCTGCCTCACGTGGGTGTTCCGAACTTCTTCTGTAAAATGGAAATAATAAAACCAGCCCACAGGGGTTTTTTAATTAAGTGAAATGATGTACGTAAATCTTAAAAAAGTGGTAACGAGATAGCTCTTAAGTATTGGAAGTTGCTAGAAATAATGTGCTCAGCTATAAATTTGAGAAGGCAGGAGGTACATACATGGTTTGTCAGTTTCACACAGGTACGTGTTAGCCTCATTTCTTTTTGTTCCCATCTTCTGGATGAAAGGGCACACTTCCACGCAAATACACCGCCCGCGTGCCTCAGTAGAGAGCGGTGCACGTTGTTGGCTCAGCAGGCAGGGTGAATACGGGTGCATGCTTTATGGTGTGCAGATGTGATTCATTCTGCAGTGAATCCTTCTGCTGCTTGTTATTAACGGTAAACTGTTAAGTGTACCTCTTTTGATGTAGTGATGTCTCTGATGAATTCTGATAATCAAGCCAGATCACCTTTGTTTGTTTTGTTTGTTTGTTTTTTAAAGATTTTTTATTTATTTATTAGAGAGAGCACAAAGGGGGGGAGCAGAGAGAGAAGGAGAAGCAGACTTCCCGCTGAGCAGGGAGCCTGATGTGGGGCTTAATGTAGGGCTCGATCCCAGCACCCAGAGATCATGACCTGAACCGAAGGCAGACGCTTAACCTACTGAGCCACCCAGATGCCCCGCCAAATCACCTTTGAAGCCCACTAAGAGGAATTCACGGTTTAAAGAACTCTCTAGTGGTGAATCATTTCCTGCAGCAAGAATCCATTTCCAAATTAGACTTTCGTCAACCGGCTTACCTAACTTGCAGCCTGGGCTTTTTTATATTTGCTGGCACGTGTGTAGTGATAGAGTTGGGGTCCATTGTCATTGCCATTCCCCACAGATCATATTCTAGTCTAAAGAATGTTGTGTGAAAGCAAGCACTAGGCCTGAGGTGTGCTCGGACCATAAATATCCAATCATGCAGCTTGAGATCACGTTAATATTTTTGGTTTATGGTTGACTAAACATCTGAGTCTTTTTCACCTGTCATGCTTTCATGGTACTTCTCTCCTCGTCTTATACTAAGTACTACTGAATTTGGTGGGGGAGGCCCCCATCAATTTTCAGGGCTTGCCCCAGCAGGGAGGCATGGTATCTTTCTGGATTGTGCTCTGCTCAGCTGATGTCTCTGTTACTCATCAGGCTCATGTGACCCATAGCTCCCGATAGACTGCCTGACGTACCTTTCACCAGACCCCTGAGGAGGGGCAGCTGTCTGTTGGGGGGCCTCTGTCCATTTGTCCTCAGGCCAGCACTGTGCTATACACTGTTAAATTATTATGTCATCTTCATAAAGCTCCTGAAAGTAGGCGTGGTTAATGTCATTCTGTTGATGAAGGAATTGAGGTCCAGAGAGACTAATCTAGTACCCAGCTAGAAGTAGAAAAGCCAGCATTTGAAACCAGGCCCAGATGACTCCAAAGCCCATATGTTTTGCTGAATTACAATAACTCAGCATTTATTCCTAATCACGTGCCAGGATTTGTGCTAAAGACTTTATACCCACATTGTGTTGAATTCTCGTGCCAACCCTGTGAGGCAGGCGTTATCCCTACTTAACATAATAGGTAACTGAGGGGCAGAATTACCTTTGCTGCTCAACGAGGTTCCTCCACAACATCCACTAGAATCTCACGAGAGTACTTGAAACCACACTGCCGGAGTCCACAAATACTTTACATCCTGGAATTTTTTCCAGGGATTCAGGGTTTCTTAGAGCCCTCATTGTGATGCAAAATTGAAGCCAGAATTTGTATAAGAAAATTGTTCTAGATTTGTTAAAATCATAGAAAAGTAGGGACTTGATATCTCGTTCTCTTAGTTCTTAGAGCTGGAACGTTCCAAGTTTTGTGCATCTCACCAGCCCCTCCTCCCATCCTAGGGTCACTGAGAATATCCTAGCCATGGCTCGCCCGTCCACTGAGCTCCTTGAGAAGTACCGCCTCATCGAGCAGTTCCAAAGGTAAATGCCGTGTCGTTGACACACTTGCTAAGCCAATTCGCATGTTCTTGTCCATTGCTTTTGACGTCAAATAGTCAAACGATAGGCAGTGGACAGCTTATTTCGACTAGGAAATTGAGGTTTTTGAGAGTGATTAATAATGTTTATTAATGCCAAAAATGCTTGATTTTTTTTAAACACTTGCCCTCAAAATAACTTTTTTATTTTCTCCTGTCAGCCATGGCATAAAAACAGTCATCAACCTGCAGCGCCCTGGTGAGCATGCCAGCTGTGGGAACCCTCTGGAACAAGAAAGTGGCTTCACGTACCTTCCGGAAGCTTTCATGGAGGCTGGCAGTAAGTCCTTCCACCTCCCCTCCATGAGTTACCAAGAACAGCACCCAGACTCTTGTCTGCCCAGCTCTCCCGTCGTTACCGGGTGATAGAATGACCGCTTTCTGCCGGGGGTGGGCTCCCTACGGAGAAGATGAGCTGACTGATTCTAGATAATGTGGCCATTCTTCTCGGGTGGTGCTGCTGAAAGTACAGGATTCCTTTTGTCCTGTGAGAGGGATCTTGGGAGGGGCCCTGTAGAAACAATGCCCGCGTTAGTTACCATGGACACTGGCCCTGCTGCTCTGCGCATCCCATAGTCCTTGTTTCTGCCTCACACTCAGGCCCTGCAGGCTTCGTGAGTCCCCACTCGCCTGGGTCACACAGTGTACACATGGCAGCAGGATTGGAACCCGGGACTCACTCATGCCCTTACTGCTGCCGAGCTCTGCCTCTGGGTAGGACGCAGGGAGTCTTTATGTGACAATCCCAGAAGCCCCAGTCTTGGGAGCCTAGGGATGGAGTCCACCGAACACATGCCATTCAGGACCAGACTGGAAAGGACCAACCCTGGCCACTTTGGGGACTTGTTTTTAAGAAGTGTGTGTCTAGCTTTTTTTGTCTCCACTGGGTGGAAAATCTGTATGTACCCACCTTGTGCCATTTATGAGTCCTTTAGACACATTGCCATACTTAAACAAGATGCCATGCTTTCCCTCTGTAGCTGAGTAATTTGGGCCAAGGTCGGGGACTTTATTAATTTGTAATCCTGTTTCACCTTAATTCTTTCTGGCTGAGTTTTAGCAGGAAATATCTTTTTTTTTTTTTTTTTTTAACAGATTTTATTTATTTATTTGAGACAGAGAGAATGAGAGAGAGAGAGAGAGCACATGAGAGGGGGAGGGTCAGAGGGAGAAGCAGGCTCCCTGCCAAGCAGGGAACCCGATGCGGGACTCGATCCAGGGACTCCAGGATCTTGACCTGAGCTGAAGGCAGTTGCTTAACCAACTGAGCCCCTAGCAGGAAATATCTTAAGTAATATAGAATGTGCTTTGTGAGAAATGTTAACAGTGAACTTACTGGAAATGTAAAAAGTCTATTATTTTAGGCCTCTGCATCCAGTTCAGTCCGTGTGCCTTACAGCTTTACACTTTTCATGAATTCACTTCCTTTCTTCAGATGGCTACGCAAGTACTTTTCCTCGATGTTAATTGTTTTTTCATGTTTTCTTTTTTTCATTGTCCAGTTTATTTCTACAATTTTGGATGGAAGGATTATGGTGTAGCATCGCTCACCACCATCTTAGATATGGTGAAGGTGATGACATTTGCCTTACAAGAAGGAAAAGTAGCTGTCCATTGTCATGCAGGGCTTGGTCGGACAGGTAAATAACTAGGAAGTGGATTTATTGTCTTGTAGCATATTTAAACATGTAAAGAATAGTATTTCGTAATTCTAGAGGATAAATATTTTTCAGAATCCTATCAAAGTTTTGGAGTCAAATGGTAGAAGCCACTGAAAGAAATTAGAAATAACTTAAACAAATGGTTTCAGTGATCATTTATTTGTGAGAGTATTTTTGAGAGACTTAAGCCTGAAAACTCATCATATTTAGTAAACAGATGGGTTTCCACAGCTCACTAAATGATTATTCTGGTTATTCTTTTTCAAAGGAAAAAAGCCCCAACACTTTATTTATAATACATAATATCTTTTTAAAATGTAATTTTCCTTAACCAAAACAATGAAAATAGAAAGCATTGTTTTATTTGGTGTGTTCTAAGCACTTTACACAAACTGTTTCTTTAAGCCTTTAGCAACAATGTGAGTCTTGAAGGAGCTTAAGTAACTTGCTACATTGAGTAAGTGGCAGAGCCAAGATTTAAATTCGTGGCTGGAAGGAATTTATTTGTGAAGGGAGTCTATCTGTGCCTAAAATTCTATATAAAAATCAATGATTTTACTTAAAAATGCAGCAGATCTCAATGCAGTGCTGATACTGGGGCAAAAATAAATACTGTAAGGTTAGAATATTAATTGTCATCTGGTCCAGCCAGACACCTGAGCTCAACACTGTCCACAGTGTACCTGTGTACCCGCCTCCAGTTCTCCCACCTGCTTGGGAGTGTGTTCAGGGCAGGGACTCAGTTCTGCCTGAGAACGTCAGCTCTTAGGGTCCAGCTAAAATCTCACTGTTCTTGGGGATTCCACACGACAGCACTGCAGATACTTCCTACTTACACTGAAGTGCCATGTCCTGATGAGAAAGATTTGTGGGACACTGTACCTACTGGGAACCATGCAGTTTGCAGAGGTCCTGATTTTCATGTGTAACGTGATTAACAAACTTGGTGAATCACACAGATGTCTTCTGATTTGCCTTTTACCTTGATATTAGTTAACTATCAAAGTTGGATTAATTGATTATCACCACTGTGTTATTCATTTTAATTTAAAATTAATTAACAAGAATAATAAGGTTTATAACATTAAGATTGTTTCCTTTAATAATAAGTATTTATCAAATAAAGTTATATCTTGGTCTAGAGAAAAGCACTATTAGTGTAGAGAAAAGTCCAGAAGTAAACTGTCAGTGTGAATAATCCCCAAAGAAAAAAAGCCCGAAAAGGAAGAATGCCAGGCTGGGAATGTGGCAACAATCGATGGCAAAGGTGGCAGGAGTAGGAAGTAAGTGTGCAGTCAGGGCGGGGGATGGAGTGAACTGTGCTCGGCTCCTTATCCTCTTCAGACCAACTTCAACAGGGATGAAAGCAAATCCTGCTCTACTTCCTGCTCTGAACTGCTTTTAAAATATTCCATCCAGTCAATCCATACACTGTTTGGACCTTCCCCTAAACCCCCTCTCACTCCCTCATGCCCTCACCATACTTTCTGCCTCATCCCCTTACCACACTCACTCCCTCATCCCCCTCACCCACACTGTCTCCCTCATCCCCTCAGCCCCTCTCACTCCCTCCTCCCCCTCACCCACACTCACTCCCTCATCCCCTCACCCCTGCTCACTCCCTCATCCCCTCACTCACACTCACTCCCTCATGCCCCTCACCACACTCTCTCCCTCAACTCTTCACCACACTCTCCCTCATCCCCCTCACCCCCGCTCACCCCACTCTATCCCTCATCCCCTCACTACACTCATTCTCTCATCCCCTTGCCCCCTCTTACTCCCTCATCCCCCTCACCCACACTCTCTCCCTCATCCCCTCACCCATACTTACTTCCTTTCAGGGTACAGAGATGACTGCGGATTCTCAGTCAGGGGGAGAAGTGACATATAGACAGGTGAATAAACACTTGTACAAGAAGTCAGTAAGTTATAATTGTCCTTAAAATGATCCTTTATATGGTTTCCTGACATGTATTCAAAATTTAAAACTTAAAGACTGATAAATAAATAAGTTATAAACTTTTTCATACCAATCTTCTCTTCTTCACCTCTAGGTGTTTTAATAGCATGTTACTTAGTTTTTGCAACAAGAATGACTGCTGACCAAGCAATTATATTTGTTCGGGCAAAGCGACCCAATTCCATACAAACTCGAGGACAACTACTCTGTGTAAGGGAGTTTACTCAGTTTCTGATTCCTCTTCGCAATATATTCTCTTGCTGTGACCCCAAAGCACATGCTGTTACTTTAGCACAGTATCTTATTCGCCAGCGGCATCTGCTTCATGGTTATGAGGCCCGACTTCTGAAACATGTACCCAAAATTATCCACCTCGTTTGCAAATTGCTCCTCGACTTAGCCGAGAACAGGCCAGTAGTGACAGAAGAGGTGGCAGAAGTGCCCAGTCTGTCTGCCGAAATTGAGAAGACAGTTTCTGAGATGATCACCCTGCAGCTGGATAAAGAGTTGCTGAGGCAGGGCAGTGACGCATCAGATTCCTACCCCCCCACTGCAGTGCCCACAGATTTTGAGAATCAGGATGTGATTCTTTCCAGCGAGCAAGAGATTGACCCTCTTTGGAAGAGACGGAATGTCGAGTGCCTTCAGCCCCTGACTCATCTGAAAAGACGATTCAGCCACAGTGACTCAGATTTAAAGAGGGCTGAGTCGCTTCTGGAGCAGGGGGGATCTCCGTGGACAGGGCCTGCCCAGGTGTTGCTTGGCCATCATCCCGGGCAGCAGAAGCCCATCAGCCACTGTTACACCCCCCAGTCTCCACAGCTTGATCCAAGTAAGGAAAAGCTGGTCCAAAATACATTCTCTTTCTGGAATCAGGCTAAATTTGGAGGCCTGGAAGGACTCAAAGATGAGGGGTCACCGGTTTTCCATAGGGAGACTATTGCAAAGGAAGTACAGCGGAGTAGAACCTTCTCTTCGGGTGTTTCAAGTTCATACAACCCTAGGGAACCAGTTACACCGAACCTTGCAGATACCCCTACGGAACCAAACTGTTCTCCCCAGCAAGCGCCCCACTGTCAGGACGGAACTCCTGCTGGTTGCTGCTCCGACACCCCCCGTGGCCCCGTGGACTGTGGCTTCAGCCCCAAAGCACCCTTCTCCGGTGGACGCATCCGAGCCCAGGACAGCAAAGATCTGTCTGCAGTTGCTCCACACACTGCTTTGCAGTCTGAATTGAGTGTTGAAGCCAGGAGAATACTGGCAGCCAAAGCCCTGGCAAGTTTAAATGAGTTCACAGAAGAGGAGGAGGTGAAAAGGAAGGTAGAAATGTGGCAGGTACTTGTATTTCATTTGATTATGTGTGTGGGGGAAATACTTATGTCAGAACAAAAACAATACATTTTACCAAATTTAAGTATTATGGGAATTTGAAGACCTGTTTATGTCATACGTAACTTTTGAACTTCAGGTTTCTCAATCTCTGTGTGAAAGAAAGCGCTCAGTGCTTAGCACTTAGCAGGGCCCTTGGAGCAGGGCATTGATGCTGATGCATGTGGCAGCTTCCTGCTTTCCTGCTGGGTTTGTGGGATGGACAGACCTAAGCAGACAGCTTTAGGAACTAACTTGTGCACCGCTAACCTGAGTCTGGTGGGGAGAATCACTGACCAAGAGACATACATGAAATCAGAGAAAATTCTTTTCCAAAGTCATCAACGCAAGTGTTGAGTGAGGTCAGGAGGACACGTGATGGATGCTGTCTGCTCAGCATCCCTTCCCGCAGACTTCCCAGTGCACCCCAATGAGGCAACAGCCAGATTCCACAAAGCAAATGGGAGCAAGCCACAGAGTACCTTTGTGTCATTAGGTTTTTAAAAAAGCTTTTATTTATTTAGAGAGAGCAAGAGGGGCACAGGGAGAGAGAGGATCCCAAGCTCAGCACCAAGCCTGACGTGGGGCTCCATCTCACGATCCTGAGATCATGACCTGGGCTGAAATTGAGTCAGACGCTTAACTGACTGAGCCACCCAGGCACCCCTGTGCCAATAGTTTTACCCGAGGTTGTGTCTTTGGGGCCCATTTCTTGGCTTTTACTTAAATTAGAATGTGCAATTTTAAATTTTAACCCCTTTTTGTGGTGTATTTTCATTAGAAACACAATCTTAAATCAGTTGTGCTCTTTGCCCTGAATGAGCAGCTGGTGTAGACAAAGGGCAGGCCTTACCACCTAATTATCAGAAACTAGTAAACTGCCCAAATGTGGGGCTGACCTGGGGAGGCCTGGCTCAGTGAAACTGAGACTTGTTCGCCTATAATCTCCCACGAATTATTTGTGTATGTGCTCCTCTGTATTCTACATTAATTAGGCAAGGCATGTACACTTCCCAGAAGGTTCAGAACCTTCCAGATGCAGAGGTGGGAAAACTAGGCCCAGAGCCTTGCACCACTTACAGCTGTGGACTGCAGAGCATGTGCACATTGTTTGTCAGAACCGCAGGTGTTTCCTGAGCAAATCGCTACATATATTGATTTCTTACAACACGAAGTATTTTTTCTTTTTTTTTTTTTTAAAGATTTTATTTACTTCACAGAGAGAGATACAGCGAGAGAGGGGACACAAGCAGCGGGAGTGGGAGAGGGAGAAGCAGGCTTCCCGCGGAGCAGGGAGCCCGATGCGGGGCTCGATCCCAGGACCCCGGGATCATGACCTGAGCCGAAGGCAGACGCTTAACCGACTGAGCCACCCAGGCGCCCCAACACGAAGTATTTTTTCTTACTCTGAACTGAACAAGCCTTTGGCTCGTTCTGGCTCAGTCTGCGGGCCCTTCCCTTGTAACACCATAGCCACGAGAGCTAGTGGTTGGACCCCTCATAGGTCAGCCCAGCATGGGCCAGACTGTCGGAGCACCTCACACAGAAAAGCATTTTCCAGAGGTGAACACGACCCTTTTGTTTGGATAGGCTTGCCCTTTGTTTCACTTTCTGGATTTTATGATGGGCCTTTCAGCAATAAAACAACTTGAGTTCTGGAAAGAGTCCAGTGAACTGTGATTTGGACGGCATGGGCTGCCTGTGCCCGCGCTAGGCCCTCTTCCTTCTGCTGCATCACCTGCTCTCTCAGGGACCCCGGAGGGCAGAGGACACCCTAAGATTCTTCGTTAATCTTCACAGTCCTTATGAATTAAGTATCACAGGTAGGGAAGCCGAGGGTCACAGGGGTCAAGGCACATGCTCAAGGTCATGTGGCCCGAATGTGGCAGGGCCGGGACGCAGCTCATGAGTTTAATACTTTGCTAAGTCCCCTTGAGTATTTCAGAAAACATGACTATGTAACGGCATTTTACTGGGAGGGCCTTTGACTTGTCCCGTTCTGCCCAGCTTCTGGTTACTGCAGAGCAGATCTGCTGTGTATATGACCCGTGGGGAACGGGGCCTCCATACAACTAAACATATTGGCTTTTTTATAAGATAATAAAGAGGAACCAGAGGAACCCAGAGCCGGAGGACCCTGGCAGCGGGGCAGGAGCATCACGTCTGGGGTCAAGCAAAACCCAGGGAATGCCGTCTGCCCCGCTCTGCTTTGGGCTCCTGGGCAAGTACCCTCTTTCCTGGGCCTGCACATCTGCCGTCAGGGCCTCACTTCAGGGGGCTGTAGGAATCGGATAAGCCACATGCTACAGGCTGTCCTGTTCTAAGCTTTGTGAACATACCAGATGTGTGAATGAATGAATGTGCAATTATTATGCTTATTCCTGTAGCACACATAGACTTTATTTACTAATGCATAAAACTGAGCCCCATCAGAAGTTAAAATTTTCCTGTTTTTCCCCTGCTCTCTGCGAGGTAAACTGTTAAGGCCTCCTCCTTAACTTATCTCCAGCATTCAGGGCATGGGCAAGACTTGCTCGTCCCTTCCCCTGTCCAGTCTCAGGATGTGGGGCTGGCTCTGTGGCCAGGCCTGCATGGGACTCTGAAAAGGAACGTGAGACAGATGTGTCTGCCCAGTTGCAGACTGTTCAGCACTTTTCTGGGGCCCACTTTGAAGTTTTAGTCAGCTTTTCCTCATCCCAGGGTAATTTGCAAATGTTGTCTTATGTATGCTTTTTTGTCTAACATTCTACTCCATCACAGTAAGTATTTGTCTTTTGTCCCAAGGAACCTAAAACGGAAGGCTCCCTCTTCCTGAACAGCGTCTGTGGTTTCAGAGCCCGGTGGAGAGCTTAGCGTTTGGGCCAGCTGAGCCCCTCTCTGAGGGAGCTTTAGGGCACATGTGGGGCAGGGGGTCAGCTTCACAGAGGGAAACTGAGGCTTGGAGAGACTCAGCATCTCAGCCCAGTGTGCCACCTGGAGGTGGGGGCACTGGGAGAGGTCCCCATCCACCCAAAGCCCGAGACTGTCACTCATGAACAGCCTGAAGGCCATCAAACCTCAAACAGTGCTACCTCCCTGTCCCTCCCCCCTCCCTCCTCCTCCTCATCCCTTGCCCTCCCCTTCCTCCCTCCCTGCCCCTCTCTTCTTTTCCCTCTCCCTTCCTCCCCCCTCCTCTTCCCCTCCCTTTTTCCTCCCCTCCCCTCTCCTTCTTCTCCATTCTCCTCTTTCTTCCCTTCTTTTAGAAAGAACTAAATTCCCGAGACGGAGCTTGGGAAAGAATATGTGGCGAAAGGGACCCTTTCGTCCTGTGCAGTCTCATGTGGTCTTGGGTGGAGCAGCTGAAGGAGCCTGTGGTCACCAAAGAGGACGTGGACACATTGGCTGGCAGCCACGCACATGCCACAGAAGCACTGTTTTTATTAGAGAAGGTAAAGAGGCTGTTGGGCGGTTGATGAAGTTAACCATGGCCCTTAGTTCAGGCTTCGTGCACAAAAATCCATTATGAAGAAGGGGACTTGTGCAGAATCCCATATCTGGGTCTAATCTAGGTTTTTCCGAGGTAAGAAGAAATGCACACCCAGCATCAGGTGTAGAAGATACAACACCAGACGAGGAGAACGCCCGTAACCCAGCAGCACCACTCTGAACATTGCACGTCCGTTCTGTCAGACTTAGTGCATTTGTTAATGTGGTCACGGACGACCGTATACTTCATTTTTCAGACACACACGGACACGAATGCACACGCTCGCACATGTGCGCACATGCCAGTAAAGGTGAGGACGCCCTGGATCCAGAGTCCGTTTCCCAGTCTGCCTTCTCAGGCCCTGTGTGAGGGGCTGAGAGAGGAGGTCACCCCTGGGGCAGTGGCCAGGCCCTTGCCAGGTCCTAATTTCCGTTTTCCCCTTCATTTATCTCCATGGCCCGGACAGGGTGAGGCCCCATCTCTCAGGAAAGGCAGTCAGCGTGTGTCACAGCAGGACCTGAGCCCCAGTGGCTCCGCACACAGCTTGCGCCCGTCTGTCCCATGGCGCCCGCTGCACCTTCGTCTTCCTTCACTCCAACCCCTGCACGTAGGGTGTTTGCATTATTTCAGGGTTTTACTTCGGTAGCCATCCCTGTAATGATCACTTGTGCTTGCAGGGTTTTCTGCATTTCCGATTAGGCCCTCAGTAGGTTTCCAGAAGCACAGTCAGTGGCTCTCAGGGGCGAGTGTACAGGACCATGTCGGCTCCAGAGGTGGTGTCTCCTTTGCTTCTCTAAAGTGAACAGCCCCTGGGAGTCAAGTCGGACACGTTCCTTGGGGACCTTCCCCCTTAAGTTCCAGTGGGCGCACTGCTGGGGGGCCACGGCTGTCTCTCCCCTTCCCCGCCTCCCTCCGCAGCTCCAGCCACAGGCAGGGCGTGCTCGTACTGTCCCTGGCTGCCCACTAGTCCACGGACCACCGTGGCACATCGGCATCCGCTAGCCGAACTGAAACAGTTGTGTCTGGAAACAAGTGGATCCTCTCATTGGTTCACTGCAAGGAAGACTTTTGATTTGAAGTCACACTGATATTCATATTCAATTATACTTTATGTAATAACTAAGCAGCTTTGATTTTATCTCCTGAAAGTTTTTCAAATTATATTAACACCTAACAGGAAACATGTTAGAGCCCTTGGTAGAGAGTTTGGTGTTTGAGGTCATGAGTACTTGGTCGCACACCAGCTCCTGGCTCTGCACTTGCTTTGAGTTTATGTTCGGAGGCATTTTTTAAAACCACTTGTTTGATTTTGATTTCTGCAAAAACAGGGCCAGCACCAGACCATTCTCTGTGTGTTGCACTGCATAGTGAGTCTGCAGGCGATCCCTGTGGACGTGGAGGAAGCCATCCTCATCCGCGCCATTAAAGCCTTCACCAAGGTGGGTCACATGCTGCTGTCGGCATAATTGCAAATCAGAATCCAGAGCCCCCCCCCCCACCTGCTCTAAAATAAAACTTTCAGTATGTTTTTCCTTAATGGAAACATGTTTGACACTTCTCAAACACAGTTGTAGACTTTGGCCAAAAAATGTTAGTTTCTCAACAGTGATATTAGAAAAAGCTGAACTGTGGGTTTTTTGAAGGAGAACATTGGAACAAAGAGCTTTCGTACAGAAACAATTGGATGTTGAGAAAATTCTTTTAAATCGTGTGCCAAGTAGGAGAGAATCTTTTCTGGTTGAGCCCATTCTACTTTGGGCCGAAATGCGTAACTGACCACTGAGAACCCAGCATCCAGCAGCGATGACCCGGGACCCTGCCCTAGTTGGGACATCAAAGCAGAAAGTAATAAAAAAAGTTTCCTCTCTATGCACATCCTTTTGGCTTGCAGCAGTCCATCCTGGCTGAAGCAAGAACCAGGGCCATGCCGGGAGAAAAGGCTCCCCTCAGCCCTTCAGTTTGGTTCCTGTCACAGGGCATGTGACACTGTCCTGAAGCACAGAGCCCAGCTTCTCAACGACGGTGTCTGCGGTAAATGTTAGCGATCCTGCCCGTTACCGTTTGTGCGGCTCACTGCGGCTTCCCCCTGTGCTCTCCAAAGTGCGCCCTTGCAGGCGTCCGGGTTATTCTCGGGAGCTTTGCGGCCTCTGCGTCTCTTCTCAACAGTTTCCAGAGCCAGCGGCTCAGACCCACAGCACGTCGTCCTTTGCATCTTACATTTATGTCTTCATAGACCGCGAGGCCACCTGCCCTTGGGGAGGGTTGCAGTTGGGTGCTTAGCAAAGTGAACAATTCAAACCGTTATTAATGTTAATCAGAAGTTTTTGTAGATAGGATAAACAATGCAGTGACATTTCTGAATTTAATTGAAAAAATCCTTAGCGTTGGTTTCTCTGAATGTGGTAGGAATTCTTTATAATTTCTGTTGGCCTCTTAGGGGGATCCTGATGAAAAGTTAAACGTAGCAGTTGTTGCAAACCCGGCTTTGGAAAGGTTGGGAGACATCTGTGGCTGTGTCCCCTGGTGCAGTGTCGTGAGCAGAGGCCCCGACCGCTCTCGTTCTGGGCCAGCTCTTCAAGGAAGCTGTGCGGCAGCTGCTTCCAGGGGGACGAACGTTCTGTTTCCCTTCGGCCAGAGCTTTCCAGGCTTGCTGCAGCCCCTCAGCAAACACTGGGGTCACCTGCGCCCAGAGAAGTCAGCCAGGATGTGCAGCCCACCTGGGCCGCTCCGCGTCGCCCCACCTCTTGTTGGAGGGCGAGGGCGACCGTGTGATTGTGACATGCTGCCTGGAGGGTGGAGTTGCTTGTCTCTGGCCTGGCCGTCCTGTGTCTACAAACATGTTAGGCGGGCCCAGACCCTCCGCAGCACCGCCGGGAGTCGCACATTTCTGCGGGAGTGGGAGTGGGTGCAGGTGTGGGAATTGCTCGGGTTCTCTGTCCTCCCGTTGCTCGACCCTGCAGCCGAAATACATGGACACAGTACATCCCCACCATGGGGCAAGGGAACTAACTTGCATGAAGGCTTTCTCTGTGGCAGACAAACACGTGAGCCTCTCACACCCACGGCTCCCAGAAATGCTAAGGCGGTGGGTACCGCGGTGCATGCATGACAGGTCAGGTGTGAGTGGGGCCGCGTAGCGGGCCGGTGGCAAGGTGGGCTCCGGGCGGGTTGCCACAGGGCAGCCTTACAGCTGGAGACCCCTTTGACAGACCCCGTCCCTTGTGCCCCTGGCGCTTAAGTCTCCAGGTTCGGAACTCCGCCCTCACAGCTGCCTGGCGTCCCGACAACCTGTGAGTGCGCATGTCCGGGCAGGGGTTTCAGTTTTTGAGTTTTCGTTCATAACTTTGGTGTTGACATGATTGGCAGTTCTAATATAGTCTTTCGATTAAAATGAATGTGTGGACTGTGTTATGTATGCTGTTCATTGTATATAACTGTGTTTGTAAGTCAGAGTTTTTTTCCACCGTCCTTCCTTTTCTCCCAAAATCAGCTGATTAAAATTCGCTGCTATGTCCTGAGTCTATCTATTCTTTGTCAGCAGGTTAATTTTGACTCTGAAAATGGACCACTAGTTTACGACACCCTGAAGAAAATATTTAAACACACACTGGAAGAAAACAGGAAAATGACAAAAGATGGCCCTCAGCCTGGTGTTTAGTGATGCTTTCCTGGTGGCGGACCCCTCAGACCCGGAGACCCAGATGGCGTTTCTGCGCACAGATGAACAGGTTGGAGCATGGAGCCGCTTTGTCTCATAGCACTTTATCTCAGACGCTCTTGGTTTGTGCTAAGAACACTCATTTCTGTTGGGAGCAATTATTTATTTTAAAATACCCTCGAGCTACATTTTTGTGTTGAAAAATTGCCATAACGTTGGTGCCACTTTCTTGTATTTATTTAACTGAATTAATACTGTTGTATTAATATGTTAAGTATGTGGTGTTTACATCTTTATTCTTTTTGACACTTTGGAAAAAGTTGTGACTCTTCTTTCCAAAACAAATATTTTGTCAGTGGAACCCTTGCTGGAGTTTTTACCAAATAGGTAATTTTAGTAGTAAAACTTCACTGTGGATCCATCCCCCTGATCCTTGACCTAAGGAAGTCACAAAGTGTCTTAAGCAGTTTTGTATTTGTTAGTAAGAAGGCTATTGAATTTTTTTAAGGATCTTTTTTTAATTTGCAAATTTTTTGTTTTTTTCTTTTTATAAACGCGTCAAAGGATTTCAAAGATATTATTTCTCAGAGAGATTTAGTTTTGTGTTGAAGGTTGACTGTGAGGTGGTTGGGATTTTTTTTACCACGGGAAGTAGACTTGCTCTTGGTCAGGCTTCCAGACCCCCTGCCGACCTCTGCTGTCACAGGAGGCAGGAACGCTTTTCGGCACGTCCAGCCTGATGCCCAACAAACAGCGTCTTCACGGTGGAAGCGGGGGCCGTGGTGGGCAATGTGGGCAGCTGCTCAGAAGCAGGACTCCACAGGGAGGAGTGTCAGGTGGGGGCAGGCTCCATGCAGCAGCGTGACCACCGGCCCACACCTCCCACATCTGCCCTTCCGTGGACCCTGTCATCTCAGGGCCCTGTCTTCGGCCACTTGTCACTCTGAGAACTAAGATTCTTAAATTGAATGTGACGCAGTAGGCCGCAATCACCCTCTGGGCTCGAGATAAGAAATAAGTGAACTAGTTACTGCCTAACCAGTTCTCTGTGGACCAAACTGTCATTCAGCAGTTGAAGCCGTGATGAATGTGTGCAGTACCAGAGGCCGGGCCACACAGAGGGTAATCATTTTTCCCAGTAAATATGATATTCATCTAACCAATTTCTCGGTAAGGTTATGACCTAATTTTAGAGGCGGAATTTCGGGGGAAGTGAGGCTAACCACGGATGAGTCTCCCCGACTCCTGCATCTCTGAATCAGGCGCTGGCACATCAGAAACATAGTAATCCTTGTCGGTCTTACAGACTCTGGCAGCAAATGCTGAATGTCGTTACCTCCCACACTGTTTAAGTTTTCTTAGGAAACTTAAGATCCAGCGAATTTTAATGAACTGGTTGCCCGTTCCTGAAATTTCTCATTTTTAAGTGCCTGACCTGGGAAAGAAGGGAAAGATTACATTTTATCCAAAGGTACATTATAAAAATATGTTTTTTACCCAAAAAGATGTTTACCGTCATTTCTGTCAGTCTCACCTGGGCAGCTGCCAGCAGGGCTCATCGGACAAGCGGCTGTTGGCCTGTGTGTTTGAGATGGTCCCGCACAGCCCCGACGTGACCATGGCAGTGCACCAGACTGAGGAAGAGAGCTGGTGGGAGAAATAAATCAGGCTGTCTGTGGGCTTTGTATGTATTTGAATAAAAGTGAAAAGAACAGCCCATAACCCTCGTACATTTTAGCTTGGAGCTCCTGATGATACAGGTATGCTTGGTGATGGGACGATCCTGACAGGCAGACTGGGTCGTGGGCTGGACATCAGTCAGGCTCTGGTCAGTCCCAACTCTGTTGGTCCAGTATGAGCAGGAGGGGCAGGAGGGGAGAGGAGAGCTCTAGGAGGAGCGGGTGAGGGGAATCTTAAGGCTGGCGGGGTTCCTGCCTTCCTGCACTTGAGTGGATGAGGAGTTCTCTGCAGGCCAGAGGATAGTTCTACTGACCAGAAGAACTTACAGGGTTTTGGGATTCAGCTCAGCGGAAGTGTGAGGGGCCAAGAGCACACACTCAGAACTGACGGCCATGGCCATGCATGTGCATTGTCTGGGTTCTTACCAGACCCGGGGAGAAGTATTATTCATACTTGCCTGTTGAAGGAGTCCCAGTCTGACCAACTCCAGACTGTGCCCTCCTCCCTCCCCACTGACAGAATGCCCGGCAGGAACCATGGGCCCTGTCAGCACTGGGCTCCATGGTGGCACCATAGAGCATTGCGTTGTTTGTCACTTAGTGAAAGTCCCCATCATGTCTGTCCTCTGGAGCCGGCTGAGCTGCCATGTCACTGTCCTATGATCTCAGCATATCTCACTTAGGAAGTGCAGGATTCCCGGCCACTTACCAGTTTTCCTTCTATCCGAGAGCTCGCTGATGCCCTCTGCACCGAAGTGCTGCTGGTCTTGAGATTGCTTTATCTGTGTGCAGAACTCAGAAACCCACGTAATGTGCTTAGTCGTGTCTTCAGCCAGCTCCCCAGTCTTATCTCAGGAAGAGCATGTGCTTTCATCGTACTGGCGTCCGTGAAAAACCATGTATCATAACTTCAATAAAGTTTCTCTGTTTTCTCTTAAATGGAGGACACCTGCTCATGTGCTTGCATGCTCTTTCAGCCAGTTCTTTAGAGGTCTGAAGAAATCTCTGGAGACAATAGGCTGCAGACAAAATGCATATCCCAAGCTCCTGATATCTGAAGGCCCACAGTAATTTGGGGGATTGATTTAATCTGACAGTTTACTCAAGACATCTTTGTTCTTGTTGTTCCAAATGAACAAGGATCGATATATTTTCAGTGCAAGTAAAACAAGAATGACATTCTCTTTGGTGCTTTTTATGAATATGGCTCAAGAGTATCACCTTATCTAAAGGAGCCTCCTTGGGGCACCTGGGTGGCTTAGTCACTGAAGTGTCTGCCTTTGGCTGAGGTCATGACCCCGGAGTCCCAGGATGGAGCCCCACGTTGGGCTCCCTGCTCAGCAAGGAGTCAGCTGCTCCCTCTCCCTCTGCCCCCTGCTCCATTTCTCTCTCTCTCACTCACTCTCTCTCCCTCACTCTCAAATAGACAAATTTAAAGGAAAATAAAGGAGCCTACTCAATGCTAGATGGTTGAAAATTGTTTACAGATAACATGACAGGAGAAAAATTCAACAAATCCTGTGATGCAGTTGTGCATTCTGTTTTAGTTATGCTTTTAGGCATGAGCTGGCCTCTGACTAGCCCAACACTGACAGTTAAACTGACTTGTGAGTGATCACAATGGAGGCCTTGAGCAGTGTGGCCTGGGGAAACCATCACTGTCAGCCATCATTTAAAACATCCAGTCATGGAAGACAATGTCCAAACCAGACTTTTACGATCATAAGACCTCGTGCACTGAAGTTTCGTGTGTCCACGGCAGTTTATATTGCAACAGAAGGCTGTAATGTCCTTGCCTCCTGGCTTTCTTGATTAAAATGAAAAGATGTTTGACTCTTAAGATTGCCTGTTTTGGGGAGAAGTTATATTTTTGGAGTAGTTTCCTACTTACATGGCCATTTGATTACAGCCTGAAAACACTCCTTGGCTTTGATTTAGTGAGTTGCTTTCTCATTTTCTTTCTTCTCTTAAAAATAAAATTAAAAGTAGTCAGACACTGAATTAGACTGAACCATGTGGAATAGCCTGCAGGTCAAAAATGATCACATGTGGCCATTTCCTGTGGTTCAACCGAATATTAAATTTAATGCTCCTGAGACCAGTAGGTGATATTTCCTGTATTATTTTAACAAAGTTTAAATTAGAAGATCAAGTATTTTCTAAGAATATTCTCTATGCTCCCAGTGGACTTCAAAACAAGTGGAAGAGACCAGTGTGAAACTCCTCTTTCAGCAAGCAAGGCCATGCCTCCTCTGTGCGTGGCTCTCCGCTGATGCTGGGGGCACACGAGCTCATCTTCTCAGTCGTTCGTCCTCTGTCAGGAGCCAAGTTTAGCACATGCTTGGAACTAATGCTAGAAGCCTAATTCTCAACATTGTCACTCACTTAATTCTGAACATCCTTCAAAGCTCAGCTCTAATTCCTTGGAACAGAGTGTGTTAAATGTAGTCAAATTCAGCTACTTGACTATACAGCCCAAGGAGATGGAGGGGTATTACAGGCTGGACAATGTCCTAAAATTCATGTTGAAGTTCTGACCCCTGGTACCCCAGAATGTGACTGTATTTGGAGATGGGGTCATTGCAGATGTAATTAGTGAAGACGAGGTCACTAGGGTGGCCCCAATCCAGCATGACCAGTGTCCCTGCAAAGAAAAGGAGATGAGGACACAGACACGCACAGAGGACAACCACGTGAGGACATGGGAAGACGGTGTCTACCCGCCAGGAGATAGGCCTTGGGGGAAACTGGCCTGCCCACGCCTGGGCCTCAGACTTCCCGCCTCCAGGACTGTGAGAACATACACTTCTATCGTACCAGCCCGGGCCGTGGTGTTTGTTATGGCAGCCGGGGCTGACCAATGCACTCCTCAGCGCTTCCACTGTACGTTGTGTGTGTTTCTCTATCACGTTACCTCAAACAGCACATCACTTGGATTTGCTTGTTTCTCAACTTTATGCAAATTGAAGAACGCAGTGTGTATTCTTCTGTGACTTGCTCACGTTGTCCACCATGTTCCTCACGTTTATCCATGTTGGCGTGTGGAGCTGTGCTTCCTGTGTGTTCACTGTGGTGTGGCAACCCATTATGTGGATGCCCCACAGTTTACCCCTTTGACTTGTGATGGACACTTAGATGATTATATTTGTAGATAAATACAGACACATGGGTGCACACATAGTTTTCTAGGCTGTGGGGCTCCAAGTGGCATCTATGGGCTTTAGGGCATGCACATGTCCAGTTTCCTTCACAATGACAAGGTGTTTCTAAAACGATCGCCTCCATCTATCCTCCAGCAGTGGTGAATGCGAGTTCCCATTGCTCAGTGGCCTTGACAACACTTAGTACTGGCTGCCTTCTTGGTTTCTGCCAGATTCAGCTGGTGTGAGACATGTCCCAGTGAGGTATCTTCACGTGTCCTGGGACATGTGTGCTTCGTCTCCTCTCACGTGCTTGTGCACATGTGTCTGTCTCTCACAGCCCTTAAACACGTGGTGCTCCGTGTGTTGGTTTTCTTTCTTCTCATCCGTGGTCCTGCCACACTCGGTGTAACACCTGGCACACAGAAGGGATCAACAAATGTGGATCAAAGAAGTAAGAAGGTAGAGGAAAAGAGGAGAGCACTGTCCCCCTAAGATCAGAACAACTCAGGGAAGGCTGCCCCCACTCCTGTTCACATTGTGCTGGAGGTTCTGGCTGGTGTAATCAGGCAGGAAAAAGAAATATGAGGCATTCAGAGGAGAAAGTAAAACCATTTTTATTTTCAGACATGACCATCCCTGTAAAAAATCTGATGGAATCTACAGAAAAAAACTATGACAGCTATTACGTGAGTTTGGTGAAGTGGGAAGACAAAAGATCAATTCACAAAAACCAACTGAATTTCTGTATATTGGCCATGAAGAACCTGAAGTTGAACAATGGCAGTTACCAGAGCGTCAAACGCTAAGGGATAAATCTGACAGAAAATGGGAGCCACCTGTTCTATCCATCTCCAAGGGCCACCACAACAAATTATCACAAGTAAGGGGGTGGGGGAGCGGGGGCTTACTTGTTCTGGCTCTCCTGGTTCCAGAGGCCAGAAGTCTGAAATTAAGGTATCAGCAGGGCCACGCTCCTTCCAGAGGCTCCAGGGGAGGATCCTTCCTGCCTCTTCCAGCTTCTGCCGGGCACAGGAGTCCCGTGGGGTTTCTTGGCTTCTGGCCGTATCACGCCCATCTCTGCCTCCATCTTCACACTGCCTTCTCCTCTCTCTCTCTGTCCTCTGTGCAACTCTTATAAGGACACATGTCATTGGATTTAGACACCTCTGGATAATGTAGGATGATCTCATCTTGAGACCCTCAAGTACCAACTGCAAAGACCTTTTTTCCAAATAAACTCACATTCTCAGGCTCTGGGGACGAGGACACGAACATAGCAGAGCAGGGGGAGGGTGAGTGGCATGATTCAACTCACTACACCTGCACACTGAAAACTACAAAATATTTCCAAGAGAAACTTAAACAGACCGAAAAAGATGGAAAGATAACCTGCTCATGAGTCGGAGGAGTCAAGATTGTTTATATGTCCATTCCTTTCAGATTGATCTCTAGATCCCATACAATCCTAATCAAAGTCCAAGCAGGCTTTTCTTGCAGAAATTGACAAACTGATTCTGAAATTCATATGGAAAGGCAAGTGACCTAGAACAGCCAAAAGAACTTTGAAAAAAGAACAAAGTTGGCAGGCTAACACTACTTGATTTCAAGAATTATTATTTTTCTTTTTTTAAAGATTTTATTTATTTATTTTAGAGAGAGAATGAGAGAGAGAGAGCACATGAGAAGGGGGAGGGTCAGAGGGAGAAGCAGACTCCCTGCTGGGCAGGGAGTCCAATGCGGGACTCGATCCTGGGACTCCAGGATCATGACCTGAGCCGAAGGCAGTCGCTTAACCAACTGAGCCACCCAGTCGCCCTTTTTTAAAGATTTTATTTATTCATAAGAGACAGAGAGAGAGGCAGAGGGAGAAGCAGCCTCCCCGCTGAGCAGGGAGCCCGATGCAGGACTCGATCCCAGGACCCTGGGATGATGACCTGAGCCGAAGGCAGACGCTTAACCATCTGAGCCACCCAGGCGCCCAATTTCAAGAATTATTATAAAGCTACACTAACCAAAACTGTGTGGTACTCATACAAAGCTAGACAGGTACATCAATGGAACAGGATATTCTAGAGAGAGACCCACACACACATGAACACCTGAGTTTGGACAAAGGTGAAAAGGCAATGCGGAGAAAGGACCGTCTTTAAACAAATGGTGCTGGAACAATTGGATGTTCATATGCAAAATGACAATTAAAAACCCTTGGATCCGTATCTTGCATTATCTACAAAAATCAACTTTTAAATGTAAGATCTAAAACTATAAAACTTCTAAGAGAAAATATATGTGACCTTAGGTTAATTAGAGGTTTGTTGGATACAACACCAAAAGTACAGTCCATTAAAGAACAAGTTGATAATCTGGACTACATCAAGATTAAAAACTTCCGCTCTTCAAAAGAAACTGTTAAGAAATGAAGACAAGCCGTAGACTAGGGGAGACTCTTTTTCAAAGCATTTATCTGATGAAAGACTATCTGAAACCTCTCAAGACTCAACAAGATAAAAGAAAAGCAGCCCAAACTTATAAAAGTGCCAAAGATTTTAATACACCACCAAAAATACAAAATTGGCAAATAACTAAATGAAAAGATGCTAAGCAGTATTAGTCATAGAAAGGCAAATGAATATGCACAGCAAAGGAAACAACCAACAAAACTAAAAGACAACTATGGAATGGGAGAAGATTTGTAAATGACATATCTGATAAAGGGTTAGTATCCAAAATCTATTGGGGCGCCTGGGTGGCTCAGTCGTTAAGCGTCTGCCTTCGGCTCAGGTCATGATCCCAGGGTCCTGGGATCGAGCCCCGCATCGGGCTCCCTGCTCAGCGGGGAGCCTCCTCCTCCCTCTCCCACTCCCCCTGCTTGTGTTCCCTCTCTCGCTGTGTCTCTCTCTGTCAAATAAATAAATTAAATAATTTTTAAAAATCTATAAAGAACTTACACAACTCAACGCCAAAAACCAAATAATCCAATTTAAAAATGGGCAGAAGACAGACACATGAGAAGATGCTCAGCATCGCTTGGCATCAGGGAAATACAAATCAAAACCACAGTGAGACAGCATCTCACACCTGGCAGACGGCTAAAATCAACACAAACAGCAGTGTTGGCAGGGATGTAAAGGGGAGCCTCCCACATTGTTGTTGGGAATGCAAGCAAAGTGGTGCAGCCACTCTGGAAAACGGTGTGGAGATTCCTCAAAAAATTAAAAATAGAATTACCCTACTACCCAGCAATTGCACCACTAAGTATTTACCCAAAGAACACAACACTAATTCAAAGAGGTACATGCACCCCGATGTTTATAGCATCATCATCTACAATAGCCAAATTCTGAAAAGAACCCAAGCCTCCACCGCCAGATGAATGGATGAAGAAGATGCGGCGTATACGTGCAATGGGATATTACTCAGCCATTAAAAAGAATGAAATCTTGCCATTTGCAAGGATGTGAATGGAACTAGAGGGTATTATTCTAAGTGAAATAAGTCAGAGGAAGATAAATACTGTATGATTTCACTCGTGTGGAATTTTTTTTTAAGATTTTATTTATTTATTTGACAGAGAGCACAAGTAAGCAGAGCGGCAGGGAGAGGGAGAAGCAGGCTCTCTGCTGAGCAGGGAGCCAGATGCGGGGCTCGATCCCAGGACCTTGGATCATGACCTGATCCGAAGGCAGACGTGGAATTTAAGAAACAAAACAAACAGACAAAGGGAAAAAGACAAACCAAGAAGCAGACTCTTCACTACAGAAAACACACTGCCGGTCACCAGAGGGGAGGAGAGTGGGAGGGTGGGTGAAACAGGTGATGGGGATTAAGGAGTGCACCTGTCCTGATGAGCACCAGTGACATAAGGAAGTGTTGAATCACTATGTTGTACACCTGAAACTAATATAATACCATATGTTAACGGTATTGGAATTAAAAGAAATGCAAATGAAAACCACAAGGAGATACCACTGCACACCTTGTAAAATGCTGAAAATGCAGAAACTGGGGTGCACCAGGTGTTGGTAGGGATATGGAGAAATGGGAACTCACACTGCGAGTGGGAATATGAAGTGGTGCACACTTTGGAAAGCAGTTTGGCGGTGGCTTCAGAAGTGTGCTATCCAGCTGTTCCATTCCTAGGCGTTTATCCACGGGGGAAAAATGTGTACATCCCAAAAAAGACTTGACCAGGAGTGTCTGTAGCAGCTCTGTGTGGACTAGCCAAAAACTGGAAACAGCACAAAGGTCCATGAACAGGAAAATGGAAAACCACATCGTGGTGGATCCACACGTGGAATGCCACGCTGCAATAAAAAGGAGTGAACTCTCAGTGATTCATACAATAGCAGGAATGACTCAGCCTCACTGTGCCGAGTGGGAGAAGCCAGACGGAAGGAGTACGCGCCATGTGACCCCTTGTACATAAAACTAGGGAACGCAGAAGAATGTGTCATGACCGAGTGCAGATCTGGCTGCCCAGGGCCACAGGAGGCCCGGGGGTGTGGGGGGGATGCACCCGTTCACAGTGGTGACTGTGGTGTTGGGTTCGTGGGTGAAGTTCATGGTTTCATGTCAGAAGATATCAAGTTGCACACTTTTTTTTTTAAGATTTTATTAATTTATTTCAGAGAGAGAGAGACCGAGAGCACCAGCATGAGCAGTGTGGTGGTGGGGGGCAGGCAGAGGGAGAAGCAGGATTCCTGCTGAGATCACCTGATGTGGGGCTCCATCCCAGGACTCTGGGATCATGACCTGAGCCGAAGGCAGTCGCTTCACCGACTGAGCCACCCAGGCGCCCCCCCACTTTTTTAAAGATTTTATTAAGTTGCACACTTTAAATACTGTGTGCCGATTTTTCTGTTCCAGAAAATAGACTTACGTTTGTAAAAGAGGAAACGGTGTCCTGGGAGGAGGCACGTTGGAGTGGTCACGTGGGTTTTCTCTGGGCGGGGACGTATGGGCCATCATGTTCGAGGGGTGCTGGGGCTCTAACTGTGCTTGAATTTCTGTAAATGAGTTTGCCCACAGCACAACCATGCTGTGTTTCTAAAGTGAAAAAGAAGTGGCTTGCTCACAGCTGGTCTCCGTCGCTTGTCGAGCTCAATTTCCAGAGAGCCTCTCTGCTTGTAGTATTTTTGCAGTGGGAGCTCTGTGTCTACAATCTAAACTATCTTTACATGAACTGAAGTGCATTTCTGATTTTAAATGTTTGTTTTCTGAGGATTTCTGAAGGACTGATTTGGGAAAACCTGTGTTTTAACAGATGTCCCACATTCCCTGCTCCGTTGGTAAAAGTGAAAGACTGTTTTCCCAGACTGTGACTCCTGCATGGACTTTCTGGTCGCCGCCCATTCGGAGCACAGCCTCTCCTGCCAGATGTTTGTCTTCCTGCTTTCTCTGTTTAAAGGGTTCAGAGGAGATTTAGCTGCTTTAGCCACGTAATTATTTTTTTCAACAATTAAGAACTTTGACAACTGGCATTCACAAGCTAATGAGGAGGCACAGAAACCGCAATTTAATTGCAGAGCTTCAGAAGCTCTAACTGAGAGGGTTTGGCCTCCTACCTCCCGCAAGGGCACCGCTGGTGCGCCCGGAAGTCATCCCCCCGGGAATTTGACGGAGCCTCCTGGCCGCCACCCAGGGCCTGTGAGTCATGAAGAAACCCCGTGTGCAAAAGAAACCCTTGGCAAACAAGAAATGGCTCTTGAGAAGGTCTGTGTCTGCTCGGGAGAGGAGGAAGTTGAATTAAACACGGGACAGTGTTCGTTCTTCCCCCCGCGTCCCACACGTGGCCCCTTCCGGCCCTGGCCCTAGAGACACAGACTCGAGGCCAGTCCCCCTAAGGATGCAGGTGGCCCTGGGAGGCGGGACCGGCTCTTTCTGAGGAGCAGTGGGACCTCAGAGCCAACTTCCTCTGGGAAGAGGGAGGACACGTGCTCGGCCTATGGAAAGTCGGGAAATGGAGGGACGGGGATTCTGGACAAAGCAGTGCGCGGAGGTGCTTCTGGCCTGTTGTTCTGAGGCCAAATCCTTCTTTGTCCCTGGACTGTAGGAAAGGGCTGGGGTCATTCTGTTGCCAAATTTCAAAGAGGTCCCCCTCACCCTGTCCAGTGTTTTATATTCACAAACTCAGGTGAGCAGAAACGGCCCATGTCTTGACTTTCTTTCCTCAGTGTGGACTCCAGGCCCCCGTTTACCCCAGGCTGGGCGCCCGACTGGGCCCGAGGTGCTGGAGAGGCCTGGGCCCTCTGCGCCCCCTCGCAGCTGCCACAGGGGGCTCTACAAGCCTGGAATGGGCACATGTCTCTCCTTAAAATACCGAAGTGCGTCCTGGAGGCCGGCCAGCCAGGCCAGGGCATGTCCCCTCCCCGAGGAACCCAGGCGGGCGGGGGTGTGTGCTGTGGATCGGGGCTCCTGGCAGGCGGGGCCTGTCTGCTCGAGGGGGATCCTCCCTTGACCCTGGGCCGAGCTGGGAGGAGGTGGCTCTTGGCACTCTTGGGAGAGGGAGGAGGAGGGGCAGGAACTAGGGCCCGCCTGACTGAGGCTGTTCCGGGCTTGGAGCACGGACAGCATGACCGGAGGCGATGTAGCACCAGGGTGTGGTCCTTCCCCGCTCCCAGGGCCAGGCTGGTCTGGAGGAGACCCTCCCCGCCGTCCCCCAGAGCCCAGCCCCGTGGTCCAGCCCTCCTCAGCCACCACAGCTCGGCCGCCTCCCCGCTGCCCTCCCAGGGGCTGCTTATTTTAAAGTCAGGTATATGGAGATAATGGGTCAAAGGCTCAACCGTCCATGTTCCGAGTTTTGCAAACACGCAGTCACGTGACTGCCACCACGAGGGAGACACAGCTGCTGGCCAGTGCAGAAGGTCCCCTGCTGTCCCCGCACAGCCCACCGCCGTGTCCTCTGGTTTTGTCTTCTCAGCCGTCACACAGCCGCAGGCTCTGGGCCCCACTGGATGCGCCCGCGCTATCGTGTGTGTCCACGGCGGCTCCCATCTGCGGCTCAGGAGCTCCTGCCACGTGGACTGGCCACGGCCTGTGGGTCCATCCTCCCAGGACCACTCGGGTTAGCGCTGGTTTTGGCAATTGTGAATAGGACACGATGCCCTACCCAAGCCCCAGCAGGCTCTCCCGGGAGCTCAGCCTTGATTTCCGTTGGTGAAAAGCCGAGGCCCTGGCTCCTTGTCCACACCCGCCATCCGTTTCTGCTCGGGCTCCTGGGCTGTGTAGTCTGTGCTCCATCCGCTGGTCCCCAGCCCCACACACCTCAGCTGTTCTAAAGAAAGTCTCATCACATCCTCTGCCGCCCCTTCCAAGTCCCAGGGTCTCTCGGGGGCCCAAGACCCCCACATCTCCGAGCCCCTCCTGCTCTGTCTCCACCCTTCTTCAGTGACATCTGTTCCCCCCCACCCGGCTCTACACAGCCTCCCAGGCTCCAGGCCGGTTCTCCTAGGACAGCACTCATGTCCGCGGTGGGGACGGGGGGTCTGCATGTTGGTGCTCCCACCAGACTGCGGGTTCGTGGAAGGCAGGGCAGCTTCTGATCAAAACCTGACTCCCAGACCAGTAGGCACCTGGCCCTGCAGTGGCGTCCAAGGGGGACATGGACAGAGAAGTCTGTGCCACAGAAAGGGGCCGGTGTACAGAAGGGGCAAAGGGAAACCCCGCGCACGAGCCAGAACGCTGCAGGGGCAGGAGGGATGGGGCAGAAAGGTGTTGGTCTTTCTTAGGTTGGCGCCTGGGCCCAGCCCCGGAGTGCGTGCTCTTGCTGCTGGCCCCCCGTTCCTGAGCCCACAGGCTGGCCTCCGTGCCCCATCCACCCTGGAGACAGCATGGACCCCCGTCCTCTCTCCTTGGTGTTCTACCTCCCCTGATCCCTCCTGCCCGGAGGGGCTCACCCCGCTGCACCCACGCCCTCCAGCCCCCATGATACCACCTGAGTGAGCTCGGTCCTGGAGGCTGTCCTGCCCAGTCCACACACTGTTTAGTGCGGACAGAGGTTCAGTTTGGGAAGATGGAAAAGTCCTGGAGATGGATGGTGTGGATGGCTGCACTCAGTGCTGCTGAGCTGCGCACTTACAAATGGCCCAAATGGTAAATTTTAGGGGCGCCTGGGTGGCTTAGTCGGTTGAGTGTGCTGACTCTTGGTTTCGGCTCAGGTCATGATCTCAGGGTTGTGGGATCTAGCCCCACACTGGGCTCCGTGCTGGGCATAGAGTCTGCTTGAGATTCTCTTTCCCTCTGCCCCTCCCCCGCCTCAAATAATTTTTTTCATTTTTTACATTTAAATTCAATTAATTAACATATACTGTATTGTTAGTTTCAGGGGTAGAATTTAGTGACTCATCAGTTGCATATAACATCCAGTGCTCCTTACATCAAATGTCCTCCTTAATGTCCATCACCCAGTTACCCCATCCCCCCTCCTCCCATCCCTCCAGCGACCCTCAGTTTTTTTCCTATGCTTAAGAGTCTCTTATGGTTTGTCTCCCTCTCTGTTTTCGTCTTCTTTTTCCTTCCCTTCCCGTATGTTCATGTTTTGTTTCTTAAATTCCACATATAAGCGAGATCATATGTTTGTCTTTTTCTGACTGACTCATTTCACTTAGCATAATACCCTCCAGTTCCATCCATGTCATTGCAGGTGGCAAGACTTTAATTTTTGATGGCTGCGTAATATTCCGTTGTGTATATAGACCCCGTCTTCTTTATCCATTTAACTAAATAGATCTTTAAGAACCAAAGGCACAGGAGCAGCAGGTAAGTGAAGAGCCCAGGAGTGGCAGCACCGTGGCCCCCATGTGGCCATCACGTGTGTCCAGCATGTTGGGTGCTCACTCTCTGCATGTCGAATGGAAGTTAAGGGCATACAGTGGGTCTTCATGGTTTTCTCCCTGCTGCCCGTGGTCTCACAAGCACGTCCAGGAGTGTAAGGAGGCCGTGCATCTCACCGGGAACGTCCCCATCTGCAGGACCTCACTTGTGAGCAGCGCAGCCTGTCAGAGGCAAAAGGAGAGCCCACGGGGCACCACTTACCATCAGCTCCTCCGTCTTCATGAACTGCAGCCCTGGACAGGTCGCCGCACCTCTCCACGCCTCCACATCCTTGCTCAGGTGAGAGCCAAGACCTGTGCTTCCTCGGGTGTGGAGACAGCCCAGCCTCGGGCTGTCAGCGCCCCTCGTGGAGGCTGCCTGGTCTTCCGAGGCACCCGAGGCCAGGTGGGTCCATGCACCTGCCCCTCTGCAGGGGGTGGAGGTGCGGGAGAGCTCAGTGGCGCGCCAGAGGCCGTCCTGTGCAGGAGCACAGGCCCGCACGGGACCCCAAGTCCCCGGAGCTGGAGCCAGCCGGTGGGCTGCTCTCCAGCCGTGTATCTTCTGCATCAGAGAGGTCAGCAAATTCAGTAAAGAGCTGGAAAGTCAGTATTTCGGACTTTGCAGGCCACATATGGTTTCCGTTACATATCATGTGTTCCTGTTTTTGTTTCTTACGGGGTCTTAAAGATGTAAAACCCGCTTGTGTCTGGTAAGCTGTACAAAAGGAAGCTGTGGGCGGGCCGTAGTTCGCCCCCCACACATGCTGGTGCCCCAGGGGTCTGAGGAATGGCCTCGCTTCTTGTCCCACAAGGAAAGTCTGGCGTCCGTGCGACAATGTGTCTCCCGGGGCTGTGTCTGGTGCCTGATCTAGAAGCCTGGCGGGGCAGGCCCTGGGCGCGGTGCTGTCCTGCCCTGTGTGCGTGGAGGGTTCACGCCCCTTGCTGCTCCTCCCGGCTCCTCCCGGAGCCCCCAGGCAGGTGCCAGCAGGCAGTCTGCCGTCCAGGGCGTCAGGGAGAGAGAGAGAGGTGTGGGGCCTTCTACTGAGGCGGCAGGTCTCTTTCCGGTCGGCACGTCTCAGAATCCGCCCCACAAAAGGACTGGGGCATGTCTGGCAAAGTAGGCACTGGCCGGCCAGAACCCCTCTCTGAAGGGCTGGGAAGGGTGGGAGCGGGCTCCGAAGACATGGGGGACCCAGGCTGGGGGCCGCGGGGACGTGCCCTGGGGTGCGCGCTGGGGGCAAGGAGTGTTCGTTAGCACCTGCGCCACGGCCCAGAGACGCACGGCGCCAGGCCCCGGCGGACACAGGACATTCAGAGAAGATGAGAGTGCACAGAGCAGGGCATCGCAAGTGGGGAGGGCATCCTGGCAAGAGGGGGCGGCAGATGCCGGGGCCCAGGGGAGGGGCCCACACCTGGAGATGCTGGGGCTGGTCCGTAGGAGAGAGACTTCAGTGGAGGACGTGGGATGTGCTCTTGGGAGGGCAGGTGAGGCCCTATTGGAGGGGGTCTTACAGGTCATGCACAGGGCGCTGCGTTTTGACCTATGGGCAGTGGGGAGCCATAATCCACACCACGCATCCGGTGGGACCTGATCCCGAGCTAGAGCGCAGGAACCACAACTGGAGCTTATCCAGGTCCCTTGGGGATTTGTGGAGGGAAGGAAGGAAGAAACGCAGGCGGAACAGATTGCAGGAGACGGGGCCGTGGAACAGAGGGCAGCCTGGGTAGGGGGGCCCGGCCCCCAAACAGTCATCAGTCAGACATGGGGGCGGGTGACGGGCTGCCGGCCTGGGGCAGCTTTAGAAGCACCAGATGCTTGGATTTATTTATGCTTTTCGTTTTTCAACTTGGAATTTTCACTTACTTTGTATTTGTTTTAAAGTCCTCTCAAAGTAGTACACACCAGGCTAAAAGGTCAACCCTGGAAAAGATGGAGAGTGAAAGTCACGGCCTCTGCTCCGTGTGCCCCCGCCCCAGGCCCACCGAGGCAGCCCCTTGGAACTTGTTCTGGAGAGTTCTTCCCGGGGCGGTCTCACAGTGCTTAACGTGCTCATTCTCTAATGTCCCTTTAGGGCCAGCTGTGGCCACGGCTGATGTTGGCTCCCCGTGCGGGCGGAGCCCCCGTCCGGGTGGCTTCACCCCACCTCTGGTCCCCCAGTGTGGTTCTAAGTCACATGCTTAACAGTAGGGGCGAGGGAATCCCCTGTAAAACGAGGCTCCACCAACGTTTGCCCGCCAAACTCAGGGAGACCGAGGGTGCCGCTGCGAGTCTGGGCGTGGGGGATGTTCCGGAGCCGTTCATCTTCCCAGCGCTGTGTCCCCTGTGTACGCACGCGTACGACCCCTACTTTCCACTGTCCGCCTGACACGTACTCTGCGCAGCCGGGACTTGGCGTGGAGCTCCCCCTTCGGACTCCGGGCTCGATTACCACGTTTCCTCCGCAGACACGCGTATGCAACTATGTGCTCACACGCACCCCCAGCTGCACGGGGGAAAGGACAGCTTTAGGTTGCCGGTCCGGCGGGAGATCCCAAGGTGGCTCTGGCAGGGCGGCTGTCCGGCATGTGTGTCCCGCTCAGCGTCCAGGGCCCCGAGGGGGGGCCAGGGGGGCCTCTCCCCTTCCCCCTCACGTCCCCGGCATAGCGCACCCTGAGTGAAGGTTTGCTCAACAGGTGGATTGTGACCGTGGCACCTGGTCTTGTCTGTTGTGCTTTAAAATGTAGGTATTACTACTACTCAGGTGTGGCAGGCAGGCATCAGATCAGAAGGTAGCTCGCTACCCATGGTCCCTGAGGGTGGACCTGCCGTGGGGGGCCACACGGGAAACACTGGGGTCAGCCAGCGAGTACTGTGATTTCCACGGAAGGAACAGGCGAGGCAGACTGTAGCGGGTTTGGGATTAGTGGGTGAATGACCTCAGCGGGCTCTGGGCAGGGGGCCACCAGAGATGTCTGGCACCTGGTGCTGGGCGACCAGGGCAGGCGCAGTGATCGGGTGGCAAGAGCTGACAGAGGCCACAGTGTGGCTCCGCGTGGGTTGTTTGAATGTGGAGGCAGCCCCCAGGTGAGCCCCTCGCCATCTCCAGGCGTGGCCCGTCCCTCCAGGGTCTGCAGGGCCCTAGACGCCAGAGCATCGAAGGCAGCAAATGAGAGATGGAGTTAATACACTTGGGTTCTCAGTGCCTAGTTCAGGCATCCGCTCCTCAAGGCTGCAACTCTGGTCTTCGCAGTCACCCCCGGAGACCTGGTTCCTCCCTGTCTGTGCTCCCCTGTGCATCATCGTCACCTGGGAGCGTGCCCGGGGAAAGGCGGGGCACTCACTACCCAGGAGACGGCTGGCGGGCGGTGCCCCCTCCCGTGGTGACGTCACAGTGGGCGATGGGCACTTGCCACAGGCTCGTGCCTCTGTGTTCTAGCTCATCTCTCTGAGGGGAAGGCAGGGGGACATCCTGGGAGGTCTGAGGAGGCACCAGAGATAGTCCACACCACAGAGCACAGCCAACTTGCTCAAATGTGCGAAGAGCATGGGGAGGCCACGAATCTGGTACCCAGTTACAACTTTAGTTTATTCTTGCCAAGCTGCCCAATCTGCCAAATTGCTCAGCAGCCTTAGAGTTGAAATCAGGTGTTTGCTCAGGAGTATAGCAGAGATTCCTTTCCAGAAACATTCCCGCACCCACACTGACTACCCTTCACTCCTCGCACTGGAGCCCAGGGACATCACCCTGGTGTGTGTGGCATCAGCCACGCAGCCCGCAGCAGGATTTAGGGGACCACAGAGAGAAGGGCTCAAGCAGTCACACTGAAGTAGCAGCATCTTCAGACTTAGGAGGATTTGGCTACCCCTCATCATCCCAATGACAGAGGGTGGGGGAGGGGGACCAGCGAAGCTGCCAGCCCTCCTGCTGGTTCCTGCGCTGTTTGCAGAGCTGAGCGTGTTGTTCACACGGGACACACAGGAGCCCTCACCGCGTTCCGTACAGTGCTCGAAACGTCGTGCACTTCCATGCGCATGTCTGCAGCACCGCGAGGCAAAACCCTGTGTCCTCTGCACCCCATGCCCCAGTCAAGGGACCTTCAAAGGTAATCTGATGCACGTAGTCTTCCCCTTTGGTACAGACTTGAGGACAACTCGTGTCAGATAAAACTCAGGTATGAATTGGACATAATGCCAGTCGGCTCTAGTTCTAGCCCATCTGATGCCCTCAACAACCCCGGACGGCCAGGGTGCTCCTTGCTTTGCAGATTACGGAGCACAGCCCACCAGCTTTAGGCTGCTTTGTTAACTGCGGGGCATGAACCAAGCTGGTGATTTCTTTGGAGGAGGTCAAGATGATTCCCTGGTCTTCATTATTTGGCTCTGGTTTGAAGCTCGTGGCCAATTCCAGGAGCATAGACGTGGCCCCGAGAGATGGTCTCGTGGTGCCCGGGCTCCTGGCTCTTCAGCGCAGAGTGCTGGGGGTCCATCCTCATGGAGCAGGGTGTCCCTGTGATGTCAGCTTCAGCAGACCTCCTGGGCCTCCAGGCCGCTCCAGCCTCTGCTATTCCTTCAGTGGTCCCTCCTCCTGCAGGACATGGTGGCAGTCTTGGGCAGGCTGGCCACACCAGTAAGAGGGCTCAAGAGAAGACTCTGCTGTTCACTGTTGCTGTTTGGACTCTGCCTTTGAAAATCAGTTTCGTCTACCACAAATTCTCAGTGGTTCTGCATCATGGTCGGTGGTAATCTCCCCTGCCGAGATGTGAGTGGCTCGTCCCGAGCCCCCCACTAGTGGAGGGAAAGTGAAGGGTCCTCTCTCCTTCCATCTACCTGGCGCTCACCGTGAGCCTGCAGTGGACTTGACGTTGTGGAGGCCCTTACGCTATCAGTAGCTACCACCGAGTGGCAGGCACCTCACCAAGCACGCCACGGACGCTGCAGCCAGTCCTGACAAGGCCCAGGAGGCTGTGGCGTGGCAGAGTGGAAGGGACTTTGCTCTTCTAATCCCAGCGCTGCCCCTTTCTGGTGTGTGCCGTGGGCGTGTTACCCAGCATCTTGGCCCCTTCCCAGCTTCCCTGCACAATTACCATCTAACGCAGTCATGAGGATTCCATGGAGCACCCAGTGTGGTGTGTTTTTGCTGAATGACCAATCGAGCATCCTCATGCTACCATCACCTCTGTCCTCCACCTGGCGTCCTGTGCAGGTGACCCTTGATACCTGCTTCAGAACACATTCCACAGATGTCACTGGCCTGGGGCATGGCGGGTCCTGAGTGCACAGAGCTGGGACATGGAGGGAAAATGCATCAATCAGATGTGCCTCAGTGATGGAGAACCAATACGTGGATGTGGAAGCTCTTTGGGGACCACAGGTCTCACCAGTTGGCCAATAAATAAAATCTTATTAAAAAACGGAAACAAAGTGCTGAAAACCAGTGATGAAGAGAAAACCTTAAAAGTGACCACAGGGGGAAAAGATGTTCCATACAGAACAAAAATAAGGATGACATCCGATTCCTCATTGAAAACAATCTAAGCAAGAAGATAGTGGAGCAAAATTTTAGAAGTATGCATTTAAAAAAATAAAAGTCAATCTAGAATTCTATATCCCCTGAAAATATCTTTCAAAAGTGAAGGCAAAATAAAAACCTTTTCAGACATACAAAAGTTGAAAGTATTCCTCACCTGCAGACCCACACTTGAAGAGATGTTAAAGGCAGTCCCGTCAAGCAGAAGGAAAATCTGGATCCACACAGAGAGATGAAGAGCACCAGAAATGAAGCCAACACAGAACTTCCAAAGATTTTTCTTGTATTACTTAAATCTCTCTAAAAGATAATCAGTTTTAGGGCGCCTGGGTGGCTCAGTCATTATGCGTCTGCCTTCGGCTCAGGTCATGATCCCAGGGTCCTGGGATCGAGTCCCACATCGGGCTCCCTGTTCAGCAGGAGGCCTACTTCTCCCTCTCCCACTCCCCCTGCTTGTGTTCCTGCTCTCGCTATCTCTCTCTCTGTCAAATAAATAAATAGAATCTTAAAAAAAATAAAAAAATAAAAGATAATCGGTTTTAAAACAACGATATATCGTGGGGTTTACAATATGTAAAAGTGAAATGCAGGACAAGAAGAGCACAAAGGCCAGGAGGGACAGGGTGGGAGGGCGCTGTATGTATAAGGGCTGCAACATCCTTGGAGGCAGACGGGGATAAGTTAAAGATAAATATGATCAGCCCTAAAGCAACCACTAAAATGGCAAAGACAGAGTTATAGAGAATAAGCCAGCAATGGAGATAAAACAAGATCACAGAAAAATACTCAATCCTAAAGAAGGTAGAAAAAGAGGAAAAAAGGAACAAAAACCAGATTGGGCAAATGGAAACAAATAGCAAGATGATAAAACTCAAATCTAGCTACGTCAGTAACTCAAATCTAGCCATGTCAGTAATCACATGCAATGAAAATTATCTAAATCCTTCAATTAAAAAGGTGATTATCAGAATGGATTAAAAAATCAAGACCCAACTGTATGCTGCCTGTGATAAATACACTTTAAAAAGGAAGACACACACAAACAGGTTAAAAGTAAAAAATGGGAAGAAATAAGTCATGCTAACATGAATCAAAAGAAGCTACAGGGGCTTTATCAACATCACAAAAAGCAGATCTCAGACCAAATAACATTATCAGAGGTAAAGAAGGTCACCTCATTTTTTAAAAAAAGATTTTATTTATTTTGAGAGAAAGAGAAAGTGGAGGGAGGGGCAGAGGCAGGGGGAGAGAAAATCTCAAGCAGACTCCACACCGAGTGCAGACCCCAACTCAGGGCTCGATCTCACCACCCTGAGATCATGACCTGAGCTGAAATCAAAAGTGGGACGCTCACCCGACTGAGCCACTCAGGCACCCCGAAGGTCACTTCATTCTGATGAAGGAATCAACTAATCGAGAGAACATAGGGGTCCTAAATGTTTGTGCATCTAATAAGGAGGCTTCAAAATATATAAAGCAAAAACTGATAGAAGGCCCAGGAGAAATAGACAAATCCATAATTTTCAATACCATTCTCGCAATCGCTGGCAAAACAAGTAGGCAGGAATTCAGCATATACACAGTAGACTCAGACGACGGCACTGGCCAGACAACCCTTCACCACTCTGCCCAGCAACCGCAGAGTGCACAGCTCGCCAAGACAGACCATGGAGCAAGTCTCGCTAAATCACACCAAGTACTTCTCTGACCACAATACAGTTCAATTAGAATTCAGTGACAGAGATCTCTGGGACGCCTCCAAGTATTTGAGAGCACAGAGCAAGGAAGAAACCAAATGGAAAGCACTAGCTGTTCTGAACGGGATGGAAATGAAAACACAATGTTCACTCTTGAACACGTCCCACTTGGCCATGGGATGGTGTTACATCAATGTGGTGGTGTAGTCCCTCCCCTAACATTATATTTACTGTAATTGCACTGATATGTCTAAGTAATATTTGTTTGTAAATTTTGTTCTTTCGATATTGTCTTCTCAGGATTGTGTCTCAACATCCTACTTGTTTCATAAAAGGCGCTTCAAAGTCCTCCATGTTCTGTGCTCTGGAACAAGTTGAAGATTTGATAGAATTCTTCTTGGGAACAACGGGGCCAGGTGATTCTGAGTGGGATAGTCTCTCAATAACTTTATTTTGTTGGTACAGAAACTATTCTCCTCAAGCTTTCTCTCTCCAGTGGGGTCAATTATGTTAAGCTGTTGTTTCTTAGGAAATTATCCATGTAAAATTATCCAATTAAAAGTAGTCTTCTATTTTAAAAAATATTCATTTGATTCAATGGTTATTTCTCCCTTCTCATTTCTTATTTCATATATTTTTATTTTTTCTAGATTAATTTATTCAGTGCTTTGTTTATTTTGGTGTTATTTTAATCAATATTTTATTTTGTTAATTATAGTATTGTTTTTCTATTCTCTAGCATTTCTTTTTTTTTTAAGGTTTTATTTATTTATTTGACAGAGGGAGAGGGAGCACAAGCAGGGGAAGCAGCAGAGGGAGAGAGAGAATCTCAAGCAGACTCCCTGCTGAGCAAGGACCCCGACAAGGGACTTGATCCCAGGACCCAGAGATCATGACCTCAGCCGGGGGCAGACGGGCAGATGCTTAGTGACTGAGCCATCCAGGTGCCCCTCAAACTCAACTCTAAGAAAACAAACAATCGAAATAGGCAAAGTATTTGTACAGACTCTTCACCAAACAGCACATGAAAGGATTCTCAGCATCACCGGTCACAACGAGATCCCACGCACACCATTAGAAAGACAAGGCCACACCGAGTGTTGGCAAGGATGCGGAGGAAGTGGGGCTCTCGTACATGGTCGCAGGGAACGTAAAATTGTACAAACACTTCAGAAAACAGTTTGGCTGTTTCTTAAAAGGTTAAACATATGATCTACTCATTCCACTCCTGGGTCTCAATACCCAAGAGGAAAGGAAATGTATATGCCTACAAAGACGTGCCCACAAACGTTCATAGTAGCTTTATTTATAATAGACAAAAACTGGAAACCATCCAAACATCCAGACGAATGCATAAACAAACGGCTGCACACAACAACCTGTAAATGAGTCTGAAAATTGCTGTGTGAAAGAAGGCAGACAAAAAGCGAGCACGAATCCATTTATATAGAATCCTAGAAACTGTGGCGTCGCAAGCAGTTAGAGAAGGGAGGGCAGAGATTGCTGGGGAGGCACTGGAGGCGCGAGGGGGGAAGGCAGGTGATGGTAAAGGGGCGCCGGACAGAAGGGCTCGCCCCCCTGGTTGCGGTGATGGCTTCCCCTCATCCAGTAAGCTTCAAAACCTACCAAATTGTGTAATTTTCCCGTGTCAATTATACTCAATAAAGCTGTTTTTAAAATTTAAAGGATGTTTTGAAGAGCTGCGTTTATCGCACTCCTCCGAGCCACCGCTTTATCAGCCAAGAAAGCATCCACCTCCCTCTGTTGTTCCCTTGGGTGTTTGTGTCTGTTGGGTGCCCGTTGGGGGCCTGACAGAGGGCGTCCGACAGTGAGCAAGACAGGGGTCCTGCTCAGTGAATTTAAGGCCCTGCTGGACGGACCGGTGGGTTTGGGTCATTAGTATCTCAGTTATGTTAAAGGAACAGGGACGTGTTACGCTGAAGTTCAATGGTGGACAAACTCGGGTAGTTTTGAGAGCTGGCCCCATGGTCCCCGCTGAGCGGGAGGGCTCTGCTCCAGGGCACCTGCTGGTTTCACTCCCAGTTCGCTCCGCGGCCAGAGAAGCCAGTTGTGTTTTAAATGAGATCCAGGGCTGGAGAAATAAGCAAGTCTGCTCTCTTGTGAGCTTCTCCATGTGAGTTGCTGTCGCATTACAAAATAATTTTACTGCATCACGTATTCCTTATCATAAAAACAGAGATTCAAATGACTCACTCATTTTTGGAATCTGTTAAATTTTTTGTTGTTGTATTTGTGGTTCTGTTCTCTATAAAGCCTAAAATACTTAGAAAATACGTCATTTTATATTTATTTATCACAAAATGGATCATTTTACAAATGTAAAAAAGTCCACAATTTGTAGCATTTAATATTTCTTGTATAGCACAGAACTGCAAGTTTTCTTGGAAGCCAAAGAACAACCAAAGTAATATTAAAAACTCAAAAGAAAGAGAAAGAGATATTTAACATCTTGCAAGACCCAGGTGGGTGAAGGATACAGACGAGCTCACTGGCCTGCTCTTCATCCACTTTGTTCTCTCTTGCCTGTGGGAGCCACCATCCCAGAAAACCCTCATTTCCATGGCCCCAACACTTTGTGGACTGGTGGGAGTGGACGTGGCCTTTCCTGGCCGTCCCCACTCGTGCAGCTCCCCGGGCCCCTGGTCAGCCATGCTGCGCTCTCTGATGACCCTGGTGGTGCGCAGGCCTCCCCGCGGGTCCCACCCTCCTCATCTCTGGCCTGGACCCTGCAGTGGCTCCCACGTGGGCTCCTCATGCCCACACAGCCCCACTAATAGCCAGCGCTTTAGCTCATACCATTCCCTTGTTCAAAATCCCCACTTGGTGGCGGGGGTCCACATACTGGGAATAAATCCAAGGCCTGGCCCCCCTGCCTCTCCAGCGCCGCGTCCCCACTCTGAGCCCAGCTGTGTCTCAGCCTCAGTGCCTGGCCGCTCCTCGGACGTCCTTTGTGCTTTGTGTCGTAAGACCAGTGCTTGGCCATCATTCGGTCCTGCCTCTGAGGACAGCTTCTCTGAGATGCCTTCCCGGACCACCCCAGGTCAACAGCCGCCTGCCCCCTGGGCGCTCCGCTGCTGTGCCCACCGCGCTCCATGTCCCTTCATCTTTCTGCAGTGTGTCTGTCAGGGCCACGAGGCGGCCCGCGGGAAGATTACTCTAGCGGGTCAAATAAGGCCTCAACACACACCGGGCGGGCTACCGGGGGCGATAGGGAGGGCAGGCATATCTATTTATCAACTAAACTGGCAACTTGAAGACGGTTTTGGAAATGGGGGAGAGTCGCATCATTTCTCGGTCGGCTCGCAATGTCGGGACGTGTTTGTGCCGTGCTGTGGTGACCGATGGTGACATGTGCGGGACTGCGGCGACACGCAAGGGTGGAAGAACCGGTCGCTGCCCGGGGCGGAGGGGGTGTGGGGAGCCGAGCCCCATCTGCCGAGGGCCTACTGCCTGCTGCGTGTGGCTGTATGCCCTGCGGGGTCACCTCTCACTCCGTTCTCTGTGGGACCCGGGTTCCTTTTCCACAAGCAGGAATCTCAGATGCAGGACTCTCCCGCCATCAGAGCCCAGGTGACGCCAGCGTCCGCAGGACCTCACCGCGCCTTGCGACGGAAATGTGTCCCAGAGCTGACGGGGGCCGAGGTTGACAGGATGAGCGGGTGATGGGCCGATGGGCTGAGACAGGGAGGGGCTGTGGCCGTGGACAATCCAGGGCGGAGATCTTGACTTTTTCTAGAACGATCACGACGGGCGGGTCTGAGATTTCATTCCCCTCAAAATTATTTGGGTAATCCTTCTATTTGGCCATTCTTTTTTTTTTTTTTTTTTTAAGATTTTATTTATTTGACAGAGAGAGACACAGCGAGAGAGGGAACACAAGCAGGGGGAGTGGGAGAGGGAGAAGCAGGCTTCCCGCAGAGCAGGGCGCCCGATGCAGGGCTTGATCCCAGGACCCGGGGATCATGACCTGAGCCGAAAGCAGACGCTTAACGACCGAGCCACCCAGGCGCCCCATATTTGGCCATTCTTTCAGCAAGGATCTGCATTTGATTGTAATGAAAGCTCATGAGCAGTGATTTTTAAGAAACTAAGGGTTCTGTTTTCCTACTGAGATGTCCAGAGGTGGGGAGCCAGCCCAGGCAGCTGGCTGCCCTTGAAGCTCTGCCCTCTTCTCCGGCCACGCTGGGGGTGCCCTTGCCACACAGGGTCACAAGGTGCTGCCCTGTGCGGGCACCAGCCCCAGGCCGGCAGGAGGAAGGGGAAGGGCAGGGGTCAAGACTTGTCCCAGAGGCATCTGCCCACTTTGAAGCCGCTTTCCCAGAGGCCCCACCCAGCCACTCCTACTTCTGCTTCTGTTGCATGTCTGGTCACCCCTAACTGCAAGAGAAGCAGGAAACGAATGTAGTATTTTTAGTTGCCCACACATTGCTGGCAGGGCTCAGGGTTCTTTGGGGAGGAAAGGTGAAAAATGGGTGCTGGGCTGGCGACCATGGGTGCCAGCCACACCCAAGGAGTCCCCGGCCCATGGAGGACAGGAGGCCGAGACAATGCTGTGAAGCATGCCCACGCCTGCCCTCGGGAGGTCGTTCCTAAGGAAGCGTTCACGCTGCCTCCACAGGACATGCAGAAGCTCCTCTGGGAGCTCCGCGCCAGGGCCACCGACACACGGGCCATGCTCTGTGCCACCAGAGTGCCCAAGAGCCACTTGGAAAAGGCAGCAAGCACTCCTCCAAGCTGGAGAAGTTACAGCTGGTTGCCCGGGAACTTGACACAGCCTGGCAGCTGGGCCAGCCGATGAAGACACTCTGGCGGTAACACTCGAACGTGGTGCAGTTTCTCCATGAGCATCAGAGGCTCAAGGTGAACAGCAGAGACTTGTGGGGGGTGGCGTGTCCCCCCAGGGCCCCATCACAGACACTATTTCCATCGGGCGTTATTTTCAAGAGCTCATCAAAGCAACGGACACTGCTGCCTGTCACCCTCAAGACTTACCCAGTGCTGGCCAGCTCCTGGCAGGGAAGTCGTGGCGCCCAGGGCCACCGATCCCAGCAAGTGTTTGAGGATACTTCGTGCAAGGCAGGTCAGGCATGGTGCCAAAACTGGAGGAAGAGACAAAGCTTCCCGGGAGCCCATCTTACCCCTTTTTTCCCCGTTCCACCCACACAGGGAATCAACCATACAACACAGTACTTTGGCCTCAAAATGCCAGCAACTTTTATCATTTTGGCAGCAACTTGAAAGTTGCTAGACTTTACTTCTTAAAAAGAAAAAAAAAAAAAAGATTCTTTCTACATTGTGGTTTCTCTCTTGATTTGGGGGTCTTACATTGTCAATTGACCATCTGAAACTTTTCCTTTTCTTTCTTTTGAGCAGAGATCTGCTGTAACAGCTTGTTGTCTGAAGCTCCCATCGGACGTTCTGAATCGTGGGGGCCACTGGCTTGGCTGTGGGGTGAGTGCTGCACGAGGGAGTTCTTGGCCCTGCTGAACAGAACGGCTTTGTGCTCTGATGACTTTCATGGCTCAGTTGGGCCTCAGATACTAGAAATCACAATAGCAGTGTTTCTCCAGAAGTGAAGCCTTTGGCTGGCTCTCGCCCGTGGCCTTTCGACGTCCATCCTAATAACCACAATTTGTCGAATGCTTAGTATAACTACGAGGCACTCCTTCTGCTAGGGAGTTAATTTCTTTCTCAAAGTCACTGAAAGAGATGAGATTTATTATCTCCACTTTATAGGAGGAACCTCAGGGTCCAAGAATTGAGATAACTAGCCCAAGAGGACACAGTCCTTGGAGGGATGGGATGTAATGCGAATCCCAGTCCATCGGGTGGAGGCCTGGCTGGTTCCAGCCCACCCCAGAGTCCTTGAAGGCAGTACTGGCCTAGAAATGTCTCCCTAAAGGATACTGCTGCCGTTCTTCAGGAGGGACGGGGCTCGTCTTAATGCCAGCCCACCTGTGTTTAAACATTTGCCATAAAAGTCAGTAAGTGCTTATGGAACCCTCAGTAGCCCCTATTATGCACAAACATTGCATTCAATGCTCCACGTAATGACATAACCCACCTCGGAAGGTTAGCAGCAGAGTCCACATGGCACAGCTGAAGAAACGGGCGTGGGGGTGGGGGGAGGGAGATCTAAGATTTGTCCAAAACCACAGCTGGCCACCTGGGTTCCAAAGGTCTTTCTCAAGCCCCCTGCTTCTGCTACCTCCTGGTCAGGGGCATCTGAAACACACAGGGGCAGGGTGGGGTGGCCTCGGGTATGACGGGACCCCAAGACTCAGCCCTGTCTCTCTTCTTTCTCTGTTTTCAACACTTGTTTTGTGTATTTTCTGCAGAATGACTTCTCCCCTCGTTACAGACTGGGGTGTGAGGCTGTGGGTGGGTGTGCGAGGTCTCTTCTCCCTGTCCCTCTTTGATACATTCCCAGGAAACGATTCTGCTCCACCTAGACCCAAGTCGGGCCGGAGCCATGCCCCAAAGAGGAGGTGGTGGGGACACAAACTCAACTGACCATGAAGCCAGGCTCATAATAAAAATCAAGCGGTGGGGGGGGCGGGGGGGGCGGGGGGTACTGTGACAAATAGCAGAGCCCATGCTGCGCATAAAGAAAAGATTGTCCTGTTGGAATGTGGGCTGAGTGTAGCCAGAGATCCCGGGTTTTTTGAGAAAAGCAAGAAATCCAGATTTTTTATGTTAAATGTCTTGATTCTTTTGAAAGCTGTCAGCTAATTAAAAATAGATTTAAAACATTGTGTGGGCGGAACAAAGCCCTTCTGTGAACCAGATGGGACCTCCCCACCCTCACTAGTTTGCAGCCTCTGGTAGAGGTGGACAATATAACTGCCCCTCCCCAGGGCCTGGGGGGGTGCATTTGCCAAGTATAGGCTCTCCCCCATCCGACTGTGACTTCCCAGGCCAGCACTTTTCCAGCGGGCGTGCAAGGAAGCAGGAGGCCCCTGGAGCCACAGGCAGGCACAGTGGGGGGCCCTCGGGAGGCATGCTCATTTTCCTCCATATAGACAGACACACACCGGAGCTCTGCTGTGACCTGGTCCCAAGGCAGGAACCCAGGAGTAAGGGTGAGAAGACTGAGCTTTGAAGAACAGGGAGGCCCAGAGGCAAGCTGGTCATCTGCACCCCGCTGAGTGTCAGGCCAGAGGAGGGGAGCCCAAGACACACCCAGTCTCACCTGGGCATGGACGCATCACAGGGAGCTCCCAGGACTGTGTTTTACTCCAAATTTTGGCTGCCAGAAAACAAGGGTGGAGGATGGGTTCTGTCCCGAGGCTGCCTGCAGAGAGGTGTGGACCAGCAGTGGGATCGGGACAGCAAGGCAGGGACACTGGGCCTTTGGGGTCCCATGGGAGTTTGCAGGTCTCCTCAGAACTCTGTGTCTCCTGCTCACTCAGCCTTTTCACATTGTCCGCTGGTCGTGGCCCTCACGACCTGGACTCCACTGTGACCTTTCCACCGTTGGTGTCCTTCGAACTCAAGCACTGTGAACTGCCCTTGTCACTTCCCTTTTGATTCCACACGAAGAGACTGAGCACCTACTGTGTGCATGGGGCCCTGTTCTAGGAGATGGGGCCACAGCCGTGAAAATGCAGACAAGCAGGCCAGGTTCAGAGAGCACAAAGAGGGCCAGGTGTGATCAAAGTGGGGGGCTCAGGCTGCATGGTCAGGAAAGGGCTCTCTGAGCAGGCCAGCCTTAAGTGCCATCAGAACGACAGGACCTGCCAGACAAAGAGGGGGACGAGCATTCCAGGCAGCCTGAGCAGGGGTAGGAGCACAGGGAGTGGAGAGGGAGGCTGAGGCCAGGCCGTGGCACAGGATCCGACTTGAACCCAAGGATTGCTGCAGGCTGGTCTGTTACCAGCAGGTCCTTCTGCTTGTGCCCAGTGATGCGTGTTCTTCCTGCCTCTTCCTTCTCTTCCGTTTGTCACCCGGCCGTTCCACAGCGCTTTCCTGCTCCGGTCTAAGTGGATGCAGTGTCTGTGCCTGAGGGGGCCCCGGGGACACAGACACCAGGACTTTCACCCATGTTTGCTCTATTCCCAAAGCTGCAAGGTGTTCTACAAAATGCCCTCTCCACCTTCCCTAGACCCCCCCCGCAGAATGAGACACGGGGTGGGGGGAATGCCCGCCTGCTCAGGTGATCTTGCTATGAAGTGTCCCCACACTTGAGGGGCTCAAATCAGATGGAAGTCATGTCTCTGTCACAGTCCCAGCTTTCGTGGACGATGCCACCAGAGGATGGGGTTCACTCCAGGTGGCTCTCCGCTACACTCCGTTCCACCCAGGCTGCTGGGAATCAGAGGGGGAGAGAAGAGGCAAGCCCTTCCCCTGGAGGGCAGAACCCAGAAACACCCACATCTCACCAGCCAGAACACAGTCACACATCTCCATCCCGGGACGCTCTGCTTGTGCTATTACCTAAAAACCGGGTTCCTGTTTATTGCAGAAAAATGGATACTGGGGAACAACTGACCATGTCTGGATAACTTTTTTTTTCCTGATTATGAAAACAGCACACACTCAGTGCTAAGAATCCAGAAATAGATGGGGCACCGGGGTGATGCAGTGGATAAGCATCCAACTCTTGGTCTTGGCTCAGGTAGTGATCTCAGGGTCGTGAGAGAGAGCCCTTGTGGAGCCCTGTGTCAGGCTGCACACTCAGCAGGGAATCTGCTTAAGTTTCTCCCTCCCTCTCCCTTTGCCCCTCCCCCCAGCTCGCTCTCTCTAATAAATAAATCTTAAAAAAAAAAAAATCCAGAAATAGTTAAAGACAATAAAGACCATCAGTAATTCCAGAGCTAACTGATGTTTAAGACTTACAGGGTCATGTCATACACATACTTTTGTAACCTTCTTGCTTAACAATATAACTCTCGTAACTTCCACGTATCAATAGAGACCTACTTTACCATCATAGTTTTTCATGGCATGCTTAAGTGATGACTATGATGAACTTGGAGAGGGCTGTGATTTGTATTTATTTGACTACTAATGAGGGCCACCATCTTTTCACATTTATTGGTCATATTTATGTCTTTTGTGAATTGCCAGTTCATATCCTTTGTCTCTATTTTAATGGACTGTCCACTTTTTTCCTATTGATTTGAAAAGAAAATCCACATTACATATTAAGGTTAACATACTAGCACTTCTATAGTTATGTGCACCAACACTAAGTACTGGTAATGCAGACTCACCTAAACCTTAGCTAAGTATTACTAGAATCCCCATGTTACCCTTCTTAGGCACAGAAAGGATAAGCAGTGTGCCCAGTGCTGTGTCGTGGTGCAGTCGGGGAAGACAGACCTGGGATTTAAACGCAGCGTCGGGTTCAGGTTCCTGCTCTTAACTGCTAGACGTTTTAAATAATGTTTTGCCAGTTACAGATTTTACAAAATTGTTTTTCCAATTTGTCACTGGCCTTTTAACAGGTTTTTTTTTTTAAATTGGTTTTTCACATATACGGTCGTATCCATTAATCTTTTCCATCAGGGACTCTGGAGTTGCTTGGTTGGCCGGGACTGGAAAGCAGCGCGTCATGTATTTCATGTGCACTTTCCAAAGTTACAGGTGAGTACAGAAAATGTCAGAAAGGCTCACAGTGCTATGGGGCTCCTAGTAGACGTCCCCGACAGCACACGGGCCCCGGCCTGGGCCGCGCGGTCGAAGGGCAGGGCACCTGCTAACCGGGTGCCCGGCGGGCCCCCGCACGAATCCAGCCAGGTCAGTGGGCTCGCGCCCCTCCCGGAGCACCTCCTCCTCCCAGGAGTCCTCCCGGAATGCGGCCCCGCTTTCAGGCCCAAGCTCAAGCGTGCCCTCCTCTAGGTTCCCACGAAACAGCCTCTCGCCTCGGGCACGCGTGGCGGGCAGCACTGCGGGAGCTGCGAGGTGTGAACGCACTGGGCAGACGCGACCCGCTCGATTTCACACCGAGTTTCCGCGCGCGGGAAGGAGCCGCGCGGGCCCGGGGGCGGCTCCCGGGGCAGACCCACCGCACCCGCAGCTGTCCCGCGCGCCCCGGGTCCTGGCCCGGGAAAGTCGCAGCGCAGGCGGCAGCTCCGCCGGACGTTGACTTGAAAGCGGGAACATTAAGGCTCGCTTTGAGAAGCGTCCGAAGACAAGACTCTTCAAAGCTGGGACAGCCCCCAGAAGCAACCGCCTCAGCCACAGGCTGGTAAACTGAGGCACAGCGGACAGCCCGGAGGCCGGGCGCACGGACGCCCAGCGCGCCCTCGGCGCCACGTGACGGCGCCCGTCCGTCACGCTCGGGGGGCGGGGCGCCGCCGCCACTCTCCGGCTCGCCCAATAGGAAGCGGGGAGCGGGCAGGGTAGGCGGGCCCGCCCGTCCCTCCTCCGGCCGCCCAGCGTGGGGCGGGCCCAGCCGCCGCCCTCCAGTGGTGTCCCGACGAGCCCGGCTAGGCCGAGGCGAAAGGGCGAGGCGTACGTCAGTCAAGCGGCCCGGCCAATGCCCTCGCGCGCTGCCCTCGCGCCCGCCCCCGCCCCGGCCTCCCGGCGCCCGCGCTGCTTTCCCTCAGGCCGCCGCGGCCCGCCCGCCCGCGCTTCCATCCGGGTCCTCGCGCGCGACTCTCGGGCGGTGGCGGGCGGCGGGCGCGAGGGCTGGGTCGTCCCCGTGGAGGGAGGTGGCGGATGGAGGCCTCTTCTGCGAGCTCGAGGTGGGTACGAAGACGGACGGCGAGCGCAGGCCCGTCGCCATTTTCCTTCCCTCCGAACTCTAGTGGCGGTGGGAGAGGGGAGTGCTGCGGAGGGGCCGGCGGGGGCCCGGAGCCGGGGCGGGTGGGTGGTGAGCGGGGGCGGCGGCAGGCAGGCAGGCGGGCGGGGGATGGGCGCCGCGTGGCGCGGTCGGCTGGCCCCAACCCCCCTCCGCTTCCCGCCCAGCGCCTCACGGACCGGGGGGAGGGGTCATTCTTCACATTCTTCACCCCGCCCCTCCCCCCGCCTCAATCAAACTTGGGCGGGGGAAGTCCCGCCCCCGGGGCGCGCCCATTGGCCGGCGCCGCCTCCCGCTGTAGCGTGACTGGCTGTGGGCACAGCCGGGTCCCCTGACGTCACTTCCGCTATCAGGTTTGTGGGCCGGGGAGACCTTGGCCTTGGGGGCTGGGATGCAGGAGGGAAGGTAGGAAGTGCGGGGGAGGGCCGGCGCGGGCGGACGCGGGCGGGCCCTGGGCTGGCTCTCTGCCCCTAATCCGACCGGCCGAGCGCAACCTCGGTCCCCGAGCAGCTGTGCGGCCGGCCCCGCCGCGGCGGCCGTCCTTGGCGGGGAGCGGGGCGGGCGGCGGGAGGAAGTGGGATCCCGGGGGGCGGTCTCGTGCGCGGCGACCCTTCCCCGCTGGCGGCCGCACACTCGGACCCGGGCCGCTCGACCCGCACGCGGGCTGGCCAGGGTCCGTCCACGGCAGGCCCCGGGTGAGGAATGGGTAACCTTTCTGTCCTTGGCCCGCGATGGCCTTGGGTGTCCAACTTTTACAGTAAGGCCCGGCCCCCTGCCTTGGGTGTCGGAGGGGAGGGTGTGCTCGGTGCTCCGGCCCTTCCTTCGGTGGCGGACTTCTCCCTGCGGGAGGGTCGGCCCGCGGAAGAGGACGTCTAGGCCGCGGGGCTGAGATGCCCGCCGCAAATTAGGAGACCGGACGAGCGTGCTGCTTCCTGGGCGCTCGGTTCCTAAAGTTAGCAGCTCCCTGAGCAGCCCCTGCTCTTGTTTCTGTTGGCCTGAAAGCCATGCAGTAGTACAGGAAGATTAATGTTAGGGTTTAGACTTGTATGTAGTTTCGTCCGTATCCAGGTTTTTTGCTGGCTGGCGGTTAGGTTCATTTACGGTGTGTTCAGGGAGTGTGTGTAGTTAAGGAAGGAAAGCTAGTGGTTGCTTTGAGTGGGTTTTGTGAGGGTGTTTGATTTATTATACACAGTCTTGAAGCTTTTGAGTTTGAGAGTAGACAAATGTTTTCATAGTTAGAAAATGTTTTTCTTTATGTTGGAACGGCTGTGGGTCCTTCCCTCTTCTCCACTAAGCTCAAACTGTTGAATTTGAGAGACTCAAGAATTAGGCAGGTGTGAGGGAAACAAAATACCTGCTCATAAATAAGAGGAAATTTGTAAATGAGTTCAGACTTCTAGAATGAAGAGATGAATATTCTACGAGTTGGTCTTGTTTACTCCTTAAGGGCATTTTATTCTTGTTAGCATGAACTAGAATTTCTTGGTTTAGAGTACAGCCCGCCTTTTGGATATTTGTGCCTTTTCTTTCAATAGTGAACAGTAATAGCTTTCCTAATAGTAGGAATTACTCTGTATTAAGAGCTGTATGCCATTGTCTCAGACTGTAGGTCTTGACTGTTGAAATCACTAGTGGGTGATGGTTAGAATTTTTAAAAAACTAGAATAGAAAATATTAATGTGTTACATGAAACTTGATTCAGTTATATGCACATACATTCCTGTAAAATCTCTTTTTCTGGGGGTGTCAAAAAAGTTTGAAAAACAGTAGTTCTAAAGGGAAGGTTTCTCACAGTACTGGTCTTCTGCAAGGAATACTAAAAGCCCTGTTAATTTATCACTTAGAATTTTTAATATCCTGAGAAGCTTTTATTTAGACAGTAAAGGATCCCAGAATATTAATTCCAGTGATTTCTTTTTTTTCATCTCTAGATGAGCATAGAAGAATCTGGATCCCCAGTAATGAGTTGTCAACATTGCCTCATGTGACCTCAGCACTGGAGTCAAGGAGGCCTGGTCACTTGTGCCCTTTGCCTGTGTGGGTGTTCTAAGCATTGCACAATCACTTAAGAGTGGACTTCATTAAATAACCAGATAAAATGAAAGCCACTACACCCTTTTTTGGTGCCAGGTCTTTGAAATCTAGAGTGATTTTACAGTTACAGCACATCTCTCTCTGGGTTAGTTGCAATCTAGTGCTCAGTAGTGACAAATTGCTAATGGCTACTGAGTGGCTAATGTAATTCTAGTGGATTGTCTAGCTGCTTTTTAAACATTAGCTTTCTGTAGCTGTTCGCAGTTTCATATTATCAGCAGAAATGTTCCCTCTCTCTATAGCCTCATCTCAAACATGAGGAAATTGCATCAGGTGATTTCTTAGGCTCTTTGTAGGTCTAAGATTTAAGTTTTCTGAGGCAGCTGACAACTACACTTCTGTTAAGTGTTACTTTTGCTTCTCTAAGAATATTTCAAGAGATTTTAGATGATGTTTTAAAAGGACATAATAAGGATGAATATGATTTGGGATCATTTTGTTCTGTTAAGAAACCATTTTTTGCTTTGTGTCAGTATTCATTATCAGGAAGTTATACCAGCTTTCTGTTCACTTGGGAGGTTTGTTTTTATTTGGTCAATTACATGGTAGCTTAATGTATAGGAGGGAGCATTTTTCTTAGAATTCACTTTTGTGCAGTGTAGATTATGAATTGTCTACCTAGAATATAGGTAATTGCAGTAAGCTGGAATCTAAATTTAAAAACCAGAACATACCTTTTCTTGGTTTTTGGGGATGTGTAGATAATACAGTGATTTTTCAACCTGGGAACATATCAGTATAATGAAAGACAGAAAGACAGAGATTTTAAAGGATTGAGAAATAATGATGTATATATGAGGACTGTTAAGCAGAACAAGTCACCCAAGTTGTTGAACACTGCCTCACCCTTAGTATTTGCATGCATTGTAGTATTTGTAGCAGAATTTTCTTAGTTTTACAGAGGTAGCATAGAATGCTCTTGTAGTAGCAGGAAGGTTGGCCCCAAAGTAACATGCAGCATTGGAAAATTTACAAAGGAATACCAAGAATTGAGTTGGCATTAGTTACCTTTTTAAAAATTTTCAGAATTGAGGTATTTCATCTAATAGCATCTCAGGGTGCCTGGGTGGCTTAGTCGGTTAAGCATCCGACTCTTGATCTCAGCTCAGGTCTTGATCTCAGGGTTGTGCGTTCAAGCCCTGTGTTGGGCTCCACACTGGGTGTGGAGCCTAGTTTAAAAAAAATAGCATCTGTGTACCTGCTGTATGTTTAAGTGAGTGAAAGGAAATTGTCCTTTTGGAAAATATGACCTAGTATTTCACGATTTAAAACTTGACATGGATCCTCAGTGCAGTGTTTGGTAGGATAAGAAATTGAGATCTTAAAAAAAAAAGAATTGAGATCTTCAATTAGAATTGGGTTAACTTTCATTAGCAAAACTTATTTGTATCTAAAAACATTATTTTGTCAAGTTCACTTGTCAACTTATGTTGATGGAGTTGATCCATTGTTGGAAATACTGCATATGCTCTGTCAAAGGAATGAAAATGTTTTACTATTCAGCCAGCATCAAATAAATTATTTCATTGATGTTCAACTGAATATTTGAGATTGAAGGACATCTTTATGAAGCAGCCAGTATTCGGTTTGATTATCAGCAAGTGAAACAATGATAGGACTGAAGGAAATGTTTTACTTTATTTGTATGGAAGTTTGGCAAAAATGAAATTTATACAACCCTACATAGAAGGGCATATGAGTAAAGGTTTTTAAAAATAAACTTTCTGAGCTACTTTGATAAGAGTATGTAAATTAATGTAAAGTCTAGAAAACTAGACTTGTAGAAAATCAGCATTTTTGCCCAGAACTCTTAATAAGTATGAAGTGTATAGAAGGTAGAGTATGCCTGCTACTGGACTAAGTTTAGTATATTTTAAGAATTTAGAAGCTAGTTTGTTTAAAATACTATCTTTGTAAAATGGTCAAATACAGAGGTGAAATTTACATATTTTACGTCATTAACATGTAGCCTTCAGAATGTATATTCAGATACGTTTTTCGAACCATGATACTTAACCGTTTTGTCATAGGTATTCTTAAAAATGTGATAAAAGTCATAGATTATTGCAGAAAAATTGTATATGCAATTTCTAGGGGTTACTGTAGCCCTTCTTGAAGCCTGCTGTGGATGCAGGTTAAGACCCCTGACTATTGTGATGAGCACTGGGTGTTAAACGCAGCTAGTGAATTGTTGAACACTGCATCAAAAACTAATGATGTACTGTATGTTGGCTAACTGAACATAAAAAAAGAACAACCCTCACTTTAAGGTGTTGGCTGTATAAGTAGTATTTAAATATTATGATATAATATTATACACTATGATTTACTAAAATATAAGTGGATTTTAAAATGTGTTAAGGATTGAATCTTTTAGTTATGGAACCTTAATATAAGTAGAGATAGAGGCAAACAAGCTTATTGATAATTAATAACTAGCCTCTTCGCAGCACATTTTAAATTGACAAAGCAAATTTTACATTGAACATAAGTATTTCTATCACAAGTAAATCTGGGAAAGGAAAATTACTGTCTGAGACAGGTTTTCAACTTGATTTAATTTAGTAAGAAGAATAGTTATGATCTGTTAAGTACTTCTAGGTCATTAAGGTGTTTTGCACATGTTCCCAGTTCTTAAAACGACCCCATGAGGTGTGCATGTTAGTTCCCTAATCGGAGGTGAGAGAACTAAATCTCAGGGAGGTAATGTAATTTGCCCAAGAACACAGCCACCAAGTACCTGCTCAACCCCAAAGTCATTGGCCTGAATTCTTTCTTATACTGCTATGTTCTGAAATCAGTTTATTATCATACATTTGTCCAGATTGAATTGTAACTTTAATGACTAATTTTTAATGGATGAGGAGTAGTTCAAGCTACAGATTGAGGTAGTATGTGAATAAGCATTGAAAGTACGTATAAAAGTGTGTTACTTTCTAAAAAATTTATCAAAGATCAAATTCAGATAGTTTTAACTAATAGCATCTTGTCTAAGAATGTTTTTTTTTTTTTTCAGATTTTATTTATTTATTTGAGACAGCACAAGCAGGGGGTAGGGGAAAGGAAGAGGGACAAGCAGACTCCCCGCTGAGCAGGAAGCCTGATGTGGGGCTCAATCCCAGGACCCCAGGATCATGACTTGAGCCAAAGGCAGCTGCTCAACTGACTGAGCCACTCAGGCGCCCCTTAGTCTAAGAATGTTTTGGTTAACAATCTGATAATTGACGGTTGCAGCTACCAGATATGCAGCATCTATTATGCACTCAGCATTGTACTTGGTGCATTTTGTATTTTATTTCTAATCCTTCTTAACAGTCCTGTAAAATTTGCCAGATTTTTATAAGTTAAAATAACAAATGCCCAGAGATTACCTGATGTAAATTAAATAAATATATGATAAAATAAAAAGCTGGGATTCAGATCAGGTCACTGAAATATACTTTAACTATGGAAGGAGAAATCTCAACTGAAAATAAGCTAGTGACGTACCCCTACTCCTTTCTCTTTCCCAGTAGCCGAGCATTTTATAGTTGTGATTGTGTACATGGTAGGGTTTTTACTTAACCTTATTTCTTAATGAACATTTCCATGGATCATCATAATTCGTAAGTTCAGTCTGAATCTGAAAGCTTGCTTAATTGAACATTGCCTCCTCTCAGGTGTTAGATTTTAGTTTTCAAAATTTGCACTTATCAGTGTTTTCTAGAAAACAGGCCGAGAACTATCAGTGGACCATAAAATCAATTTATTCTGTATAATAAAATAGAAAATATAAAAGTAAGGGATAGTATTGATTTGTGAATGTTAATATTTTATTGTACTAGTATTATCTATAGACACATGAATGTGGTTTAGAAATATGAAATACTTTTCTTGCTATGGATTGTGGAAAGGTGGAAACCACTGCTCTAATCAATAGTAATGCTACATAGTAGCTATCTGTTTCCTCTGCCCCTTGTTCATAAACACCCAACTTTTCAATTATATTTGTGTATGGTTCCCCCCCAAATTGAGCAGCATTTTAATAGCCCTTGGTGTGTAAATTGCCAAATTGCTTTATACCAATATGGTACTTACATTGCTGGATCAAGAAAAACAGTACAGGGCGCCTGGGTGGCTCAGTTGGTTAAGCTACTGCCTTTGGCTCAGGTCACGATCCTGGAGTCTCGGGATCGAGTCCCGCATCGGGCTCCCTGCTCGGCGGGGAGTCTGCCTCTCCCTCTG
>NC_138382.1:1304179-1374135 GCF_054177405.1 Leptonychotes weddellii
GGAGCCACCCAGGCGCCCTCAAACATTTTAAATGAGAAAATTGGTTGGAGTTGAGGGTTGGGGTAGAGGTAACCAGCTGGTTTTACTGTTGGCCGTCATTCTTTTAAAAGATCCATGCTGGTTCTAAGGAAGGATTTTGGCTTATAAAGACTTGACTTTTTAGGGACAATCATCTGCATGTTCACACCTTGGATCATCTGGCCTTGTATAACGGAAATGAGCTCAGATATAGTAACTTTGGAGATCTAGTGCTATCTTCTGTAATTTGGGACAAGTTATTACACTTAGCATGAGTTCCCACCATGGAAATAGAGATGATGACTATTAAATAAGATGAACATGGCACTCGTGAAGGGCTTTACAGTGGGGCCTTGTGTGTGTTGTTTGCATGGTAAATCTTTCCCCTTATTCTCACAGATCATTCAGCCCAGTGTTCTGATGTAACAGTGAGTGAGCAGGGCCAGGATTTGATCTTGGTTTTTGATGACTCCAAATGAGTATTGCTCCTGTGAAAGATTCATGTACAAGTTTGTGTGTTCAGTTTCCTTGGGAATATACCTATGAGTTGGAATTGCTGGGTCATGTGGTAACTATGTAACTTTCTAGTGAACTGCTAAACTTTTCCAAAACACCTGGTGCCATTTCACATTCCCACCAGTTGTATATGAGGGTTCTAATTTTAATTTCTCTGTATCCTCACCAATGCTTACTTGTCCATTTTATCATAACCATCCTAGTGGATCTGAAAGTGGCATCCCATTGTGGTTTTGGTTTAGATGTACCTAATGTCTAATAAATGATGTTGGGTGTCTTCTTATGTACTTGGCCATTTGTGTTTGTTAGTCATTGGAGAGATGTCTGTTTAAATCCTTTGCGCTTCTTTAAAATAGACTGTCACTTTTATATATGATGTGAGGTAGGGGGTCTAAATTCATTCTTTCACATGTATATATCCAGTTGTCCTAGCACTATTTGTTGAAAAAACTATTCTTTCCTCCATTGAATTGTCTTGGCACTGTTGTTGAAAGTCAGTATCTAAAGTGATCATATTGCTTAGTGCAAAAGTATTGTGCCAAGGTGTTAAATATCTTGGTCTCTACCTTTGACAGCCTCATGGCACCTTTCTAGCTAAAGGAAGGATCCTGGTCCTGAGTCAGATCCAGTTAGTTTTCTGTTAAAAAGACTACTTAGTGTTCGTTGGCATGGAATTATGTGCATTAGGTTAATTTTTTAATTAAGTTCTTGGGGTGCCTGGGTGGCTCAGTTAGGTGTCCTGACTCTTGATCTCAGCTCGGGTCTTGATCTCGGTCATGAGTTTGAGCCCTGCATTGGACTCCACGCTCGTTGTGGAGAATGAATGAATGAGGTTCTCTTTGTGTACATTAATGCATTTAATCATGGATTATGCATGAGATATATAGCACATCTGGGTTTTGAGGGCATTAGATTTCGTTAGAGGTTCTTGTGTTCCTTCATAATGGATTTTCTTTTTTTTTTTTTTGGTTTCTCGTGGAAGGGTATGTGATTTTATGAATTTTCATTTCTAGCAACTAAAAAAAATCAGAAGTTGGTAACAGTCAAGTAAGAGATAACGTACTAGATCTTGTAAATATATGGCATTAGGAGCAGATTCAGATAAACAAGGATTTAATAGTAACCAAAAATAGGAAATGAAGCACTGCATAGATCGTAAATGTAGCTAGAACTTAAAATGCTGGTTTTAGAAGGTTTGTTCAGTTACACTTATGTTCACGTTGAGTGAATGAAATTGTTCTAATACTATTTTTTCTGCTTTCATCACACAGGGAAACCAGGGTTACTGAGGAGAAAGCCTTCCTGTGGTGCTCAGCTGACCCTGGACCTTCTCTTCACTGTGGGATGAGGTAGTAGGTTGTATAGTTTTAGGGTCACACCCACCACTGGGAGATAACTATACAATCTACTGTCTTTCCTAACGTGATGGAAAAATCTACATCCCAGCGGCCTCATAGAAAGTTGATAACTAGTTATATAATATTTTAACTTGTATAAAAATGCTATAGTGCAGCATTTTTTATGTTTTGCAGGTTGCTTACTCATTTAATGATTAAAAACTTTAACAAGTACACCTAGATAGCAGTGGGGATACTTTGTTTTTCATTTCTGTATATAAGAATAAGTGTGTATTTTAATTTGATTGATGCCGATAATTTTATTTTGTGTTTTTCTTTTGAAAAAGATTGTGTTCTCCATTCCAGAAGAAAAGATTGCTCTATCAGAGTGAGGTAGTAGATTGTATAGTTGTGGGGTAGTGATTTTACCCTGTTCAGGAGATAACTATACAATCTATTGCCTTCCCTGAGGAGTAGACTTGCTGCATTTTGTCTTTATCTAGATGATATTAAAACTCAGAAGAATTAATTTTGACATTGTTTTGTACTCTATATCAGTTGTTAATTTTCTCTTGAAGGATTGTGTACCTACAGTAGATATAGTGATCTAATATTTTTTACATTTCACATGTGTCAGAAATTTGAAATTAAACAAAAATCTGAGTGGAGAAAGTAAATCTTAACGGGACTAAGCCCCCTTGGAATTAAGAATAGGTTGATCGCTCTGCATCCCACTGCATGTGTCCAGGACGAGGTCCTGGGTGGCAGCAGTAAATACAGACTGGAAAGGCACCCTCTGAGCTGAAATGGAGTCAGTTTGCTTATTACTCCCAGTTTGGGGTTTTGGGTGGCCTTCGGCAATGTTGTAAGCAAGCACTGTTTCACTGGTATGTTGATTTGGACAGCTTCACCTCCAGCCTGGGAAATGAGCGATGGGCTCTGGGTCCTACCCTTGCTCCTGGTAAGTCACAAAGACCTCAGCTTTGCCCCCCATAGGGTCCCTTCATTCACAAAGGGAAATCCCCTGAAGCTGTCAGATGGGGAAATCCATAGTTGGTTGTTTTAAAGGAAAATGTGAGGATCATGCTAGAAAGGGCTATTTGAGTTTTAACACCCCCGAAGGCCAGTGTTTCAGCCTTTTTCAGTGGCCAAACCGTATCCTACCTTGGGCCTTTATAATCAAGCAATACTAAAAGCTCCCTGTTTAAAGCACTTGTGTTTATTTTGTTTTGGGAGAAGAGAAAGAGGCAACGTATGGAGGTGAGGGAGAGGTAACCTCTTCCCAAATGTTTCCTCGATCTGTTCCGAATCTTACAGTCTAAGATAATTCTAGTGCATTGCCATTGGCAGCAGGAACTTTATGTGAGAGAAAACATCCAATTCTTTTGGGTGGGCCCGGCCCAGGTGATGTCTCTGGGCTGAATTTATGCTTTTTATTTTATCCCTGGGGTATAGATGGACACCTGCATGGTCCAGAGTTTGTTTTTGTTAGAAACAGGACATACAGGGGAGGGGGGAGACCTTTTATGTTCTTGCCTTTTGGTGTGCCAAAGAAAAGTGGGAACGTTCAAGAAATTCTCTTCGGCTTAATTTTTGTGAAGCTGATAAGGTGAGTAATTCACTTCACTGTGTGGCTAGTGGAGTCACGGGGTTTTGGGGTTTTGTGACACATGTTGCCTCTGGTCTGGACGTCCTGGCCACTCTGCAGTTGGAATAATTAAGGTCTGGAGAAACATGAATCTATATCTTTCATTAATTAACAAGGGCCCACTTCATATCCTTACTATAAGCCAAGCCCAGTAAGTAAATCAAGTTGTGGAGAACTGCTACAGTCTGTGAAAGCACTTAACTCAAATCCCGGGGCCCAGGAAGGGGACTGGCTGGAACTAGGAAACACTTGGTGTCCAAAGGGAACTTGGTAAGTTAATGTGCTCCAGTGGAAGGTGGCAAGCAGCATTTACACATACAGTGTCACCTCATTTTCCAGTGGCTCAAGAGGGGCTGGAGATTTTGTGAAATTAGATATTTAAGTTTTGGTAATCCTTTGTTTTTAAAAGTCTTTGGCTGCAACAATATGTGGTGGGCTGGGAGATATTAGGCTTCTGAGATTTGCATCTTCTGAAATAATTGCATTTTTGTTCTTTTGAACAAGAGGCTTATTTTTAAGCAAATGCATTTGTGAATTTTACCAAGGTCATGGCCAGTAACTTTTATTTAAAAGCCTCAGTGAAGAAATTCTAATTGATTAGAATTTGGAATAAAACCCAAAGAATACGGCCTGATTTGACAGGTTAATTTGAAGTACAGCTGCCAAGTAGAAGACCAGCATGGAAAAAATGGGTTCCTAGGAAGAGGTAGTAGGTTGCATAGTTTTAGGGCAGGGATTTTGCCCACAAGGAGGTAACTATACGACCTGCTGCCTTTCTTAGGGCCTTATTATTCCTCAGTAACCTGTTCCTTGTCACCTTGTTCGGTGTAAGCACAGCTCTTCCTGCGAGTTTTCTTAGAAGTAAAAACGTTGCAGGAATAGCTGTGCCCATGTTAGTGACTTAACAGACCACAGCCAGTGCCCGCGTCGGTTACTACAGAGCTAGTGAGAATGCAGGACTCCGAGGAATACCTGGTTGCTTATGTGCCTCACTTGGAGGTCACTGGAAAGTTTTGGAAAACAGGTTTTTGGGTTTTGGTCAAGTTGCCGTTTCTGATCTAGAAACTGCCAGCTGCTTCCCCCGTTAAACTTAATGAAGGCACCGGGTCAGGCCGTCGAGACACCTGCTGTTCCCTGCACGGTGTGTGCAGGTATTTATCTTGCGAGGGTCTGGGTCTGGACTTAAAGTTTGGGCAGCTCTTAGGGTGGTGGTGCATGTTGTGGGAATCCATCATTGCCTTAAGCACCATTATGGTATGTAACCCTGTGATTGAATCTTAAATGTGTGCATGGGCATTAAGTATCTTTTCAATAAAATACTACTTTTAAAACTTGTGGTTCTAAAATCATTCTTAACTTTCATCTCCATCCTTGCAGAACTAGATGTATTTAAGTATTTAGACTTGTTTTAAAATCTCTTAAAGTACTTAATTTCGTTTTTTTTATGCACAGTAATTTGCTAATCATACTATTCACAGATGTACATTAATAAAGCTAATGAGCCATATCCAACATTTCCATTTTTACAAGCACTTGTGTCTCTGTGCACACAATTATATATGCTTGGGATGCCCCCACTTTCTTGGGAGTAATTTTTTTGTATCTCCTCAAGCAGATACTACCTTGCAAAAATTGCTGTCCTTCCTCAATTCCCCAGTATGGTTCAAACATCTATTGAGCATGGGATGTGTGTGCATTAGCAGCCCAGCCCTAGATTTAATTTATTGCAAACTACTTGGAACAGTGATTAAAAGGTTCCAGAGTGGAAGGGTTGAAGGGGCATTCAGTGGAGTTGCACATCCTGTCGCCCTTAGAGGTTGTTCAGGGGAGGAAAGGTCAGGAGGTGGGTTCTAGGCATAGTCTACAGCTCTGGGGCTTTAAGTTTCTCTGTAAATTGAGATAGTTGGATGTGGCTTTCAAGATGCTTTTTACATTGTGTATCCTTTTAAAATAAAAGATTTGAAAGATTTCAGTTGATGAGCAAAAATGCATAAATTTTATGTACACTGATTTGAGTGAAAAATGCATAGGGAAAGCGAGAAAGTGGAAATGGTACTGGCTATATGCTAAGATTGGGGGTGATTCATCAACATTTCAGATTTCTTCTGCTTTTGCTTCTAAAAGTATTCTGAATTATTTCCAACCATCCTCATGGGCCATGCCAACCACGCCTCATTTTTTCCTCCATACCACTGAACTGACTTTCCATGTGTTCTTGCTCCCCCCCCATTTTGTTTCCTTCCACAACAGCCTTCCACTGTTGGGGTCTTGGTGAGAGGGGAGCTGAGGGGCCCCCTGAGCATTGGCCAGTGGTGCTCAGCAATGTCAGCTGGTTGGATGGCCCACCTGAGGGAAGCATCTGCTGGATGTGGATGCTGAGATCCTGCCTCTTGTTTGAAACCCGTAACTGACAATTTTAGTTTAAAGGCTATTTTTCCCTAAGGAAGAGGGTGTAGGGGTAGAGTAGTGGCTGTGAAGACTGGGGATTAGAGAAATCAGTGTTTCAAAGAAATACTGAGCCTGTAGGAAGCATCCTGACCAACATCCTGAAAGTTCTAGCTTCTCTTCCATCCTCAGCACATGGTTTCCCTTCTCGAGATGTCCCCTTTTTGTCACGGAGACTGCTCTAAACTGCCTGGCAGCCTTTTGAGGAGTTCTGGGCAGTGCCGCCTATTGACCCCTCTGCCAACAGTGGGTGATTGTCACGTGTGGGCAGGCCATTTCCCCAGCAAGGAGACGGAGGAGGCGGCGTGCAGGGAACTGGAGCAGAGGGTGTTAGGAAGGAATGGGGTGTAGAGAGGGTGAGTAGGCCCTGATCCACACCTGCCATTAACACTTGCACAGCAGATTTCCAGCTGAGGCAGGAGGTCTAGTCGAAGGGCTGTGGGGCTCCACCTCTCCAGTGAGCAGCTGAGCTGCTCAGGAGGCCTGTGTGGGCCCTTAGCCTGGTACAGAACTAGAGCTAATAAGACATTTCCCCCCTTAACGTTTTGTTTGGAACAGTTTTAGGTTTGGGGCACATGGGTGGCTTAGTCGGGCTTAAGTGTCTGCCTTCGGCTCAGGTCATGATCCTGGGGTCGTGGGATCAAGCCCCCCTACAGTTTCCTGCTCAGTGGGGAGTCTGCTGCTCCCTCTGCCCCTCACTCACACTCATGCTCTTGTTCTCAAATAAAATATTAAAAAAAAAAAAAAAAAACAACGTTCTAGGTTCACAGCAAATGCAGCAGAAGGTACGGAGTTCACATATACCCTGCTCCTCCCCCTCCAAACTTTGCTCCACCGACACCTGACCTGACCACTATCGTCTTAAAGCACATCGTTTCTCCCTTTGCTTGAAGTTCTTCCGCCACTGGAATTAGGCTCAGAAGCTTAGCTTGTTGCCCCATAGAAGCAGACACGGAACAGCAATGACCAGGGGACAGATTCTTGGCTCTGAATGCCAAAGTCAACTGGCAAATAAGTGGCAAAAGCAGGTACCTGAAATGATTTTTTGGCATTTTGTATAAACTTGTCAAGAGGTAAACCTGGAGGACTGAGGGCAGTGAGTCGCGTTGTAGCTGCAGAGTAGAGGGAAAGGCGTGATGAACTGTCTCTGCCCAGGAAGCAGGCAGTAAGGTAGGTGGGGATGGGACTGGTGGGTGCTGGGGAGGAGTCCCCGGGCTCCACTCTTTGGAATGGGCCTGGTGGGAGCCCAGGGGCAGCAGGTGGTGGGTTTGCCGCCCGTCCCCAGAGCACAGCCTGGGGAGAACACAAAGTGTCCAGGGAAACCTGGGTACGAGGTGGTATTTCAGCCATGACGGCTGGAGGAGAGCTGTGACTACCCACAGGGAGGTGCTGGGACCTCTGGGGAGGTGCCCTAGCTCTTGGTCTAGGGATAGGTTGTGCTTGGATCCCACCAATGAGCTGTAAGGAGTGGTGGAGGGCACAAGGGATCCTTCAGAAGGTTGTGGAGGAGAAACTGCCTTGTGCTGTACCCTGCTGCTTACCTTCAAACACGGTTGTGTGATGACCAGGGCTACTGCAGCCATCTGTGACCATGAGAGGGATGCCATGCCAACCTAGAGTTGTGACATCACTGAGCTTTAGGGACAACGCCAGTATTTGCCCACTCCACACTTCAGTTATGTGAGAAAAACTACGCCACGACGAGTGGATGTGCTGTTACTTGCAGTGGAAAGCTCCCTCATGGGATCCCACCTCACTCAGGGAAGTCCAGGGCAAGCCCCCAAGTGTGCTTACCTGTTGGGGAGGAGTGAAGAAGGTGCTGAGGCCATCCGCTAGGAAGGAGTCTTATGGCTGAGATGAGGGTGCTAAAGACTGGATCTCTGGCATCTGGAGGCTGCAGTAGAACCTGAATCTGAGCATGACTTGTGGCAGGGATTGGCACAAGATTACATATATATAAGGTGTACAATTGGTGGTGTGATGTAAGCATACCTTATGTAACAATTGCCACAAGTTAGCATATCCGTCACCTCCCAGACTTACCATTTGTGTTGAAAACTCTTAAGATCTACTCTCATAGCAAATTTCAAGTATATAATACATTATTATCAATTATAGTCACCATGCATACAGTGGATTTCTAGAACCTACTCATTTTATAACAAAGTTAAAGTTTAAAGAAAGTTAACCCTATGACCAATATTTCCCCATTTCCTACATGTCCCAGCCCCTAGCAACCACCATTCTATACTCTATGTAAAATTCTACATATAAGTGATATCATGCAATATTTTTTTTTCTGCGTCTAGCTTATTTCATTTAGCATAATGTTCTCCAAGTTCATTCACGTTATCATAAATGGCAAGATTTCCTTCTTTCACATGCCTATAATAGTTGATGACACATACATACCATACTTATATCCATTCATCTGTCAGTGCGCACAGGTGGTTTCTATACCTTGGCTATTGTGAATATTGCTGCAGTGAACATAGGAGAACAGATACCTCTTCAAGATTCTGATTTCATTTCCTTTGGGTAGATACCTAGAAGTGGGATTGATGGATCATATGGTAGTTCTATTTTTAATTTTTTGAGGAGCCCCCATACTGTTTATCATGGTGGCTGCACAATTTTATATTCTACCAACAATGCACAGGGTCTCTCTTCACCACATCCTTGCCAACAATTTTATCTATTGCTGTTTAATGATGGCCATCCTAACAGGTGGAAAATTATATTTCATTGTTTTCATTTGCATTTCCCTGATAATTAGTGATGTTGAGCACTTTTTAATGTACTTGTTGGCCATTTGTATGTCTTCTTTACAGAATGTCTATTGAAGTCCTCTGTTTTCTTAAAACTTTAATTCCAGTATAGTTAACATACAGTGTTATATTAGTTCCAGGTGTACAATATAGTGATTCAACAATTCTATACATCATTCGGTGCTCATCATGATAAGTGTACTGTTAATCCCCTTCACCTAGTTCACCCCTCCTCCACTCCCCTCCCCATCAGTTCTCTATAGATAAGAATGTTCTTTGGTTTATCTTTTTTTTTCTATTCGTTTATTTTGTTTCTTAAATTCCACATATGAGTGAAATCAGATTGTGTTTGTCTTTCTCTGACTTATTTCACTTAACATTATACCCTCTAGATCCCTTCATGTTTTTGCAAATGTCAAGATTTCCATTTTTTATGGCTGAGTAATATTCCATTGTATAAAAGGTACCACATCTTTTATCCATTTCACCTATCAATGGACACTTAGGTTGCTTCCATATCTTGACCACTATAAATAATTCTGCAATAAACATCTGGGTGTATGTATCTCTTCAAATTAGTGTTTTTGTATTCTCTGGGTAAATACCCAATAGTGAAATTACTATATCATTTGTTAATTCTATTATTTAACTTTTTGAGGAACCTCCATACTGTTCTCCAGAGTGGCTGCACCAGTTTGCATTCCCACCAACAGTGCACGAGGGTTCCCTTTCTCCACATCCTCACCAACACTTGTTTCTTGTGGTTTTGATTTTAGCCATTCTGACAGGTGTGAGTTGATAAATCTCATTGTAGTTTTGTTTTGCATTTCTCTGATGATGAGTGATGTTGAGCATCTTTTCAGGTTTCTGTTGGATGTCTTCTGTGGAGAGATGTTTGTTCATGTCTTTTGCCCATTTTTTAATTGGATTATTTGTTTTTTGGGTGTTAAGTTGTAGAAGTTCTTTCTATTTTTCAGATACTAACCATTTATTGATACATCATTTGCACATATCTTCTCTCATTTTGCAAGTTGTCTTTTAGTTGATTGTTTCCTTTGCTGTGCAGAGGCTTTTTTTTTTTTTTATGAAGTCCCAGTGGTTTATTTTTGCTTTTGTTTCCCTTATCTGAGGAGGCATATCTAGAAAAATGTTGCTATGACCGATGTCAGAAATTACTGCCTGTGCTCTCTTCAAGGATTTTTATGGTTTCAGCTCAGACATCTAGATCTTTAATCCATTTTGAATTTACTTTTTTGTGTATATGGTGTAAGAAGGCATTTCAGTTTAATTCTTTTGCATGTTGCTGTCCAGTTTCCCCAACACCATTTGTTGAAAAGACTCTTTTCCCACTGTATATTCTTTCCTCCTCTGTTGAAGATTAATTGTGGGTTTATTTCTGGGCTCTCTATTCTGTTCCATTGATCTATATATCTGTTGTGTGTGTGTGTGTGTGTGTGCGCCAGTACCATACTGTTTTGATTACTACAGCTTTGTAGTGTATTTTTAAATCTGAGATTGTGATACTTCCAGTTTTGTTCTTTTTCAAGACTGCTTTGGCTATTTGGGATCTTTTGTGATTCCATATAAATTTTAGGATTCCCTAGTTCTGTGAAAAATGCTGTTGGTCTTTTGATAGGGATTGCATTAAATCTGTGGGTTGCATTAAATCTGTAGATTGCTTTGGGTAGTATGGACATTTTAGTAATATTTGTACTTCCAGCCCATGAGCATGGAATGTCTTTCCATTTGTTTGTATCCTCTTCATCTCTTTCCTCAATGTTTTATAGTTTTCTGAGTATCAGTCTTTCATCTGCTTGGTTAAGCTTATTATTTTGGCTCAGTTGTAAATGGGATTGTTTTCTTAATTTCTCTTTCTGCTGTTTCATTATTAGTGTATGCAAATGCAGTGGATTTCTGTATATTGATTTTGTATTCTGTGACCTTATTGAATTCATTTATCAGTACTAGTAGTTGTTTTTGTGTGTGTGTGGAGTCTTGGGTTTTCTATATATAGTATCATGTCATCTGCAAATAGTGAAGTTTTACTTCTTCCTTACCAATTTGACTACCTTTTCTTTTTCTTTTCTTTTTGTTATCTGTTATCCCTATCTTGTTCCTGAGCTTAGGGGAAGAGCTCTCAGTTTTTCACCATTGAGGATGATGTTAGGTGTGGGTCCTCTAAAACCTACTTTGTTGAGGGTTTCTATCATGAATAGATGTTGTACTTTGTCAAATGCTTTTTCTGAATCTATTGAAATGGTCATATGGTTTTTATCATTTCTCTTGTTGATGTGACATATCACATTGATTGGTTTGCGAATATTGAACCACACTTGCATTCCAGGAATAAATCCCACTTGATTATGGTGAATGATTTTTTTAAATGTATTGTTGGTTATAGTTTGCTAATATTTTGTTGAGGATTTTTGCATCAATATTCATCAGAGATACTGGCCTGTAGTTCTCTTTTTTTGTAGTCTCTTTTTTTTTTAAGATTTTATTTATTTATTTGACAGAGACACAGTGAGAGCAGGAACACAAGCAGGGGGAGTGAGAGAGGGAGAAGCAGGCTTCCTGCTGAGCGGGGAGCCCGACACGGGGCTCGATCCCAGGACCCTGAGACCATGACCTGAGCCAAAGGCAGACGCTTAATGACTGAGCCACCCAGGCACCCCTTTTTGTAGTCTCTTTATCTGGTTTTTATTTTGGTATTGGGATAATGCTGGCCTCATACAATGAATTTGGAAAATTTTGACATCTTTTTTTTTTTTTTTGCATAGTTTGAGAAAAATAGATGTTAACTGTTTAATATTTGGTAGAATGGTAGAATTTACCTGTGCATCTGCCTGATCCTGGACTTTTGTTTGTTGGGAGTTTTTTGGATTACTTATTCAATTTTATTTTTGGTAATTGGTCTGTTCAAATTTTCAATTTCTTCCTGATTCAGTTTTGAGCAGTTATATGTTTCTAGATATTTATACATTTCTTCTAGGTTGTTTAATTTGTTGGCATTTAATTTTTCAAAATATTCTTTTATAATCCTTTGTATTTCTGTGGTGTTAGTTGTTATTTCTTCTCTTTCATTTTTAATAGTGTTTATTTGAGCCCCCCACCCCACCCCGGCCTTGGATGAGTCTGGCTGAAGATTTATCAGTCTTGATCTTTTCAAGGTATAGGATGCTGATATCATTAATCTGTTCTATTTTGTTTGTTTTTTAGTTTCTATATCATTTATTTCTGCTCTAATCTTTATTATTTCCCTTCTTCTGGCTTTAGGCTTTGTTCTTTTTCTAGCTCCTTTAGGTGTAAGGTTGTGTTGTTTATTTGAGATGTTTCTTGCTTCTCAAGGTAGGCCTGTATTGCTATATACTTCCCTCTTAGGACCACTTTTGCTGTATCCCAAAGTTTTGGACCATTGTGTTTTTATTTTCTCTTATTTCCATTTATTTTTTTTTATTTCTTTTTTGATTTCCTGGTTGAGCCATTCATTGTTTAGTAGATTATTTAACCTCCATGTATTTGTGGTCTTTCCAGATTTTTTTTCTTGTGGTTGACTTCCAGTTTCATAGCATTTTGGTCAGAGAAGGTGCATGGTATGACTTCGAATCTTCTTGAATTTGTTGAGACTTGTGGCCTAATATGTGATCTATTCTGGAGAATGTCCCATGTGCATTTGAAAAGAATGTGTATTCTGCTATGTTAGGATGGAATGTTCTAAACATGTCTGTTAAATCCATCTGGTCCAGTGGGTCATTCAAAGCGTTTCCTTGTTGATTTTCTGTTTGGATGATCTGTCCATTGATGTAAGTGGAGTGTTAAGGTGCCCTGCTATTATTGTATTATTATTGATTAATATCTTTATATTTGTTATTAGCTGGTTTATGTATTTGGGTGCTCCTATGTTGGTGCATAAATATTTACAATTGTTATTTCTTCTTCTTTTTTTTTTTTTAAAGATTTTATTTATTTATTTGAGAGAGAGATAGAGAGCACAAGTAGGCAGAGAGGCAGGCAGAGAGAGAGGGAGAAGCAGACTCTCCACTGAGCAGGGAGCCCAACGCGGGGCTCGATCCCAGGACCCCGGGATCATGACCTGAGCCGAAGGTAGCCGCTTAACCGACTGAGCCACCCAGGCGCCCCAATTGTTATTTCTTCTTGTTGGATTGTTCCTTTTATGATTATATAGTGTCCTTCTTTCTCTCTTATTACAAATCTATTTGTTTTAAAGTCTGTTTTGTCTGATGTAAGTATTGCTTCTCTGGCTTTCTTTTGATATTCACTTGCATGATAAATGTTTCTCCATCCCCTCACTTTCATTCTGTCTCTATGTGTCTTTAGGTCTGAACTGAGTCTCTTGTAGGACAGCATATAGATGGATCTTGTTTTTTAATCCATTCTGTCACCTTGTGTCTTTTGATTGGAATCCATTTACATTCAAAGTAATATATTTTTTTAAAATTCCAGTATAGTTAACATACAGTGTTACATTAGTTTTTTTAATGCTGAAAGGGAAAAATCTACAGTGACATCATTACTGATAGGTAAGTACTTATTACCATTTTCTTGTTATGGTTGCTTTGTAGTTCTTCTCTGTTCCTTTCTTCTCACTCTCTTTATTCTTTGCATATCTATTACTGTTTTTTTATTTGTGGTTACCATTAGGTTTATATGTAACATCTTCTGCATATAGCAGTCTATATTAAGTTGGTGATCATTTCATTGTGAACCCATTCTTTACTCATCTCCTCTCCACATTTTAGGTATATGATGTCATACCTTACATCCTTTTATTTTGTGGATCTCTTGACTGATTTTCACAGAGATACTTATTTTTACTGCTTTTGTGCCATCTACTTTTCTTACTCCTACTTATGGTTTTTCTTTTCCACTCAAAGAGTCCCCTTTAACATATTTTGTAGGGCCAGTTTAGTGGTCATTAATTCCTTTAACTTTTGTTTATCTGGGAAACACTTTATCTTCTATTGTGAATGATAGCCTTGCTGGATAGAGTATTCTTGGCTGCATGTTTTTTCCTTCAACATGGATATATATATCATGCCACTCCCTTCTGGCCTGCAAAGTCCTACTGAAAAATCAGCTGATAGCCTAATGTGGTTCCCCTCATATGCAACTGTTTTCTCTCTTGCTGCTTTTAAAATCCTTTCTTTATCACCACTTTTTTGCCATTTTAATTCCCACATGTCTTGGTGTAGAACTCCTTGGGTTGATTTTGTTGGGGGTTGTCTGTGCTCCTGGATCTGGATATCTCCAGAGTCACTGATCTGTTCTTCTGTTTCCTGTAGTCTTTTTATTCCTTCTAATGTATTTTTAATTTCAGTTACTCAGTTCTTCATTTCTGATTTGTTCTTTTTTATGTATTCTCCTTTTTGAAGGTCTCATTGAGGTTCTCCACTCTTTTCTCAAGTCCAGTGAGTATCTTTATGACTATTACTTTAAATTTTCTATCAAACATATTACTTATCACTGTTTTGTTTAGCTCTCTTGCTGTGATTTTGTTCTGTCCTTTCATTTGGGACATATTCCTCTGTCCCCTCATTTTGTCTAACTCTCTGTGTCTGTTTCTATGTGTTAGGAAAGTCAGCTACATTTCCTGTTCTTGAAAGTCATGGTCTTATGAGGAAAAGGTCCTATAGCATCCTGCAGTACAGTATCCTCTGCTTACCGAACCTGGTGTTTCAGAAGTGTCTCCTTTGTGTGTTGTGTGTGCCCTACTGTTATGGTTAGTTGTGTTTGTCTTCAGACCAGTCATCTGCAGTGGCTCTCTTTGCCATTATTGAGCGCAGGGTTTGGTCCTTTGTTGTTAGTGGGCCAGCCTGGGGCTGCCTTGGGCTTGAATTGAATCAGACCAGGCCTTTGTCAGAGATTCAGTAGCACAGAACTGCAGGGCACTCTCCCTGTGTCGTCTCAGAGAAGCTTTTATTGGTGGGTGGGGCCTGTAGTCAGAACTAGTGTCTACTCCTAGTCTACTGCTGGGGCCTCAGTTGGACAGCTGTGGGTGGTTTTCTTCCCCTCTCTCTGGGGCAGGAGTCACTTTGGAGTGGTGCTGGCCCCTATCGGGGCTGCTTGCACACTGCTATGCTTATGGCACCACTTCGGATGGGCTTGGCCAAAGGTGTATTTAAGAAGGCAGGTCCATAGGAGGACATGGGGGTGGGAGACAATGCCAGCAAGGTCCACTGGTCTGCTGTGGGGTGGGGGTGGGGGGTACCTGGCACCAAGGCCTGGCTCTAGGGGGCAGATCCACAGAAGAATATAGGGCAGGGCATGCAGTGTTAGCAAAGTTTGTGCTGGTCTGCTGTGGAATGAGGCCAGCTGGAAGGGGCTCTGTCCACCGGAGATCACAGGGGCACAGCACACTGTTAGCAGGTTAGGTTGAGCATGTTGGTGCTGCACTAGTTTTCAGAGGTGTCTGTGTGTCAAGGCTGGGGCAGGCCGGGGCGGGGGTGGGGATGGTGCTTGCCAGCTCTTTTGTTCTTGGAGAAGTGTCCAATGATCCCTGCCCCTACAGCACATGCTCTGAGATGAGTAAACAAATATCCCTCCCATGTACCCCAGACATTTTTCAAACTGCTGCTTTTTTGCTCTATCTCCACAGGGCTGTTTATTGTGCTATCTTTTTAAGGCCGGGAACTCCATTTTCTATCACCCTCTAGCTCTTCCAGAGCTGAGCCTGTAATTTTTAAAGTCCCAAGTGTTAAGCCCCACAGATTGTAAAAACTCATGAAATTCAGCCCCTCTGGTTTTCAAATTTGAATGTTACTGGATTCGTCTACCTCCTGTGGGTTCCCTGTGCCTGGGGCACCTAGTGTGAGGGTTTGTTTCTCTCCTTTCTCTGCACTCATGCCATCTCTCCTTCCTGAGGACAGTCCTGTGTGTCTGCCCTTCCTACCCTCCTTCATGTGACCTCTTCTCTACATTTAGCTGTGGAAATTGTGTTCTGCCAGTTTTCAGGTCATTTTCTGGGTTATTTACACTCATGTGGGTGTTATCTACTTGTAACTGTGGAACAAGGTGAGCTTAGAGTTCTCCTACTCTGCCGTCTTCCCCAGAAGTCTCCTCTGCCCATTTTGTAATCAGAATATTTTGCAATCGAGTTCCTTATGTATTTTGGATATTGACCCCTTGTCAGATAGGTGGTTTGTAAATATTTTCTCACATTCTGTAGGTTTCCTTTTCATTTTTATTGATTGTTTCTTTTGCTGTGAAGAAATTTTTAATTTGATGTGGTCCCACTTGTTAATTCTTGTTTTTGTTACTTGTGCCTTCAATGTCATCCAGAAAAGCACTGCCAAGACTGATGTCAAGTAATACTAAAATTTGTATAGAACCACAAAGACTGTGAATAACAACCAAAGCAATCTTGAGAAAGAAGAACAAAGCTGGAGGTATCACAATCCTAGGTTTCAAGATATACTACAAAGGTGTAGTAATCAAAATAGTATGATACCAGCACAAAAAAGGCACATAGATCAATGGAACAGAATAGAGAGCCCAGAAATAAACCCATATTTATGTGGTCAACTAATCTATGACCAAGGAGGCAAAAGTATACAATGGGGAAAAGGCAGTCTCTTCAACAAATGGTGCTGGGAAAACTGGAAAGCTTCATGCAAAAGAATGAAACTGGACCATTTTCTTACACCATGCACAAAAATAAACTCACAATGGTTTAAAGATCTAAATGTGAGACCTGAAACCATAAAACTCCTAAAAGAAAACATAGGCAGTAACGTCTTTGACATCAGCCATAGCAACGTTTTTCTAGATAGTTCTCCTGAGGCAAGGGAAACAAAAGGAAAAATAAACTTGGGACTACATCAAAATAAAAATAAATAAAAAGGGTTTGCTCAGTGAAGGAAACAATCAAAGGACAAAAAGGCAACCTACTGAATGGGAGAAGATATTTGCAAATGATATACCTTATGGGGGTTAATACCAAAAATATATAAAGAACTTAAGATGACTCAACACCAAAAACAACAACAAATAATGCAGTTAAAATGGGCAGAAGACCTAAAGACACATTTTTCCAAAGAAGACATACAGATGGCCAATAGACACATGAAAAGATGCTCAACATCACTGATCATCAGGGAAATACAAATCAAAACCGCAATGAGATATCACCTCATAACTGTCAGAGTGACTAAAGTAAAAAAGACAAGAAATAAGTTGGTGAGGATGTAGAGAAAAAGGAACCCTTGTGCACTATTGGTGGGAATGTAAATTGGTGCAGCCACTGTGGGAGGCAGTATGGAGGTTTCTCAAAAAATTAAAAATAGAACTATCATATTATCCAGCAATTCCACTACTGGGTATTTACCTACAGAAAACAAAAACACTATTTTGAAAAGATATATGCACCTCTATGTTTATTGCAACATTATTTACAATAGGCAAGACATGGAAGTAACCCACGTGTCCATGGACAAATGAGCAGATAAAAAAGATGTGGTATATATACATAATGGGATATATGCAGCCATAAAAAATGATGAAATTTTGCTGTTTGTGACAACACAGATGGACCCAGAGGGTATTATGCTAAGTGAAATAAGACTGAGAAAATACTATATAACTTTACTTATGTGTAGAATCTAAAAAACAGAACAAATGAATAAACAAAAAAAAGGAGAAACAGATCCATAAATACAGAGCAAACTGGTGGTTGCCAGAGGGGAGGAGGGTGGAGGGATGGGCAAAATGGTACGTGGGAGTAGGAGGTACAGGCTTCCAGTTGCAGAATGAATAATTATGGGGATAAAAGGTACAGTGTAGGGAATACAGTCCGTGGTGCTGTAATAGTGTTGTATGGTGACAGATGGTAGCTACACTTGTGGTGAGCACAGTATAATGTCTGCAGTTGTCAAAATACTGTGTGGTACACTCGAAACTGGCATAACATTGTGTGTCAAAAACAGTAAAAATAAAATGACTCTTGTCAATGATCTGTATCTCTCTGTTTGCTCTAGGAGCTTCTAGGAGTTTCACAGGGGAGGTCTAGTGTCCTTCCATTTCAACTTGAAGGACTTCTTTGAACGTTTCTTGTGGGCAGATCTAGTAGCAATGACTTCCCTCAGCTTGTTGGGGAATTCCTTAATTTCTTTCTTATTTTTAAAGAACTGTTTTGCCAGATATAAAATTCTCAGTTGACATTTTTTCTCCTCCTCCTCCTCCTTCTTCCTCTTTTCTTCTTTTTAAAATATATATAATCGAATTGCCTTCTGTCCTGCAAAATTTCTCCTGAGAAATCCACTAATAATCTTACTTGTGATTCCTTGTACGTGCTGAGTAGCTCAACTGTTTTTCAGCTTTTGAGATTCTCTTTTTGTGTTTGGCTCTTCCCAGTGCAGTTATAATGTGTCTTGGTGTGTGTCTCTGGATTTATCCTACTCGAGATTGCTGAGCTTCTTGAATTTGTAGAGCTTTGTTTTTTCCTCAAATTTTGGAAATTTTCTTCAAATAATCTCTCTGCCCCTTTCTCTCTCTCTTCCTCTGGGATTCCTATCATGTATACATTGATCCTCTTGATGGTGTCCTATAAGTCCCTCATATTCTAGTCACTTTTCTTCATTTTTTTTTCTTTTCGCTCCTCAGACTCCGTAATTTCAAACGACCTGCCTTCAAGTTTACTGATTCTTCTGTCTGTTCAAGTCTGCTGATGAACCTGTCTAGTAAATTTTTCAGTTCATTGTATTTTCAGCTCCAGAATTACTTTTTGGCTCCCTTCTACTATTACTATCTCTTTGTTCAGTATTATTTTGTTCATATATTATTTTCCTGATTTCCTTTAGTCTTTGTCCAAGTTTCCCTTTATTTCTGAGCACTTAAGACACTTGTTTTAAAGACATAGTCTAGTAAGTCCAGAACCTGTGTTTCTTCAAGGATGGCTTTTGGAGATTTATTTTGCTGCTTTGAATATGCCCTTAGTTTCTGTGTATGTTTTGTGATCTTTTGTTGAAAATTGGGCGTAGGGGAAAACAGCCACCTCTCCTTGTCTTTGCAGACAAACATGAAAGACCTTCAGTAATTAGCAGGGCATGTCTTTAGCCTTGAGATTTGTCTGGCATAAAACTAACACTTTCTCAGTTCTTTTTGGACATGCATCTTGCTTCAGCCATATGTGTGCAATTTCTCCTTCTAATTTCTCCAGAATAAATGACTGCCCTTAAATGTGTTAACTTCCCAAAGAATCTCACCAAAGCCTCTTAGGGCCTTAGATGTTCTTTTGTGTTCCTTTGCCTGTAATTCTTGCTCCAGGTGTCCATGGGTCTGCATTTTTCATGTGCTATTGTGTCCTCCACTGCCTTCCGTGAGTTCTGCCAATCTGAGTTCTGAGCTATGCTGTTCCCTCTCTGAGCTTTGAGTTGGGCAAGACAGAAACCAGTTCTTCAGATAGCCCACAGATTAGTCCTTCCAGTCTGAGGGAGGGAACGGGGAATTGGGTTATTTCCTCTCAACCATGCTGTGCATCTGGGAGAAGGTGGGGTGAGGATGAATTTAAAATGCCTCGACATTTCCTACCATTTGAATGTGGCTTTTTCTTCGTTGTGCATTTGCTTGGTTGCTGTAGAGTTTGGTTTCCAGAACTCCTATAAAATTGCATTAGTCAGTCTCTAATTGTATTTTTAATGTTTCCTTGGGAGAATGAGGGCCTGGAGCTTCCTAGTCTGCCATCTTGCTTAACACTTCTTTATTTTAGCGATTCTAATTGGCGTATAGTTATATTTTCTTGTGATTTTAATTTGCATTTCTGTAATGATTAATAATGTTGAACATGTTTACATGTGCTTATGTGCCATAATTATTTCCTATTTGATGAAATGTCTATTCATATATTTTGGCCATTTTCTGGTTGGCTTGTTTTTCTAATGTTGAGCTTTCAGAATTTTAAAACATATTGTAGATAGGGACTTTTATTAAGTACAGCATTAGCAAGTATATTCTCCCAGCCTGTAGCTTGTCTTCTCTTCCTTTAACAGGGTCTTTCACTAAAGTAAACTTTTTTATTTTGATAAACTCCAATTTATCATTTTTCTTTCATTTATTATTTTTTTAGCAACATATCTAAGAATTCTTTGCCTAGCCCTAGATCTCAAAGATTTTATCCTATATTTTTTGTAATGTTTCATAGTTTTATATTTTACATTTCAATCCATGATCCACTTTGAGTTAATGTTTGTGGAAGGTGTGAGGTTTGGGTTGATTTTTTTTTTTCTTACCTATGAATTATCCAATTACTCCAGCACCATTTGACAAAAGACCATCTTTTCTCCATTGAATTGCTTTTTCACCTTTATGAAATGTCAGGTTTATATGTATGAGTCTATTTATGGATTTACTATTCTGTCTCATTGGTCTATGTGTATATCTTTCTGCTAGAGCCACACTGTGTTAATTATGTTAGCTATATAGGAATTTTTTTAACATTGAAGAGAGTGATTTCTAACTCTGTTCTTTTTTGTTTCAAAATTATTTTATCTATTGCCATTCCTTTGCCTTTCTACATAGTCTATAATAAGTTTATCTATGTCTTCAAAACATAGAGCTGGGATTTTGAAAGGAATTGTGTAGATCATTTTGGAGAGAACTGATATCTTCACTATGTTGAGCAACCAGAACATTAAAAAAAAATCTTATTTATTTCATTAGCATTTTGTAATTAGAAGGATGTAGGTCCTTCATGTATTTTGTTACATTTATAACTAAGTATACATTTTAAATTGTGTTTTAAAATTCAATTACAGTGTGTTTATTGCTAGGTGGTAGAAATGCAATTGGTTATGTGTTGATCTTATATCCTGTGACATTACTGAATTCATACTAGTTTTAGGAGATTTGGGGCTGGTTTTGTTTTGTTTTGTTTTGTTTTTTGTCTTTTTAGATTCTTTGTAATTTTCTACATAGGCAGTCATCTTCAGATAAAGATATTTTATTTGTTCTTTTGCAATCTCAATGTCTTTTATTGACTTTTCTTTTTAATTGAGATGAAATTCACATAATGTAAAATTAGCCATTTTAAAGATAATTCTGTGGCATTTAGTGCATTCACAATGTTGTGTAATCACCACCTATATTTAGTTCCGTAACATTTTTATCACCCCAAATGGAAAACCTGTACCAATTAGTCTGTTATTCCCCATTCCCTACCCATTCCACCTCAGGCAACCACCAGGCAGCTTCTGTTTCTATGAATTTTCCTATTCTAGGTATTTCATGTAAATGGAATCGTGTAATATATGGCATTTTATGTCTAACTTCTTTCACTTAGCATGTTTTCAAGGTTCATCCACATTGTATTATGTATTGCTACTTTATTCCAATTATATTCCATTGTATGTATGTATCACAATTTCTTTATCTATTCATCTGTCAATGGATATTTGGGATATTTCTTCCTTTTGGCTATTGTTAATAGTGTTGCTATGAATTGGGGTGCCTGGGTGGCTCAATCAATCAGTTAAGTGTCTGATTTTGGCTCAGGTCATGATTGTGGGGTCCTGGGTTCCATGCTTAATGGGGAGTCTGCTTGTCTCTTTCCCTCTGCCCTCCCCCTGCTCCTCCTCTCTCTCTCAAATAAATAAAATCTTTTAAAAATAGTGTTGCCACGAACATGTGTGTACATATACTGGATTAACTGTTTTCAATTTTTCTGTGTATATACCTAGGAATGGAGTTGCTGGGATATATGATAATTCTATATTTAACTTTTTGAAGGAGCACTAAACATTCCTCCCCTGTGACTGAGCCATTTACATTTCCTCAATGGACAAGGGTTCTAGTTTCTCAAAATCCTCAACAACACTTCATATTTTCCTTCTTTTTCTTTTTTAAATTTAAATTCAATTAGCCAACATATAGTACATCATTACTTTCAGATGTAGTGTTCAGTAATTCATCAGTTGCATATAACACCTAGTGCTCATCGCATCACATGCCCTCTTTAATGCCCATCACCCTATTACCCCATCATCCCACCACCTCCCCTCCAGCAACCCTCAGTTTGTTTCCTATAGTTAAGAGTCTCTCATGATTTGTCTCCCTCTCTGATTACTTCCCATTCAGTTTTTCCTCCCTTCCCCTATGATCCTCTGTGCTGTTTCTTATATTCCACATATGAGTGAAACCATATGATAATTGTGTTTCTCTGATTGACTTATTTCACTCAGCATAATACCCTCCATTTCCATCCACATCGATGTAAATGGCAACTATTCATCCTTCCTGATGACTGAGCAATATTCCATTGCATATATATATACCATAACTTCTTTATCCATTCATCTGTTGATGAACATCTGGACTCTTTCCATAGTTTGGCTATTGTGGACATTGCTGCTATAAACATTGGGGTGCAGGTGCCCCTTTGGATCATTTTGCTTGTATCTTTGGGGTAAATACCTAGTAGTGCAATTGCTGGGTCATATGGTACATCTATTTTTAACTTCTTGAGGAACCTCCATACAGCCTCCAGAGTGGCTGTACCAGCTTGCATTCCCACCAACAGTGTAAGAGGGTTCCCCTTTCTCCACATCCTCACCAACATTTGTTGTTTCCTGACTTGTTAATTTTAGCCATTCTAACTGGTGTAAGGTCGTATCTCATTGTGGTTTTGATTTGTATTTCCCTGATGCCAAGGGAAGTGGAGCATTTTTTCATGTGTCTGTTGGCCATTTGGATGTCTTTGGAGAAATGTCTGTTCATATCTTCTGCCTATTTCTTGACTGGATTATTTGTTTTTTGGGGTGTTGAGTTTGATCAGTTCTTTATAGATCTTGGATACTAGCCCTTTATCTGAGGGACCTTCTGTCCCTGTCTTTCTCCTTCCTCTGTGACCCCAATAATTCTAATATTGTTTGGCTTTATGGTGTCACTGATTTCTCAAAGCCTCCCCTCATGATCCATTAGCTGTTTTCCTCTCTTTTCCTCAGCTTCCTTACTTTCCAACATTTTGTCTTCTAGATCACCGACTCTCTCTTCTGCCTCATTTACCCTAGCCTTTAGAATCTCCATTTTAGGCTACATCTCAGTTAAAGCATTTTTAATTTCAGCCTGATTAGATTTTTAGTTCTTTTATTTCTGTACTAAGGGATTCTCTAGGGTCTTTTATGCTTACAAGCCCTGTTAGTATCTTTATAATCATTTTTCTGAAATCTAGGCCTGACATTTTACTTGTATCCATATTGATTAAATCTATGGCAGTGAGTATTACCTCTGGTTCTTTCTTTTTGTGTGTGTGAATTTCTCCTTCTAGTAATTCTGTCCACAGAAGAAGAGATGAACAAGAGAACAAAATTAAAAATATCAACCATGACCCCAACAAGATACATACTAGACAAATCCGAAGAGATCCAAAACCAAAAAAAAAAAAAAAAAAAGAAAAAGAAAAGGGAAAAAAGAGAGAATATAATCTCACAGGTGGACAAAACAGGGTGATATACTTGGTCCTGGGTGTATTTTGGTCTCTTTGTTAGAAGACACTAGATCCCAGAATTGTAAAGAAAGAAAAACTTATATATATATATACAAAAAATAAAATAAAATTGAATACAGTGAAAGGAAGCCAAAAATGAAGAATATATCTATAGAATATGAATGTAAAAATGAAAATTAGACTTAAAAACAAAGAGTTGATAAAATAAGAAACTAGTTGAAAAGAAAAAAAAAAAAGAAAATTTTAAGCTGAAAGACTAATGGCTAATGAGAAAAAACCTCGAATTCTATACTCTATTTTCCCCTAGTACAGGAGTTTTTCAGTTCTGTGTGATCCATATACTTGGTATTAGCCTGATGTTCCTGCTGGTCTTCTGGGGGAGGGGCCTGTTGCACTGATTCTCAGGTATCTTTGCCTGGACAGAGTTGCACTGCCACATGCCGGGGGCTGGGCTCAGTGTAAGCTGCTTGGGGTTGCTCTATGTGGCTTCTGTTCCTTGAAGGCTTTCCACATCACTTTAGAGGATGGAAAAAAAGAATTAAAATGGCGTTGCCCTGATTTCTAGCTGGGGAGCTGAATGAGCACAGTCCTCACTCCTCAGTGCACCCTCAGGGAAAAGCAATCAATCACATTTGTGTGTGCCAATTTCTGCAGACCCCTGCAGTGTGCACCCCCACCAATCTTCCCAGGGGAGGGAGGAGGGTCGCCACAGTTCTGCTGCTTGTCCGGCCCCTGTTTGGAGAGCGGTCACCTGATCAGGCCTTGGTTCATGGTTTATGGCAACAGTGAGCTGAGGGCCCACTCCCCAGCTTGCTGATTATAGCCAGCTTCCCTGATCCAATGCTTGGGAACTCTGCTGCACTCAGGCACCCCAGTTCTTTCTGTGACCCCAGGGATCCTGAGACTACACTGTCCCACCTAGGATTCTGCCCTGCTTCACCACTTGAGCACCTTTCAGGCAGGACATCCCTCCCTGGAGCAGACTTCTAAAAGTTCGGATTTTGTATCACTTTCCAGCAGCTGGCTTACAGATGTTCCTTCCCCCCATGGTTTATCTTCCTATATGTCCCCTCAGATTCACTTCTCTACACCTCCTACCTTGCAAAAAGTGGTCACTTTCCTATTTGTAGAATTGCAGCAATTATTTTCTTAGATCTCAGGTTGAATTACAGGTGTTGAGAATGATATGAGAGATATCTAGCTGAATTCAAGGGATCAGATGAAGCAAGGGTCCCCTACTCTTCCTCCACCTTCCCTCCCCTCACAAAGCATCTTTCAACTAATGCCTTCTTTTTCTTTTTTTAAGTACAGACATTTTAGAGAATATGAAATGGTACTTCATTGTAGATTTGATTTGCATTTCCCTTAATGAATAATGCTGTTGAACATCTTTTCATGTGTTTGTTGCCCATTAGTAGACCTTAGAAAAAATGTCTATATAAGTCCTTTTGCATTTAAAAATTTTGTTTGTCTTTTGCTGTAAGAGTTCTTTAAATATTCTGGATACTAGTCCCTTATTAGAGATATACATTGCAAGCATTTTCTCCCATTCTGTAGGTTGTCTTTTCACTTTCCAGAAAATATCCTTTGATACACAAAAGTTTTAAGTTTTGATGAAATTTAAATTTAAAGTTTTGCTCATGCAAGAATCCATTGCCAAATCCAAAGTCAAGAAGATTTGCCAATATGTTTTAAGAGTTTTATAAATTTAGGTCTTACATCAGGTCACTGATCTATTTCTAGGTAATTTTTATATATAGTATGAGGTAGGGATCTGACTTCATTCTTTTGTATGTGGCTATCCAGTTGTCCCATCATCATGTGTTGAAGATACTATTTTTCCTCCCATTGAATGGTTTTGGTCCCTCATCCCAAATCAATTGGTCATAGATGTGTTGTTTTATTTCTAGATTTTCAATTTTATTTCATTGGTCTAAATGTCTATTCTTATGCCAGTACCATGGTGTTTTGATTCTTGTAGCTTTACAGTAAGTTTTGAAATAGGGAATGTAAATCCTCCAAATTTGACCAATCTCTCTCCTCAAGGCTCTTGCAATTTCATAGGAATTTGAGAATTGGCTTTTCCATTTCTGTGAAATAGGACATTCAAAAAATTTTTAAGTTTTTATTTTAGTTCCAGTTAGTTAACATACGGTGTAATATTAGTTCCAGATATACAGTATAGTGATTCAGTACTTCCATAGAACACCAAGTGCTCATCACAACACATGCCTTCCTTAATCCCCATCACCTATTTAACCTATCCCCCACCCACCCACTCCCCCTCTGGTAACCATCAGTGTGTTCTCTATAGTTAAGAGTCTGTTTCCTTGTTTGCCTCTCTCTCCACCCCCCTTTGCTCATTTGCTTTGTTTCTTGAATTATATATATGAGTGAAATCATATGGTATTTGTCTTTCTCTGACTGACTTATTTTGCTTAGCATAATATTCTCTAGCTCCATCCATGTCATTGCAAATGGCAAGATTTCATTCTTTTTATGGCTGAGTAATATTCCATTGTGTATGTATATATATACCACATCTTTTTTATCCATTCATCAGTCAATGGACACTTGGGCTGTTTCCATAATTTGGCTATTGTAGATAATGCTGCTATACACATTAGGGTGTGTGTATCCCTTTGAATTAGTATTTTTGTATCCTTTGGATAAATACCTAGTAGTGCAATTGCTGGATTATAGGGTAGTTCTATTTTAATTTTTGAGGAACCCCTCCATACTGTTTCCCAGAGTAGCTGCACCAGTTTGCAATCCCACCAACCATGCAAGAGGTTTCCCTTTTCTCCTCATCTTTGCCAAATGTATTGTTTGTTGTGTTGTTGACTTTAGCCATTCTGACAGGTGTGAGGTGACATTTCATTGTAGTTTTGATTTGTATTTCCCTGATGATGAGTGATGTTGAGCATCTTTTCATGTGTCTATTCGCCATCTGGGTATCTTCTTTTTTTAAAGATTTTATTTTATTGAGAGATCGAGAGAGAAAGAGTAGGGAGGGGCAGAGGGAGAGGGAGAGAGAGAATCCCAAGCAGGCTCCACACTCAGTGCAGAGTCTGATGCAGGGTTCAATCTCATGACCCTGAGATCATGACCTGAGCCAAAATCAAGTGTCAGACACTAAACTGACTGAGCCACCCAGGCATCCCCATCTGGATGTCTTCTTTAGAGAAATGTCTGTTCATGTCTTCTGCCCATTTTTAATTGGATTATTTGTTTTTTAGTGTTGAATTTTATAAGTTCCTTATATATTTTGGATACTAAACCTTTATTGCATGTTACTTGCCAATATATATTCCCATTCAGTAGGTTGCCTTTTAGTTTTGTTGATGGTTTCCTTCACTGTGCAGAAGATTTTTATTTTGATGAAGTCCCAGTAGTTTATTTTTGCTTTTATTTCCCTTGCCCCAGGAGACATTTATAAAGAAGTTGCTACAGCCAGTGTCAAAGAAATTACTGCTGGTGCTCTCTTCTAGGATTTTTATGGTTTCAGGCCTCACATTTTGGTCTGTAATCCATTTTGAGTTTATTTTTGTGAATGGTATAAGAAAGTGGTTCAGTTGGTTAAGCGACTGCCTTCGGCTCAGGTCATGATCCTAGAGTCCCGGGATCAAGTCCCGCGTCAGGCTCTCTGCTCAGCAGGGAGTCTGCTTCTCCCTCTGACCCTCCCCCTTCTCATGTGCTCTCTCTCTCTCTCTCATTCTCTTTCTCTCAAATAAATAAAATCTTAAAAAAAAAAAGTGGTCCAGCTTAATTCTTTTGCCTGTTGCTGTCCAGTTTTGCCAACACCATTTGTTGAAAAGACTGTCTTTTTTTCCATTGGATGTTCTTTCCTGCTTTGTCAAAGATTAGTTGACCATATAGTTGTGGGTCCATTTCTGGGTTTTCTCTTCTGTTCTATTGATCTATGTGTCTCTTTTTGTGCCAGTACCATACTGTCTTTTTTTTTTTTTTAAGATTTATTTTTTCTAGAGTGAGAGAGAGCGTGAGTGGGGGGAGGGAAAGAGGAAGAGGGAGAGAGAAAATCCCCAAGCAGACTCCCCACTGGTCGTGGAGCCTGACATGGGGCTTGATCCCATGACCTGAAATCATGACCTGAGCTGAATTCAAGAGTCAAACACTTAACAGACTGAGCCCCCCGGGCACTCCAGTACCATACTGTCTTGATCATTACAGCTTTGTAATATAACTTGAAATGTGGAATTGTGATGCCTCCAAGTTTGCTTTTCTTTTTTAAGGTTGCTTTGGCTTTTTGGGGTCTTTTATGGTTCCATACAAAATTCTGGATTGTTTGTTTTAGTTCTTTGAAAAATGTTGTTGGTCTTTGGTAGAGATTGCATTAAATCTGTAGATTGCTTTGGGTAGTATAGACATTTTAACAATGTTTTTCTTCCAATCCATGAGCATGGAATGGCTTTCTTTCTTTCTTTCTTTCTTTTTTAAAGATTTATTTATTTATTTTAGATATAGAGAGATCGTGTGAGTGTGGGGGGAGGGGCAGAGGGAGACGATGAGGGAGAATCTCAAGCAGACTCCCCGCTGAGCTGGGAGCCCAACAAAGAGTGCCATCTCATGACCCTGAGATCATGAGCAGAGCCAAAATCAAGAGTTGGATCCTTAACCGACTGAGCCACCCAGGTGCCCCCAGAACGGCTTTCCATTTCTTTGTGTCCTCTTCAATTTCTTTCATCAGCATTTTATAGTTTTCAGAACACAGGTCTTTCACTTCTTTGGTTAGGTGTATTCCTAGATATCTTTGTGTGTGTGTGTGTGTGTGTGTGTGTATAATTGTAAATGGGATTGATTATTTAATTTCTCTTTCTGCTGCTTCATTATTGGTCTATAGATGCAACAGATTTCTGTACATTGATTTTGTATCCTATGACTTTACTGAATATGTGTATCAGTTCTAGCAGTTTTTGAGTGGAGTCTTTTGGGTTTTCTGTGTAGATACCATGTCATCTGCAAATAGTGAAAGTTTTACTTCTTCCATGTTGATTTGTATGCCTTTTATTTCTTTTTGTTGTCTGATTGCTGTGGCTAGGACTTCCAGCACTGTGTTGAATAACAGTGGTGAGAATGGACATCCTTGTCTTGTTCCTTATCATAGAGGAAAAGCTCTCAGTTTCTCCCCACTGACAATATTAGCTGTGGGTTTTTCATATACGACCTTTATTATATTGAGGTATGTTTTCTCTAAACCTACTTTGTTGAGGGTTTTTATCATGAATGGATGTTGTACTTTGTCAAATGCTTTTTCTGTGTCTAATGAAATGTTCATGGTTCTTATCCTTTCTTTTATTAGTTTGGTGTATCACCTTGATTGATTTGCGAATATTGAACCACACTTGCAACCCAGGAATAAATCCCACTTGATTGTGGTGAATGATTTTTTTAAATGTATTGTTGGATTTGGTTTGCTAGTATTTTACTGAGGATTTTTGTGTCTGTGTTCATCAGGGATATTGGCGTGATGTTCTCTCTCTCTCTCTCTCTTTTTTGGTAGTGTCTTTGCAAAGTTTTGGTATCAGGGTAATGCTGGCCTCATAGAATGAATTTGGAAGTTTTTCTTCCTTTTCTATTTTTTTTGGAATAATTTGAGAAGATAGGTATTAACTCTTCTTTAAATGTTTGGTAGAATTCACCTATGCAGCCATCTGGTCTTGGACTTTTGTTTGTTGGGAGCTTTTTGATTACTGATTCAATGTCTTTGCTAGTTATTAGTCTGTGCAAGTTTTCTATTTCTTCCTGATTCAGTGCTGGTAGTCTATATGCTTCTAGCAATTTATCCATTTCTTCCAGGTTATCCAATTTGTTGGCATATAGTTTTTCATAATATTCTCTTACAATTGTTTGTATTCTTCTGGTGTTGGTTATTACATTTCCTCTTTCATTTGTGATTTTATTTATTTGGGTCCTTTCTCTTTTCTTTTTGATAGGTCTGGCTAGAGGTTTATCAATTTAATTAATTTTTTCAAAGAACAAGCTGTTCTATTATTTTTTTAGTTTCTATATCATTTATTTCTGCTCTGCTCTTTATAATTTCCTTCCTTCTGCTGCCTTTAGCAACATTTGTTGTTCTTTTTCTAGCTCCTTTACATGTAAAGTTAGTTTGTTTGTTTGAGATGTTTTTTGCTTCTTGATGAAGGCCTGTATTGCTGTATACTTCCATCTTAGGACCCCTTTTGCTGCATCCCAAAGGTTTTGGACCATTGCGTTTTCATTTTCATTTATTTCCATGTATTTTAAAAAATTTCTTCTTTGATTTCCTGGTTGACCCACTTACTGTTTAGTAGCATGTTGTTTAACCTCCTAGTATTTGTGGTCTTTCCAGATTTTTTCTTGTGGTTGACTTCTAGTTTCATAGCATTGTGGTCAGAAAAGATTCATGGCATGACTTAGATCTTTTTGTTTTTGTTAAGGCCTGTTTGTGTCCTAAAATGTGATCTGTTCTGGAGGGATCTGTTCAAATGTCCCATGGGCATTTGAAAAGAATGTGTATTCTGGGGACGCCCGGGTGGCTCAGTCAGTTAAGCGTCTGCCTTCAGCTCAGGTCATGATCCGGAGTTCCAGGATTGAGTCCCGCATTGGGCTCCCTGCTCAGCGGGGAGTCTACTTCTCCCTCTGGCCCTCCCCCATCTCATGCTCTCTCTCTTTCTCACTCTCAAATAAATAAAATTTTTTAAAAAAGAATGAAACAAAGGATATCCAAAAGGATAACTAAAAGAATATCCACCCATAAATCTTACAACTTAGATGAATTGACTGCTTCCTTGAAAAACACAAACTACCAAAACTCACCCAGTATGGAGTAATTTGAACAGCTCTATAACTATTAAGGAAGTCTAATTTGCAACCTAAAAATTCCTACAGAAGAACTCTATGCTATCCTTATTTCTCCTTTCTTCTGTAATGGATAGTTTTCCTGGATATAGAATTCTTAGTTGACACATGTCCTCTTGCTGTCTCTGATTTCTGTTGTTTCTGATGAGAAGTTAGCTATTAATTGTATTGTTCTATATGCAATGCTGGTTTCAAGATTTTCCCTTTGCCTTTGGATTTCAACAGTTTAACTATGATGTGTATAGGTGTGAGTCTCTAAGAAGCACATTGTGCTTCTTAGGTATGTAAATTAACATTTTTTATCAAATTTAGGAAGGTTTTGGCCATCATTTCTTCAAATATATTTTTTCTGCACATCTCTGTTTCTTCTACTTCTAGAGCTCCATTACATATATTTTGGTGCATTTGATGTTGTTTCACACTTTTCTGTGGCACTGTTCATCTTTTTAAAAGATTTTATTTATTTGAGAGACAGAGAACACGAGCAAGGGGGAGGGGCAGGTGGAAAGAGAGAAGCAGGCTCCCCACTGAGCAGGGAGCCCAACATGGGCCTAGAACCCTAGGATGATGACCTGAGCCAAAGGCCAATGCTTAACCAAATGAGCCACCCAGGGGCCCTGGCACTGTCCATTAAAAAAAAAAAATCATTTTCTCTCTGCTTGTCTTATTGGAAGATTTCCATTGAGCTGTCTTCAAGTTTATTTATTCTTTCTTTCACCATCACAAATCTTTTCTTTAGACTTGCTGGTAAAATTTTCATTTCAGTTATTGTAATTTTTCATCTCAGAATTTCCACTGTGTTGTTTTTAAAAACAATTTCTTTCTCTTAATGATATTCTCTACTTGAGCACTGTCATCATTTATTCCTTTAATTATTTAGATGTGGTTTCCTTTATTTCTTTGAAATATATATATTTAAAATAGTTTTCTTGTACATCTTTGTCTGCCAATTCCATTGTCTGAGATTAGTCAGAGATAGTTTCTACTGCAGTCAAATGCTCTACCACTGAGCTATACCCCCCGAGATAGTTTCTACTGATTGCTTTATTTCCTAAGTATTATTCACACTATTTCTTTACATATCTGGTAATTCTTTTGTATAAAAGTTGGCATTTTAGAAAACATTTTGCAGGAACTGTGGATTCTTGTTCTTTCCCCTGAGAGTTATTGTTGTTGTTGTTTGTTTTTTGTTTAGTAAACTAGTCTGGACTAATTCCGTGGTGTTCATCTTTCTGACAATGTGCAGCTGCGGGTGTCTATGCTCACTTTATTTATTTGTTTGTTTGTTTATTTTTTGTAAGCCTGGCTTTCTAGAAGTTGCTTCTGCTTCAGCATATCTTAGTTGTCAGCCAAAGATTAGTCAGAGGTTCTGTTCAAACACCTTGAGCCAATAAGGTTCCCACTCGTTGCTAATATATCTATGCATAGTTTGGGGAATGTATTCAAAGTTCAGGCCATTTTCAAGTCCCCTTTAGCTTTTATTTCTCTTGGGCCATCTCACGTGTCCACATGTGTGGACACTCTTACGGTCATCCAAGAATGTATGGATGGCTTAATTTCCCTCTGTTTTCTCCTGCACATGTTGCAGCCTTCCAGTAAGCCTGGAGAGCTCATTAAGGTTCTCCATTTGTATCCTTGTTAAATTTCTGACTAGTCTTTTGGTCCTTTGCTTTCCCTAGCCAAGACTGAAGCCTCAGAGTAGTTGGTTCACTGGTATTCCCCCCATCCTTTTTTGCTACCTAGATGCTAGATGCTACTCTTCCTGATAACATTGTTGGGTGTAGGGGTTTTTGTTTGTTTTTGCATTCTGCTCCAAAGAAAGTAAGTCTCCCTCGCAGTGAGTCTTGGTTTTCAGGGCTTGCCCCACCCTTATAAAACTGAAACTGACCCAGCTGGGTGGGGAAGTAGGAGCAGTCCCAGTAATAAGGCCACATACTGCATCATTCAGTAGTTTTTCATGACTAAATTCTAAGTTTGTTGTCTTTTTGTCAATTTTTGGAGTCCTGAAATCATTGGTTTTTGACAATTTTTCTCCAGTTTTATTGTTTTGTTTTATTTATGGAGAAGAAGATTTTCTGAGCTCCTAACTTTCCCATGTTGGAATCCCCATCTTCCTAAGAATCTTAATTCTTAGCACTATGAAAGATATTCTTTTGAAGAAACAATGTTTTCATTCAAATTAGCATCCCAGCAATCAGTTCTGGAAAGATGCTCAAGGGTAGCTCTATGTTGGCTCCAGATAGCTGTCTTGATTAACTGAACATTTTTGTATTGCAAATGCTAGTTTCCTTTTACATGGAACTGCTGGAATAAGCCAGCCCTTTCTCTCATCAACATAGCAAATAAAGCCTTTCCCTTCTCAACACTGTTGAGTTATTAGTATCACTTGTCTAGTATTTTACTAGTCACAAAGTCATTCCATAATCCTTCCCTCATTTCCCTTTTTTTTTTTTTTAAGATTTTTTTATTTGACAGAGACAGAGATAGCGAAAGCAGGAACACAAGCAGTGGGAGTGGGAGAAGGAGAGCAGGCTTCCCACCAAGGAGGGAGCCTGATGTGGGGCTCGATTCCAGGACCCTGGAATCATGACCTGAGCCGAAGGCAGACGTTTAACGACTGAGCCACCCAGGCGCCCTCATTTCCCTCTTTTTACACATAGCACCATAGCACTAGAAGGGCCGTTATTAACACTGTTCCTCTGTTTTAGATTGCAGAAGATATTGCTAAGAGCTCAGGCTTTGGAACAGCCTGGAATTCAGTCTGAATTCAGAGCCAGCAACTAAGAGCTTTGTGATCTCAGGTGAGCAACTTTGCCTTCCTAAGCTCCAGCATCATGATGACAATATGCACCTCAAACATGGTTATGTAGGTGATGGAAAATTATGCATGTAACACTCTTAGCATTTTGTTCAATAAGTAGTAGACATCATTACAGATGAGGAATCAATCCCAGAGGAATGAGATGATTTATATGAGGTCATATAACTAGTGAGAGGCAGAGATAGGACTCCAGTGCTTTCCACACAATTATTTTGAGTTGGGCAAGTAATCCATTTCACAGAAGAGGTAAAGTGAGGCATGAAGAAGCTACTTGTTCTTTTTACCCAGTAATTCTGGAATGTACCATAACCTCTTGAGACTGGAGCTCTGGTTTTCTGAATCCATGTACACATTTGCAGGATGGTGCCCAAGGAAGAAGTAATGATATGGAAATGATCTTACAAATAAAACTAAGACATCATTTTGACTTGGTCACAGATTGGGTGAATTCCCCAGAAAGTGGACTCTGAGGTAGAGGCTAGTTTGCAGAACATTTATTATTTATGCTTTCAGGATCAACATTTTAAAAGAGGGGAAGGAAGCAGGACTGGGCAGAGACATTGAGTAGGGAAGTTTAACAATGACTACAGCCAGCCACATACATTAGGGTCTGTGGAACTCAGATGGCCTTTCAGAGTTGCTCTGACTTGGGATAAGAGAGTTGGGTTTTAGGCTCACATGTTGATCAGTTATTGGATGCTGGGACCAATCTGTAAAGGCACCTAGTATGAACTGACTGTCTGCAGCCAAGGCAATCTCCAAAATGGTCTGGGACTGAGGGTTGCCTGCCAATTGTACCTCCAGCAGCTGGGATAATGATTCTTCATTCCTGAAGAGGGATCTAGGTGGCACATTCTAGCATCCACCACAGACCTGAAGTTAAGAAAAGCAGAGGAAGGTTATGTGTGGATAGAGACCATGTGCACAGGATGATCATCCAGTGGCTGTAAAGGTGGCCAACAGGGCATCAGAGATGGAGTATCAGCTCTGACCTGATCTCAGGAGATTCATGTGTACCCTGACCTTTCATTATATGAGTTGTTCATGAACTGTGGCTAGGGAAGTTGATGAATTGGAAGTACCAAACACCATGAAAGATTGGCGAGCAATGAGGAGGGATTGTTTAAATCTGAACACAACATAGTCCAATCCAGAGTTTCTTTATTCCAGCCATGAAGACAGGTGAAATTTTCCAGGAGGTGTCTTCTATGGAGAAATTGAACCAGAGAGGTCTGACTTCCAGGCATGAGGTAGGAGTAATATACTGGAATGTTGGGTGAGAGTTTGAATATTGAAACCCTTAGCCCCTTTATTTTCACAGAACTCCTATTGATGGAGAATTCTCATTTCATTCCTATCCCTTCAAGGCAGGGGATTGTAGAAACACCTGCCCCAGAGAAAAGATCTCCAAATACTGACATTTGGGAGAACCCTAACTAAGAAGATGGCACATTACCTGATCAGTTGACAAACAGCAGTTTTCAAAGTGTGGTCCATGGACCTCCTAGGGGACCCCAAGATTCTTTAGAAGATCCAAAGATTAAGTTATTTTTATAATTTATTATTTGTATAGTATATTTCAGATGCTGTTTGCCTTTTTAAATGTGTTAACCTTCACACAGATGGTACAAAGCAATAAGCAAAACTATTGATCCATTTAGCATGAATCAAGGTAGTGGCACTGAACTGTACTAGTAGTCATTCTTTACTGCCACACACTTAAAAGGGTTTTTCTAAAAAAAGCCAGTGTCACTTAAGATTTCTGTTGATGAAATAAAATTTATTAATTCTATTTAAATCTTGATCCTTGAATACATGACTTTTTAATACTCTGTGTGACAAAATGGGAAGTAGCAGAAAGCATTTTTGAGCAATTATTTGTGTTTGTGATTGAAGTAGCTGATTTTTTCTCATGGGAAAACCATTTCTTCCTTGAAAAACTACTGACAGATAAAAATATGAATACTCAGACTTGGGTATTTGGCAGACAATTTCTCAAAAATGAGTAAGATGAGACTGTCATCTCTGACACTATATGTTCCTAATGATACAATTTCATCTTTCAAGCAAAATTTAGAATTATGGAGATTTAAAAAAAGAATTGTGGAAATTCGTAAATGTGTGAGAGTTTGGCACTTTCCCAATATTTAGATATGTTTCTTATTAGGTCATTGGTGATATTAATGATATTTTTTGATATTATATAATGAAATGTGTTAACATTTGAAAGACCTACATATCTCAGTAAACCAGTATTTTCCAAATAACCAATGCATGATGTAATAAAATCATGTATAAAAGATCTATTCAAAGTGTAAAAATAGGCTAATGGATTTTAAAATTATTATTGAAGTATAATTGACATACAGCGTTGTATTAGTTTCAGGTATAAAACATACTGACTTGACAATTTATACATTACTCCCTCACCATGATAGATATAGATATTGGTCACCTTACAAGGTTATTACTGTATTATTGACTGTGTTCTCTCTGGTGTACTTTTCATCTCCGTGATTTTTCATCTCTGTATTTTATAACTGGAAGTTTGTACTTCTTAATCCTCTTTATCTGTTTGACCCACCCCTACCCGCCCCTCTGGAAACCACTAGTTTCTTCTCTGTATTTAAAAGTCTGTGTGTTTGTTCATTTGTTTTGGTTTTTAGATTTCACATATTAGTGAAATCGTATGGTATTTGTCTTTTTCTGTCTGATTTATTTCACTTAGCATAATACCCTCTAGGTCCATCCATGTTATTGCTAATGGCAATATCTCGTTATTTTTATGGCTGAGTAATATTCCATTGTATATATACCACATTTTCTTTATCCATTCACCTACTGATGGACACTTGGGCTGCTTCTTTTTCTTGGCTATTGTAAATCATGTTGCAATAAACATAGGGGTGCATGTATTTTTCAAATTAGTCTTTTCATTTTCTTTGGGTAAATACATAGTAGTAGAATTACTAGATTATATGATATTTCTATTTTTAATTTTTTGAGAAACTTACATACTGTTTTCCACAGTGGCTGCACCAGTTTGCATTCCCATCAACAGTGCCCATGGGTTCCTTTTTCTCCATATCCTCATCAACATGTTTTTTTGTCTTTTTGATTTTAGCCATTCTGACCAGTGTGAGGTGATAGCTCATTATGGTTTTGATTTGCATTTCCCTGATGACGAGTGATGTTGAGCATCTTTTAATGTGTCTATTGGCCTTCTGTATGTCTTCTCTGGAAAAATGTCAGTTTAGGTCCTCTGCCTATTTTAAGATTGGGTTGTTTGTGTGTTTTGTTTTTTTGTTGTTGTTGAGTTGTATGAATTCTTTACATATTTTGGATACTAACCCCTTTTGAGTATATCATTTGCAAATATCTTTCAGTAGTTTGCCTTTTTGATTTATTGATGGTTTCCTTTTCTGTGCAAAAGTGTTTTATTTTGGTGTAGTTCCAATAGTTTATTTTGATTTTTTTTCCCCTTGCCTGAGGAGACATATCCATAAATATATTGCTAAGACTGATGTTCAAGAGATTACTGTCTATGTTTTCTTTTAGGAGTTTTTTTGGTTTCAGGTCTCACATCTATGTCTTTAATCCATTTTGAGTTTATTTTTATGTATGATGTAAGAAAGTGGTCCAGTTTCATTCTTTTGCATGCAGCTGTCCAGTTTTCCCAGCACCATTTGTTGAAGAGACTGTCTTTTTTTTCCATTGCATATTCTTACCTCTTTTGTCTAGATTAATTGACCATATAAGTGTGGGTTTATTTCTGGGTTTTCTATTCTATTCTATTGATTTATGTGTCCATTTTTGTGCCAGTACCATATTGTTTTGATTACTATTAGCCTAATGGATTTTAATGTAAACAATATGAGAATTTATTGATAGGTATTCAGATTCCACATTGCATTCCTCTAAGAAACCACCAGTTGTTGAATTTCAGCATAGTATCAAAGTAGAATACCCATAATTATCTTTAAAAACTATTAAAACAAGGAGTGCCTGGGTGGCTCAGTCTTTAAGTGTTTGCCTTTGGTTCAGGTCGTGATCCTGGGGTCCTGGGATCAAGCCCCATGTCGGGCTCCCTGCTCAGCGGGAAGCCTGCTTCTCCCTCTCCTACTCCCCCCTGCTTGTGTTCCCTCTCTCACTCTCTCTCTGTGAAATAAATAAAATCTTTAAAAAAACTATTAAAACAACTCCCGCATTCCAACTACATATTGGTATGAGGCTAGATTTTGATCATATACTTCAACAAAAAAAGTGTTATCACCACAAACTAAAGAAGTAGATATGAGAATGTACTTGTCTTCTTTTAAGTCAGATATTAAAGAGAGATTTGCAAATGTAAAACAGTGCCACTCTTTCACCATTGTTTTGTTTTGAAAAAATAGTTATTTTTCATAAAATCCACTTTAACATGTAATATGCTTATTATTATTTTAATTATTTTAAAATTTTCTCAGTCTTAATTTTTAATGTGTAAATAGTGATAGACTTAACCCATTTAAACAGAAATTCTTTGGTATCTTCAATAATTTTTTAAGTGTCTAAAGGAGTCCTGAAACCAAAAAATTTTGGAGCCGCTACTCTGGAGATTACCATATACATATGTAACTTATCACTGTCTACCTTTAAAATATAATATGTTGTTTCATGGGCAATATAGGAACTTTATACAGGGTATTTCTAACTGGCACCCTCCCATACTCTGTGCCTTTGTTGTCATATATGTTACTTCACTATAGACTAAAATCCTCATGTTATGTTGCTATTTTCACTTATACAGTTTAGGAATCCATAGACTAGGTGTGCTGCTCAGATCTGCCTTTAAGAAAACACTCACTGTTCAGCTGTGAGAAGTGCAATTATTTGAGAGCCTCTGGTTAAAGAACATCCAGGACCTGCCTCAGCTTTAGAACTGAGGTCATGGTTCCTTAGGCAGCCTGCAGCTGATGAATAAGCATGGTGGGCTGGCCAGGACTTGACCATTCCAGCACAGTGCATGGCTTCTCTGGTGGGTTTGCTTTGCTATGGAGCTCCCTATTAGACTGGCTAAAATTTCAAAAGAACTTCCTGCCAAATCCTGCTCCCTTTCCCATTCCTTTCTCAGATGTTCAACTTACATTGTGGTCTAAAGGCTTCCCCTGCCAAATTCTGAGCCCTCTTCTTATCTTTCAAAGACATCACCCTCAATAAACCTCTTGCACTCCTAACTCTATCTTGTCATTTACTTTCTGGAAGATCCAGCTGACACAATGGTATGTCTTTCAAAAAGATATTACTTTGTCTGGTGTTTCATTTCTCCCTGTAGAACTGAGTTTCTCTCTGGTATCCTTTCTTTTTTACCCTAAAGGACTTTTCACATCTTGTATAGGTCTGGTGTACTAGAGACAAAATCTTTCAGCCTTTGTCTGATAGTATCTTTATTTTGCCTTCATTTTTGAAGAGTATTTTCACTGGATATGGAATTGTAAGCTGACAGTCTGTCTTTCATCTCTTCAAAGATGTGCTTCCATTGTCTTCTGGCTGTCATTGCTTCTGATGAGATGTCAGTCATTTTTCTTCTCACTGTTCCTGTACATGTATTATGTCTTTTATTTTTTTTCCCTGGCCGCTTTCACAATTTTGTTATCTTTTGTTTTTAGCAGTTTGACTAGACTGTGACTATATGTGGACTTCTTTGCATTTATCTGTTTGTGTTTCATAGGTCATGTTGGATTCATGGGTGGCTATATTTCACTAATTTTGTTAAATCTTGGCCATCATATCTTCAAATATTTCATCTGTCCCATTCTTTTTCTTGTACTTCAACAACACATAGGTTAGACTGATATTGTGTCACATGCTTCAGAGGCTGTATTCCATTTTTAAAAAACAGCTTTATTGAATAATAATTGACATGTAATAAATGACACATATTTTAAATTTTTTTTATTTAAGTTCAATTTAATTAACATATACTGTATTATTAGTTTCAGAGGTAGAATTTAGTGATTCATCAGTTGCATATAACACCCAGGGCTCATTACATCAAGTGTCTTCCTTATTGCCCATCACCCAGTTGCCCCATTCCCCCACCCACCACTCCTCCAACCCTCAGTTTGTCTCCTAGAGTTAAGAATCTCTTATGGTTTGCCTCCCTCTCTGTTTTTGTCTTATTTTTCCTTCCCTTCCCCTATGTTCATCTGTTTTGCTTCTTAAATTCCACATATGAGTGAAATCATATGGTATTTGTCTTCCTCTGACTGACTTATTTCATTTAGCATAAATAACACATATTTAAAACATACACTTTAAATCTGATAAAGTATACATTAAAATTTGATATAAAATTTAAAATTTAGTAAGTTTTTACATATGTATGCCATACATAAAACCATCACTCCATCATCTCCAAATGTTTCCTCATGCCCCCTCAATTTTAGCCATTCCAATAGGTTTGTGGTAGTATTTATTGTGGTTTTCATTTGTATTTCCCTAATGACTAATGATGTTGAGTTTCTAATTCATGTGCTTATTTGTTATCTGTACATCTTCTTTGGTAGAATTTCTGTTCAAACTTTTGCCCATTTTAAGAAATGAGTCATATGAGTCCTTTTTAATTGAGTTTTGAGTGTTCTTTCTACATTTGGATATGAGTTCTTTTTCAGATATTTGATTTGCAGATACATTTTTTTTTTCCAGCCAGTGGTTTCTTTCCCATTTTTCTTAACAAGGTCTTTTGAAGATCAGAAGTTTTTTATTTTGATGAAGACCAATTTATTAATTGGTTTTCTTATGGATCATGCTTTTGATGTTGTATCTAAGAAATCTTTGCCTAACCTAAGGTCATAATGATTTTCTCTTGTGTTTTATTTATAAGGTTTTGTTGTTGTTGTTCCTTAAGCTTTTTGTTTTAAGATAATTGTAGATTCACATGCAACTTCAGAAATAATACAGAGGGATCACAAATACTCTTCACCCATTTTCCACAGTGGTAACGTCTTACATAATTGCACTATAATGTCACATCCAAGAAATTAACATCAGTACAACCCATCAGCCTTGTTTAGATTTCATGTTTTCCAGGCCCTCATTTGTGTGTGTGCATGTGTGTGTGTAGTTTTATGTGATTTTATCACATGTGTGGATTCATGTGACTAGCACCACAGTCAAGATACAGAAGAGTTTCATCATAAGGATCACTGTCCTTTTATAGCCACAGCTACCTTTCTTCCTCCCTCTTCCTCATCCCTGATAATCATTAATGTGATCTCCATTTCTATAATTTTAGCATTTCCAGAATATTATGTAAGTGAAATTATTTTTTAAAGATATCTAAAAATAGGGGCACCTGGGTGGCTCAGTCCTTAAGCATCTGCCTTCGGCTCAGGTCATGATCCCGGAGTCCTGGGATCGAGCCCCACATCAGGCTCCCTGCTCAGCCAGGAGCCTGCTTCTCTCTCTCCCACTCCCCCTGCTTGTGTTCCCTCTCTCGCTGTGTCTCTCTCTCTCAAATAAATAAATAAAATCTTTAAAAAATATATTTAAAAATAAATAAATAAAATATTTAATTATTTCAGTGAGAGAGGGAGAGAGTGCATGAGCAGGGGAAGGAGCAGAGAGAGAGAGAGGGGGGGGAGGCAGACTCCCCATTTAGTGTGGAGCCTGTCCCAGGGCTCAATCTCAGAACCCTGAGATCATGACCTGAGCTGAAACCAAGAGTTGGATGCTCAACCAACTGAGCCACCCTGGTGCCCCTAAGTGAAATTATTTGTATGTTACCATTTGAGGTTGGCTTTTTTCACTTAGCATAATTCCCTTGTATCCATCCAAGCTGCTGTGTTACTATTGATGGCTGAGTAGCATTCACTCATTGTTCCTAGTTTTTGGCCGTTAAGAATAAAGCTGCTGTGAACATTTATGCACATGTTTTTGTATGAGTATAATTTTTTGTTTCTTTGTGATAAATACTACAGAGCATGATTTCTGGGCCATATGGTAGGGACATACTTAGTTTTATAAGAAACTGCCATATTCTGGGTGCCTGGGTGGCTCAGTTGGTTAAGCGACTGCCTTCAGCTCAGGTCATGATCCTGGAGTCCCGGGATCGAGTCCTGCATCAGGCTCCCTGCTCAGCAGGGAGTCTTCTTCTCCCTCTGACCCTCCCCCCTCTCATGCTCTCTCTCTGTCTCATTCTTTCTCTCTCAAATAAATAAATAAAATCTTAAAAAAAAAAACTGCCATATTCTTTTCCAGAGTAATTGTATCATTTTACATTCCCAATAGCAATGCATGAGCAATCCAGTTTTTTCACATCCTCCCCAGCATTTGGTGTTAACACTACTTTTATTTTGCCTGTTTTGATAAGTGTATAGTGATACCTCATTGTAGTTTTAATTTGTATTTCCCTAATGGCTAATGATATTGACCATCTTTTCATGTGCTTATTTGTCATCTGTATATCTTCTTCAGTGAAATGTTTTTTTCTTTTTGACCTTTTTAAAAATTGGGTTGTTTGATTTTTTTTGCTTTTGAGTTTTGAGATATTCTAGATACAAGTCTTTTGTTGAATTTGTGGTTTGTATTTTCTCCCAGCTGGTAGCTTGCTTTTTTATTCTCTTTTACAGAGTGAAAGTTTAAAATTTTGATTGTGTTCAATTTATGAAAGTTCCTTTTTATGAATCATGCTTTTTGTGTCAAGGCTAAGAATTCTAGGCCTAATCCTCCTTGTCTTAGGTCTCAAAGCCTTTTCTCCTTTTTTTGGCTTCAGGTGTAGAATTTAGTGACTCATCACCTACATACAACACCCAGTGCTCATCACAAGTGCCCTCCTCAATACCCATCACTCAGCCCCTCCCCCACCCACCTTCCTCCACAACCCCCAGTTTGTTCTCCAGTCAAGAGTTTCCTATGGTTTGCCTCCCCCTCCACCTCTCTCTCTCTCCCCCTCTTTTGGTAAAAGTTTTATGCATTACATTTAAGTCTGTGATCCATTTTGAGTTAGTTTTTATATAAGGTGTAAGGGTTAGTTTGAGATTCATTCCCTCCCTCCCCAGGAATGTCCAATTGCTCCAGCACTGTTTGCCAAAAAAGCAAATCTTCCATCGCAATACTTTTGCACCTTTGTAAAAAATCAGTTGGGTATTTCAAATAGATCTATTTTGGGATCTCTAGTCTCTTCTGTTGATCTATGCATCTAACCTGCTGCCAGCCCCACACTGTCTTGATTACTGTAACTATATAGTAAGTTCCCACTTTCTTATTCTTTTTAATTGTTTTAGCTATTTAGGTCCTGTGCCTTTCCATTTAACTTTAGAATAAATTCACAAAACCTTGCTGGGGTTTTGCTAGGAATTGCACTGAACCTAACAATGAATTTAGGTAAAATGGACTTTTTTTTTTAAAAGATTTTATTTATTTATTTGAGAGAGAGAGACACAGCGAGAGAGGGAACAGAAGCAGGGGGAGCAGGAGAGGGAGAAGCAGGCTTCCCGCCAAGCAGGGAGCCGGATGCAGGGCTCAATCCCAGGACCCTGGGATCACGACCTGAGCTGAAGGCAGATGCTTAACGACTGAGCCACCCAGCCACCCCTAAAATTGACATTTTTACTGTGTTGTTTTCCAGTTCATGGTCACGGTGTGTCTCTTCATTTATAGGAGTTCTTTGATTCTTTTTTATCAGCATATTATAATTTTCATCATACAGATCCTATACATGTTTAATTAGACTTATACCTAATTATTTCAGTTTCTTTGGAAAAATTTTAAATGGTATTGTGATTTTAATTTTGGTTTCCAAATGTGTGTTGTTAGTATATAGAAATGCAATTCATTTTTGTATTTTATTTTGTATCCTATAACTGTGCTGAATTTCTGCTGTACATTTTATAGTTTTGGGTTTTCTGATTAGGTCTATATTCTGAATTAATTTTTAATATGGTGGGAGGTATGGACTGAAGTTCCTTTTTTTTTGTTTTGCATATGGGTATATAATTATTCCAGCCCTATTTGTTGAAAAGATTATCCTTTATCAACTGAGTTGCCTTTGTATCTTTGTCAAAACCCAGTTTTCTGTATATGTGTGAACCTATTTCTAGACTCTCAATTCTGTCCCATTTACTATTTGTCTATCTTGATGTCAACACCACACTGTCTTGATCGTTGTGGCTTTCTAGTAAGTCTTGAAATTAGATTTTCTTAGTCTTGAAATTACAACTTTGTTCTGTTTTTTTTTTTTAAGTAGTTTAGATTCTTCTAGATTTTTGCATTTCCATATGAATTTTAGAATCAGCTTGTCAATTCCTAAAAAAAAATCTTCTGGTATTTTGGTTGGAGTTTTAGTGAATCAGTAGATCAATTTAGGGAGAATTAACATCTTTTTTTAAAAAAAAATTTTTTTAAAGATTTATTTATTTATTTGAAAGCGAGAGAATGAGAGAGAGAGCACATGAGAGCGGGGAGGGTCAGAGGGAGAAGCAGACTCCCTGCTGAGTAGGGAGCCCGATGCGGGACTCGATCCCAGGACTCCAGGATCATGACCTGAGCCTAAGGCAGTGGCTTAACCAACTGAGCCACCCAGGCGCCCGAGAATTAACATCTTAATAACATTGCATCTTCCTATACATGAACAAAGTATTTTTAAAATGTCTTTTTTTTTTTTTTTTTTAAGACAGGGAGGTGGGAGGAGAGGGAGAGGGAGAGAGAATCTTTGCACCCAGCATGGAGCCCAACACAGGGCTTGATCTCACAACCGAGATCATGACTTAGAGCCGAAATCAACAGTTGGATGCTTGGGGCACCTGGGTGGCTCAGTCGTTAAGCATCTGCCTTCAGCTCAGGTCATGGTCCCAGGGTCCTGGGATCGAGCCCTGTGCCAGGCTCCCTGCTCCACGGAAGGCCTGCTTTTCCCTCTCCCACTGCCCCTGCTTGTGTTCCCTCTCTTGATGTCTCTCTCTCTCTGTCAAATAAATAAAAATAAAATCTTTAAAAAAAAAAAAGAGTTGGATGCTTAACTGACTGAGCCACCCAGGTGCCCCTTAAAACATCTTTTAAAAGCAATGTTTTGTAGTTCTAGATCTTACAGATATTTTTTCATATTTATCTGTCAGAATTTTGTTTTTGGTGATATTATAAATATTATTGTGATAAACTTAATTTCTTTTTTTTTTTTTAAGATTTTATTTATTTATTTGACAGAGACAGACACAGCGAGAGCAGGAACACAAGCAGGGGGAGTGGGAGAGGGAGAAGCAGGCTTCCCGCAGAGCAGGGAGCCCGATGCGGGGCACGATCCCAGGACCCTGGGATCATGACCTGAGCCGAAGGCAGACGCTTAACGACTGAGCCATCCAGGTGCCCCGTGATAAACTTAATTTCTGATCATTCTTTATAAAAATGTTCATTATAAAAACACATTTAAAAGAATCTTTTTGGCAAGTTGCTAAACTTATTAGTTTCCTTGGAATTAATCATTGGATTGTCTACATAGATGGTCATGCCATTTGTGAACAAAGACATTTTTACTTTTTCCTTTCCATTTTGGATACCTTTTATTTATTGTTTTGCACTTATTCCACTGTCCCCCAATTCAGCATTGAACAGAAGTGGTGAGAGTGAACATCCTGGGCATCCTTGTCTTGTTTCTGCTGTTAGAAGAGAAAGTTTTCATTCGGTATGTTATCAACTATAGGTTTCACAGGTTGAGAAAGTTTCCTTCTGTTCATAGTTTGCTGACAGCTTTTACAAATTATGAGTGGATTAGACTTTATCAATTACTTTTTCTGGGTCTGCTTAAATGATCTTTTTTTTCCTCTTTCAAGCTTATTAATATGGGGTTTTACATTGACTTTCAAATGTTAAGTGAATGGCATTTCTGGGATAAACCCACTTGTTTTTGATGTATTATTATTCATTAAAAAATCTTCTTAACACTATTTTTCTACTCTTTACTTTTTGTGTTTCAATTTGAGTACTTTCTGTTGACTTATCTTGAGTTTATCTATTCTTTGCTGTATCATGCTGGTAAGTCCATTGAAAGATTTTTTTATTCTCTGATGTATCTTTTATTTCTAGCATTTCTTTTTGAAGAAAAAAAGCTTTCAACTGTATGCCAAAATTCCCCACTGTTCATGTCGTTCTCTCTTTCCACTAGATTCCTTAAAATAGTCAGCTGTTTTTGTTATTTTAGTTTCTGTTTGTTTGTTCCACTATCGGGGCCAATTCTGGGTCAAGAGTCCTTCCTTTGTTGAAGCTGACAGCTGTGGAGGCCACTGCCTCCTATTTCTTGTAAGATCCTCAGTGTCTTAGAGTCCCTTCAGTCCTCCCACTGTCCCCCAGACTTCGGCAAATGCTGCCTGCCCCCTTGGCCAATTCTCTTGTCTCCCTGACCTGTCCCCATTCTGTGGACCACCACTGCCCCATACCTAGTGTAATGGCCACAGTTCCTGTGGAGTTCTTCTGTTTTCCTTTTTTGTTCTATGTTTTTCAGCCATCTGTGAGTGTCTGTGCCTCAGAGGAAGTCTCTTTCAGCTCTGTTGCTCTGCCCCCAGTCTTTTTTTTTAATTTAATTTAATTTTATTATATTATGTTAGTCACCATACAATACATCATTAGTTTTTGATGTAGTGACCCATGATTCATTGTTTGTGTATAACACCCAGTGCTCCATGCAGAACGTGCCCTCCTTAACACCCAACACCGGGCTAACCCATCCCCCCCCCAAAACCCTCAGTTTGTTTCTCAGAGTCCATAGTCTCTCATGGTTCATCTCTCCCTCCGATTTCTCCCCCTTCATTTTTCCCTTCCTTCTCCTAATGTCTCCATGCTATTCCTTATGTTCCACAAATAAGTGAAACCATATGATAATTGACTTTCTCTGCTTGACTTATTTCACTTAGCATAATCTCCTCCAGTCCCATCCATGTTGATGTAAAAGTTGGGTATTCATCCTTTCTGATGGCTGAGTAATATTCCATTGTATATATGGACCACATCCTCTGCCCCCAGTCTTTCTCAAGAGCACTCAGTGAAAGCCTGTTGAAGCACTCAGTGAAAGCTGTGCGGGGGCACCTGGGTGGCTCAGTTGTTAAGCGTCTGCCTTCGGCTCAGGTCATGATCCCAGGGTCCTGGGATCGAGCCCCACATCAGGCTCCCTGCTAGGCGGGAAGCCTGCTTCTCCCTCTCCCACTCCCCCTGCTTGTGTTCCCTCTCTTGCTGTGTCTCTGTCAAATAAATAAATAAAATCTTAAAAAAAGAAAAAGAAAACAGCTGTGCAGTGGCTGTAGGCTCCCTTTACATCTGGTGCTACTGAAGATTCTAAATTGTCAAACCAGCCCCCGTTTGGCTTTCAGAAAGTCTTCCTACCCATATCTATGGCACCCTCCTCCTCTTCATGCGGCTCTTGCAATGATAAAATAACTGGGGTACCTTTTCTTTCAAGAGGACTCTGTCACTTTCTGTATTTTAACTTAGTAGGTTTCTTGGTGACCTCAGCTTTCTGATGGGCTAAACCATCATTTTGTTGTTGTTATTTCAAATTTTTGTTTAAATTTTAGTTAACATATAGCATAATATTGGTTTTGGGAGTAGAATTTAGTGATTCATCACTTACATATAACACCCAGTACTCATCATAACAAGTGCCCTCCTTAATACCCATCAGCCATTTAGCCATCCCCCCCCAACCTCCCTCCATCAACCCTAAGTTTGCTCTCTGTAGTTAAGAGTCTCTTATGGTTTGTTTCCCCCCCTCTCTTTTTTTCCTTTCCCATCATTTTTTTTAAACCTATGATTTTGTAGGGTATTTGGCTTTTGTTGATGTTATTGATCTTAAGGGTAAGAGAGATAGTTCCCCATGACTTTATGTCCTAATCAGGAATGGAAGATCTTGGTGTCTCCTGAGTCCCAGTCTTAATTGATGCTGAGGTCCAGGGACATTGCCACCCCGTCATCCTGCCATCCTTCCCTTTTGCTTAAGCTGAGGAGGGTCTGGTTGACCTCCTCCCCACGAGCCTGACTGATAGCAGTGGGAAAGGCACTGTGGAACGTTGCGCAGGAGTGGCATGACCCTCTACCAGAAACGCCTCTGCTTCTCTTCTTGCAAAGCAGGGAATTTAAATTCTGCTCACAAATCTCTCAGGAGATTCTTCTGGAATAATGGATGTGAATGAGCTCTATAACATGTACAGTCCACAGACATATATTACTGCTAATGATAAAGTGCTTTTTTCCTGCAGCTTCAATAACTGTGGAGCCTTGGTCTTCTCTCCATTGGTACTTCCATGTTTTGGTTCAGGGCCATCACTTGAAGTTTAGTATCTATTGATGTCCCAGATGAGCACTTTAGGCATCTGTGCTATTCTTATTACGATGTGGCCTATGGATTCCTGCTACCAACCCTTACCAGCTATGTGGTGTTAGAGAAATAGTACAACATCCAAAAGCCCCAGCTTCTTTATTTGTAAGCTGGAGATAAAAATAGCATATAATCCCAGAGTAATAGTAAGAATTAAATACTATGTTTGTGATGTGTATTTGTCACACCAGAAGTGACCTGCCAAGGCCATGTTGTTGGTTTGTATCAGGACTAGACTGGAACCCGCATCTGGGATGCCTTCGGCATTGTTTGAAATCACCGAGTTCTGTGGTCTCTGAGTAGCTTCCCTGGGCTCTCTGCCTCACCTTTGCCTCGTATTCCAAAAGACCATGCTTTTAAGGTCTCTCTCCTGCCCCCAAACCTTTGCTTGTTCTTCAATGCTAGGAGCTCTCTCTAGATTAATTATCTTAGCATTCAAGTCTCCTGACAGTCCTGCACAAAACTTACCTGTCTGTCAAGTACACCTAATTGTTATGTTTAGCCCATGCATGCTCTGGCTGTGCCTTGAACAGTGGGCAAGCTAAGGACAGGCAAAGACAGAGAGGGCTGTTGCAGGTTGTGTGGGAGAGAACATTTCTAGGGGGAACATAATGGGAGCAGAGGCCAGGGGACAGGTAAGCAAGGTTGCATGTGTGTGAAGCGGGAGCAGGCTACTGGGCTGCATGAAAGATGTGTATTGTAGAAGGTGAGGCTAGAGTATCATCCACAGCTGGACTGTTGGGACCATAAGTGTAGGTCTAGGATACCTGGCTCTTATTCAGTAGGTGAAGAAGAATCTACCAAAGTGGTTTGAAAGGAAAAGACATGGGCATCTGCATTCCCTGCTGGGCATCTTTCTCCTGGTTTTGCTCCAACCATCTCAGAGGTCATTCAGAGTAGATTCTAGATGTTCCCCTCCCTCTTCATGCCCCTCGTGGGCTCTGCAAGACCCAGCCTCACCTACCATCAGGAAGGTAATGTCTGCACACTCACACTGCTGAGACTGAAGACCCAAGAAAGGCACAGACTATGACCACAAGGTCTCAGCTTCTCCTGCTTGTCCACATAGATCTCTCTATGGTTTAGTTTCCTCAACTGTGAATTTGGGTTAATAGCACCTACTTTGGTGGGGTCCTATGTGGATTAAATGAGATAATGTAAGAAAAGTGCATAGCACCGGGTCTGGCATGAAGCCAGCCTCCAGGAGAACCTTCTGCTCTGGGCTTCCCTTGGCCAGTCTTCCCTCTAGTATGTCCCACTCACAGACAGTGTGGTCTGAGGACACAAAGCAGCTATTCTCCCCTTGTTCAGTATTTGGGCATCGCCTGAGAGGTAAGCCGCCCAATTTCTGCCTTCAGGAAATCACAGGCAACCCATGAGCAGAACTGAGATGACTGGCAGTCCAGGTTTCTAGCTCATTCAGGAGCATGTAGAAGGATAGTTCCTTCCTTCCTCTGTGGCCCCAGTGGGTTTGCTAGGATAGCAGGGTGACGCAGAGGAAGACAGTCTGCATCTAGTGACATCTTGTGACAGCTCTGTGAGTCACCGCTGGGGAACTTGGGCAGATTTCTCCACTCCTCTGATCCTATTCCTTCACTGAAGTTGGGCTGATGGGAGGGGTCAGTGAGAGAATACAGGAAAAGTGCTGCATATTGGCCAGCCCGGCCAGTGCCCACTGGGGATGGCCTCTTCCCCCATGGATTCCCCATGAGACCTGACTGAGGAGAGGAGCAGTCAAGGATGGTCAGAGGCTCCTTCTTGATCGGGGCCTTGCTGTGATCTGGACCTCTGTGATGGGGAAGGAGTTCTGCAACACCCATGTGCCATGTGGCTGTCCATCTTGGGGCAGAGGCAGGGGCACCAGTTCCTTGGCTCTGTGCGAGGGAGGTTCTACAGAGAGTCTAAGCCCAGCACTGTCCAGTAGAAATATAATGTGAATCACATGTGTAAGTTCAAGTTTTCTAAGAGTCGCATTAAAAAGAGTTAAAAAAAAAAAAAAGGTGGAGGGGCGCCTGGGTGGCTCAGTCGTTAAGCGTCTGCCTTCGGCTCAGGTCATGATCCCAGAGTCCTGGGATCAAGCCCTGCATCGGGCTCCCTGCTCGGCGGGAAGACTGCTTCTCCCTCTCCCACTCCCCCTGCTTGTGTTCCCTCTCTCGCTGTGTCTCTCTCTGTCAAATAAATAAATAAAATCTTAAAAAAAAAAGGTGGAAATTTTATTGTATTTTATGTAAACCAGTATATCTAAAATATTGTTTCAATATGTAATCAATGTAAAAATATTATTTTATTTATTTATTTGACAGAGACAGAGATAGCAAGAGCAGGAACACAAGCAGTGGAAGTGGGAGAGGGAGAAGCAGGCCTCCCCACCCCAAGGAGGGAGCCCGATGCGGGACTTGATCCCAGGATCCTGGGATCATGACCTGAGCCGAAGGCAGACACTTAACGACTGAGCCACCCAGGTGCCCAATGTAAAAGTATTATTAACGAGGGACTTTATGTTCTTTTTTCATATTCAGTCTTCAAAATCCTATGAGTATTTTACATGTAAAACAGTCTTAATTAGGACTAGCCACATTTCAAGTGCTCAATAACCATTCTGTGGCTAGTGGCTACCATATTGGACAGATCCAGCATCTAAGACCTGGCCTCTGGGAACAGAGCCATGCTGCCATCTGGTGGTGACACTATCAAATAGCAGCCCGAGCACCCCTCCCCGGGCCAGGTCCCGCAGGGCACCAAGGAAAAGTTACTGCTTCCCAACCTAGGGTGCCGTCAACCTAGTGTGACAGAAAAGGTGGCATAAAGAACCAAACTTCAGAGGCTACCCTGGGATTTTGAAAAACTGAGGATGATACTCAGCCAGAGAGGAGCGAAGGCTCTAGGAACAAGGAGTCATTTCACAGATGTGGAGATTAAGGGGAATGACCTGCTTGGGGTCATGTGATAAATACGCAGCTGCCCTGAGGGGAGGAAATCCTTGACCAGGACACCAGCACCTCTCACCTGGACCATGGAAATTGCTAAAAAAAAATTCTGTTCTTTTTTTTAAAGATTTTATTTATTTGAGGGGGGGTGGGATGGAGGAGGAGCAGAGGGAGAGGGACAAGCAGACTCCGCACTGAGTGCAGAGCTGATGGGGGTCTCAGTCCCACGACCCTGAGATCATGACCTGAGCTGAAACCAAGAGTTGGATGCTTAATGGACTGAGCTACCCAGGTGCCCCAATAGTTTCTTTTTAAAAAAATAAATAAGAATACATTCAATGATTCAAAATCCAAAATGTACAAAAGCAAAGCGTCTCCCTCCCATCCCCACCACTAACTACCCCATTCCCCTTTAGTGAGGCATCACAAACAATGCCATGATTACCCTGTGCACAAATTATACCACATGTGCAAGTATATCTGTAGAATGTTTCTTGAAATGGGATTACTGGGCCCAAGGATATGTGCATCTGATATGTGCATCTGTAATTTTGATAGCTAAGGAATAGCTTTTAAAAAACAGCTTTACTTAGACATAATTTACATACAATAAATTCATGATTTTTATTGTATAATTTGATGAGCTTTGAAAAAGGTATATAGTTGTGTAACCACAACCATAACCAGAATATAGAACATTTCTGTCTCCCCGTAAAGTCACCTTACGGCCCTTTGCAGTAAATCCCCTCACCACCACCCCCAGCTTCTGACAACTGCTGATGGTTTTCTGCTCTATAATGTGGCCTTTTCCAGAATATCTATAAATGGAATGATACAGAATGTAACCTTTTTTGTCCGGTTTCTTTCACTTAGCATATGGATTGTGTGATTCATCCAGGTTCTTAGGCATCATGTATCAAAGTTGTACTCTTTTTTATTGCTAATTTGTATTCTATTCTATGGGCATATCACAGTTTCTCCACTCACCAGTGGATGCGCGTTTAGGTTGTTTCCAATTTGGGGCTATTATGAACATTCAAGTATAAAATCTTCAGTGCTCCTGGATAAATACATAGGAGTAGAATTCCTGGGTAATACAGTAAGTAAATATATAACTTTATGTAAGAAACTGGCATACTGTTTTCTTTAAGAGGTATTTTTTTTTTTTTTTGACAGAGAGAGAGAAAGCACAAGCAGGTTGAGCGGGAGAGGGAGAAGCAGACTCCCGCTGGGCAGGGAGCCCGATGTGGGACTCGATCCCAGGACCCCGGGATCATGGCCTGAGCTGAAGGCAGATGTTTCACCGACTGAGCCACCCAGGTGCCCCTGACATACTGTTTTCTAAAGTAACTGTACTATTTTGCTTTGCCACCAGCACTGAGAGCTCCAGTTACACAAATCCTTACCAACACTTGGTGCAGATGGTCTTTTTAATTTCGGCTATTCTAGTAGATGCGTAGTGTTATCTCACTGTGGCTTAGATTGACATTTGACATGCTACACACTGTCCATGTACTTCTTTGCTGTTTGTATACATTCTTAGGGGAAGCACATTTTCAAATCTTCTGTCCATTTTTTTAAAGATTTTATTTATTTATTTGTCAGAGAGCAAGAGAGAGGGCACTAGCAGGGGGAGCAGCAGGCAGAGGGAGAAGCAGACTCCCCACTGAGCAAGGAGCCCGATGCAGACTCGCTCCCAGGACCCCGAGGTCACGACCCAAGCCAAAGGCAGCCACTTAACGGACGGAGCCATCCAGGCGTCCCCTTCTGCCCATTTTTTAATGGAGCTGCTTGTCTTCTTGAGTTATATCTTTATATATTCTTAGATACATATCCTTTGTCAGATACAAGCTTTGCAAGCATTTTCTGTCTGTGGTCTATTCATAATCTTATCAGTGTCTTTTGATGAACAAGTGTTTTTCATTTTGATGAAGTGCTTCTCTGGTCTTCCTTTCTGCTGTCCTTGGGCTGCTCCTGCTCTTGGCTTCATCACTATGGGGCAAGAAAACCTTTGTTCTGGTTCTCACTGTCTAAGGTGGAATTCTGCATTGGTTCTGGGCTGTGGCTGTTGTCTGAGGCCACGTCTTCCATTAACTGCTTCTTGTCCTAGTCCTCTGTTTTCAGAGAGTTGTCACCTTTTTTGGTCAAGAGATAGTATTATCTTTGTTTTCAGGTTTTGTGTTATAATTTTAAAAACTGATAAAGTCATTGCCCAAAAACCATCAGGAACACACCTGTAGTCAAAGTCATATTTGTTACTCTGCAAAAGGGGAGCACAAAGACCATATGGAACTGTGTGGGGCATCTCAGAATGGGGTAGGGCGGGGGCTGCTACGGGATGTCTGGGGGCTGGAGTTGGGCATAGGATGGTATTGGTAGGGATTATTCAGAATTTATAAATTAGGGACTTAACTATAACAAATAGTGGTCTATTTTTAGAATGTACAAGTCTCTTTAGGTTACTCTTGGGCTGGTTCATCTGTGGTTCTATCTAGAACACATTTAGGTCTGTCAGAACAAACTGGTGTTACAAGAGTTGTACAGAGTTAGTGATGGACATCATAGTTTTGGTTTGGTAGTTTGTTTTGTGAGTCAGTGTATGTTTTGCAAGCTATGCTTTCTTCATTTTTATCTATTATGGCACTCCTGTGGAGTTTTGATTACTGAAGTGCAGGGCTCAGGAATATAAGATTAAGACAATTTACAAAATAAGTGGTAAAGACCCAGAGCTTGGCAGGGGCTACTGGGGCAAGTGGATGGCTATTTGGAAAAAAATACATTCACACCTCTACTACCTGTATTCATGATTCATACCATATACAATGGATTGTAAGTAGATAAAGCGTCTAAATGAATTAGAAGAAAATATGGGAGAATATTTTTATAATGTCAATGTGAGGAAGGTATGTCTAATAAAGACACAAAAGCTAGGACACACTTATACAACAAAAGTATAGAAATAATAATATATAAACATGTATATAATACATATGTTATTCGTTGTTGCTGGTGCTTTTGGAATCATACCCATGAAATTGTTGCTAAATCCAATGTCACGAAGACTTTCCCCAGCATTTTCTTCTAAAAGTTGTATCTTTTTAGTTGTTATGTTTAGATCTTTGATCTATTTTGAGTTAACATTTGTATATGGTATGAGGTAAGGATCCAATTTCATTCTTTTGTATGTGGATAGTTTTCCCAGCACGATTTGGAGAAAGTATTGTCCTTTCCCTATTGAATGGTCTTGGCACACCTGTCAAAAATCAATTGATTATATATGTGAAGGTCTATCTGGACTCTACTCTGTTCCATTTCAGTAATTTATATGTCTGTCCTTCTGCCAGTACCAAATGATTTAGTTACTGTAGCTTTGTAGCAAGTTTTGAAGTTGGGAAGTATGCAACCTTCAACTTTATTCTTATTCCTTTTAAGATTGTTTTGGTGGGGCGCCTGAGTGGCTCAGTCGTTAAGCGTCTGCCTTCAGCTCAGGTCATGATCCCAGGGTCCTGGGATCGAGCCCCACATCGGGCTCCCTGCTCAGCGGGAAGCCTGCTTCTCCCTCTCCCACTCCCCTGCTTGTGTTCCCTCTCTCGCTGTGTTTCTCTCTGTCAAATAAATAAAATCTTAAAAAAAAAAAAAAAGATTGTTTTGGTTATTTGGGGCACCTTGTAATTCCATGTGAATTTGAAGAACAACTTCTCATTCCTGCAAAAAAAAAGGCAGTTGAAATTTTTGTAGTAATTGCATTGAATCTCTAGATTGTTTTGGGTAGTACTGCCATCTTAATGATGTTATGTCTTCCAGTCCATGAATGTGGGATATTTTTCCATGTATTTAGGTCTTCTTTAATTTCTCCCAGCAATGTTGTGTAGTTTTCAGAGTATAAGTCTTTTACCTTCTTGGTTAGATTTATTCTTAAATATTTAATGCTTTTAGATGTTACTGAAAATTGAATTGCTTTCTTAATTCTTTTTTGATTGTTCATTGCTGGTATATAAAAACACAACTGATTTTTGTGGTTTTATTTTGTATACTACAAATTTGCTGAATTTGTTTATTAGGTGTACTAGCTTTTTTGTGAATTATTTGGGATTTTGTGTAATAGGAACATGTCACTTTCTAAGAGAGATAGTTTTACTTCTTCTTTTCCAATTTGAATGTCTTTCATTTCTTTTTCTTGTCTAGTAGCTCCGACTAGAACTTCCAGCAGTGAAATGGGTGTTCCTATCTTGTTCCTGATTTCAGGATGAAAACTTTTAGCCTTTACCATTGAATTTAATATCAGCTATGGGCTTTTCATAAATAACCTTTACCATGTTGAAGAATTTTCTCTTTACTCCTAGTTTTCTGAGTTTTTATCATGAAAAGGTGTTGGATTTTGCCAAATGCCTTTTCTATGTCAATTAAGATGATCATCTTTTTTTTCCTCCATTCTATCAGTGTGATATAGTATACTGATTTTCTTTTTTTAAATTTAAATTCAATTAGCCAAGTTATAGTACATCATTAATTTTTGATATAATGTTCAATGATTCATTAGTTGAATATAACACCCAGTGCTCATCATATCACATGCCCTCTTTAATTCCCATCATCCAGTTACCCCATCCCTCCACCCACCTCCCTTTCCGTACCCTTAGTTTGTTTCCCAGAGTCAAGAGTCTCATATGGCTTGTCTCCCTCAATGATTTCTTCCCATTCAGTTCGCCCCCCTACCCCTATTGTTCTCTGCACTATTCCTTATGTTCCACATATGAGTGAAACCATATGATAATTGTGTTTCTCTGATTGATTTATTTCACTTAGCATAATACCCTCCAGTTCCATCCATGTCAATGTAAATGGTAGCTATTCATCCTTTCTGATAGCTGAATAATGTTCCATTGTATATGTGAACCACATCTTCTTTATTCATCCATTGAAGGACATCTCAACTCCTTCCACAGTTTGGCTATTGTGGATATTGCTGCTATGAACATTGGGGTGCAGGTGCCCCTTCTTTTCACTACTTGAAAAAATGCTCCACATTACTTGCCATCAGAGAACTACAAATCAAAACTACATGAGATACCACCTCACACCAGAATGGCTAAAATTAACAAGACAGGAAACAACAAATGTTGGCAAGGATGTGTAGAAAAGGCAACCCCCTTACACTGTTGGTAGGAATGCAAGCTGGTACAGCCATTCTGGAAAACAGTATGGAAATTCCTCAGGACATTAAAAATAGAGCTACCTTATGACCCAGCAGTTGCACTACTGGATATTTACCCCAAAGATATAGATGTACACTGAATTTCTTATGTGAACCATCCTTGCATTCCTGGGATAAAATTCCACTTGGTCATGGTGAATAATCTTTTAAAGATGCTATTGGAGGGGCGCCTGGGTGGCTCAGTTGGTTAAGCAACTGCCTTCAGCTCAGGTCATGATCCTGGAGTCCCAGGATCGAGTCCCACATCAGGCTCCCTGCTCAGCAGAGAGTCTGCTTCTCCCTCTGACCCTCCCCCCTCTCATGTGCTCTCTCTCTCTCTCATTCTCTCTCTCAAATAGATAAATAGAATCTTAAAAAAAAATTTTTTAAAGATGCTATTGGATTTAATCTGCTATTTTGTTGAGTATTTTTGCATCTGTATTCATGAAGAATATTGGCCTGTAGTTTTCTTTCTTCCTTCCTTCCTTTCTTTCTTTCTTTCTCTTTCTTTCTTCTTCCTTCCTTCCTTCTTTCTTTTCTTTCTTTCTTTCTTTCTTTCTTTCTTTCTTTCTTTCTTTCTTTCTTTCTTTCTTTCTTTCTTTCTTTCTCTTTCTTTCTTCTTTGTCTGGCTTTGGCACTAAAGTAATGCTGGCCTTGTGGAATGAAATAGGAAGTGTTCCCTCCTCTTCAGCTTTTGGGAAGAGTTTGAAAAGGATTGGTATTAATTCTTCTTTAAATGTTTCATAGAATTCACCAGTGCAGCCAGCTTCTCCAGAACTTTTCTGTGTTGGGAGATATGTGGTTACTGTTTCAATCTTCTTACTATTCTATGTCTGTTCAAATTTTCTTTCTTTCTGAGTCAGTTTATGTAATTTGTGTTTCAGGAGATTTGTCTATTCTAGGTTAATTTGGTGTACAGTTGTTCATAGTATCCACTTCTAATCCTCTCTGCAAGATTTTATCTGCAAGATTCATAATAATATGCCCACTTTTATTTCTGATTTTAGTTATTTGCATCTTCTCTCTCTTTTTCTTTGTCATCTTAGTAAGGATTTGTCAATTTTGTTATTTTTTCAAAGAACCAAATTTTAGTTTCACTGGTTTTCTCTGTTGTTTTTCTATTCTTTAAATCTCTACCCTAATTTTTATCATTTCCTTCCTTCTGCTAGCTTTGTGTTTAATTTGTTCTTTTTCTAGTTCTTGAAGGTGTAAAGTTAGGTTAGTGACTTGAAATCTTTCTTCTTTGCAATATAGGCATTTACAACTATGAATTTCCTATTAATTTTGGTATGTTGTGTTTTTGTTCATATTCACTTCTGGATTTTCTAATTTCCCTTGTGGTTTATTCTTTTTCCCATTGATTATTTAAGTGTGTGCTGTTTAATTTTCACATATTTGTGAATTTTCCAGTTTTCCTTGTATAATACTAATTTCATCCTGTTGTGATTAGAGAAGATACTTCATATGATAGTTACTTTTAAAACCTACTGGGACTTATACTGCAGTCACACATATCATCTATCCTGATGTTCCAGGTGTGCATTAGAAGAATTTGTATTGTGTTGTTAGATGGAATATTCTGTATATGTGTTAATTTTAGTTGGTTTATTGTGCTGTTCAACTCCTCTATTTCCTTACCTATGGCTAGTTGTTTATCTATTATTGATAGTGGAGTATTGAAATTTTCAACTATTGTTATAGAACTGTCTGTTTTTGCTTTAATTTTGTAAATTTTTACTTTGTATATTTTGAGGATCTGTGATTAGGTACATACATATTTATTATTTTACATTTTTTTGTTTTATTGAAACTTATTACTAATATATAATGTCCTTCTTTGTCTCTTATAACCTGTTTTGATTTTTTCTACTTTGTCTGATATTAACATAGCAATCCCAACTCTATTTCAGTTACTATTTGCATAGAATATCTTTTTCTGTCTTTTTCCTTTCAAAGTATTTGTGCCTTTGGATCTAAAGTGAGTCTCTTGCAGAAAACATAGAGTTAGATTATGCTTTTTAAAATCTGCCGGGGCGCCTGGGTGGCTCAGTCATTGAGCGTTTGCCTTTGGCTCAGGTCATAACCCCAGGGTCCTGGGATCGAGCCCCACATTGGCCTCCCTGCTCAGCAGGGAGCCTGCTTCTTCCTCTCCCACTCCCCCCTGTTTGTGTTCCTTCTCTCACTGTGTCTCTCTCTGTCAAATAAATAAAATCTTAAAAAAAAAAAAAGCCTCTCTTAGGGGGTATTTTAAAAAATAAATAAAATAAAATCTGTTCTGGGGCACCTGGGTGGCTCAGTCGTTAAGTGTCTGCCTTAGGCTCAGGTCATGATCCCGGGGTCCTGGGATCGAACCCCGCATCGGGCTCCCTGCTTGGCAGGAGGCCTGCTTCTCCCTCTCCCACTCCCCCTGCTTGTGTTCCCTCTCTCGCTGTGTCTCTCTCTGTCAAATAAATAAAAAATCTTTAAAAAAAAAAAATCTGTTCTGCCAATCTCTGTCTTTTGATTGAAGAGTTTAATCCATTTACATTTAAAATAATTACTTAGGAGTAATTTTAAAGAGTGACTTACTTTTGCTATTTGTTTTCTATATTCCCTATAGACTTTTTGTCCTTCATTTCCTCCATTATTGCTTTCATCTGTGTTTAGTTGATTTTTGCAGTGGAATATTTTTATTACCGTATTTCCTTTTGTGCATAATCCTTATTCTTGTATCAAAATTATAAAAATCTAACTTGAATTGGTACCTTAATTTAACTTTTTTACCATACCAAAAAACCTCTGTTTCTATATAGCTCTACTTATTTTATGTTATTATTGTCACAACCTATATTTTTATAAATACCATAGATTAATATGCATTTGCCTTTTAAATCATGTAGAAAATAAAAGGTGGAGTTACAAACCAAAATTAGAATTATACTAGCTTTTACAATTGCCCATGTATTTACTATTACCTGAGATCTTCAAATATTTTTTCATATAGCTTCAAATTACTGTTTAGGGTTCTTTTGTTTCAAACTGAGGGACTCCCTCTTGCTTGGCAGGTCTAGAGTAATTAATGTCCTCAGTTCCTATTTATCTGGGAATGTCTTAATTTCACCTTCATTTTTGAAGGGCAGTTTGTATGGATATAGAATTATTGGTTGACAGTTTTTTATTTCAGCACTTTGAATATTTCAACTCACTGCCTTCTGCCTTCCAAGGTTTCTGATGAGAAATTGGATAATTTTACTGAGAATTTCTTGTATGTGATGAGTTGCCTCTCCTTTGTTTTTTTCATGATTCTTTGTCTTTTTCATTTGACAGTTTGATTATAATGTGTCTTATGTGGGGTCTCTTTGTGTTTATCCTACTTTTAGAGTTAATTGAGCTTCTTGAATTTGTAGATTCAGGTCTTTTGACAAATTGGGAAGTTTTTAGCCATTCTTTATTTCTTTTTTTCCCCTTGTTTTATGTTTCATGTTTTCATTTTTTTACTTTAAAATTTGTTTTATTATGTTATGTTAGTCACCATACAGTACATCATTAGTTTTTGATGTAGTGTTCCATGATTCATTGTTTGCGTATAACACTCAGTGCTCCATGCAATATGTTCCCTCATTAATACCTACCCATCACCAGGCTAACCCATCCCCCTACCCCCTCCCCTCTAAAACCCTCAGTTTGTTTCTCGGAGTCCATAGTCTCTCATGGTTCATAGCCATTATTTCTTCAATTATTCTTTTTGTCATTTTCTTCCTTTGGGATTCTGCAATGCATGCATTGTTCTGCTTGATGGTGTTCTATTGGTTCCCATAGGTTCTATTCACTTTTGTTGAGTCTTTTATCTTTCTGTTCCTCAGACTTTATCATTTCAATGTTCCTATCTTCAAGATTGCTTCTTGCTCAAATCTGCTTTTGAACCCCTCTTGTGAAATTTCCATTTTAGTTACTATAATTTTAGTTCCAGAATTTCTTTTTAGTTCTGTCTTTATATTTTCTGTCTTTTACTGATATTCTCATTTTGTTCATACTTTGCTTTCCTGTCTTTGTCCATGCTTTCCTTTAGCTCTTTGAATATCTTTAAGAGAATTTTTTTTTTTAAAGATTTTATTTATTTATTTGAGACAGAGAGAATGAGAGACAGAGAGCATGAGAGGGAGGAGGGTCAGAGGGAGAAGCAGACTCCCTGCCGAGCAGGGAGCCCAATGCGGGACTCGATCCAGGGACTACAGGATCATGACCTGAGCTGAAGGCAGTCGCTTAACCAACTGAGCCACCCAGGCGCCCCAAAGAGAATTTTTTTAGAAGTATTTTTCTAGTGAGTTTGATGCCTGTGTTTCTTCAGGGCCACTTTCTGTTGATTACTTTTGTTCTCTCAAATGGGCATTTTTTCTTTTTCTTCATGTGCCTTGTGATTTTTTCTTGTTGAAAACCAGACATTTGACTCTTATAATGTGGTAGCTTTGGAAATCAGATTCTCTTTCTTCCCTAGGGTTCGCTACAAGAAAACCCTGTTCCCCTAGCCAAAGGACTGAGAAAAATATGGCTTGAGAGGATAGCAAAAAACTTTAACAACATGTATCTTACCCCAGCCCAACACCATTAGGACTCTCCCTCTCCACCATGGAGTTAGTGGGCTGAGCAAGAAGTTGATCTTTTTTTTTTTTTTAATTTTTTTTTTTTTTAATGAGAGAGAGAGAAAACACATGAGAGGGGGGAGGGTCAGAGGGAGAAGCAGACCCCCGCCGAGCAGGGAGCCCGATGCGGGACTCGATCCCGGGACTCCAGGATCATGACCTGAGCCGAAGGCAGTCGCTCAACCGACTGAGCCACCCAGGCGCCCCAAGAAGTTGATCTTACACCCACCTTCCACTCCATGTACCAAGTGGTGGCACTCTTATTCCCTTATTTCTCCTTTATTTTTGAAGGATAATTTCACAAGGTACAGAATTATGGGTTGGTATTTTATTTCTACCAACACTTTAAAGTATTTCAATTCACTCTCTTCTTGCTTGCATGGTTCCTGAAGAGAAGTCAGATATAATTCTTGTCTTTGTTTCTATATAGATAAGGTGATTTTTTTTCCTATGCCCTCTTTCAGAATTTTTTTCTTTATCTTTGATTTTCTGTAATTTGGATTATAGTACCTCCTGCTTCCACTAAGCAGAGGATGAAATATTAACTCCTAACTTGGTCACACTGACACCACTGACAAGAACTTCAAAGTAGCAACCATAAAAATGATACATTAAGTAATTATAAATTCTCTTAAGACAAATGAAAAAATAGAAAATCTCAGCAGAAAAATACATAATCTTAAAACAAACAAAAAGAGCTGAAATACAATAACTGAAATTAACAATTCATTGATGAGCAAAACAATAGCTTGGATGTTAGATGGAAGAATTAATGAAGTCAATGAGAGATAAATAGAAACTACACAATCAGAACAACATAGAGGAAATAGAAATGAAGTAAAAATAGAAATGAAAAAGAATGAACAAGGTCTCAGTTTTGTGGGACAATAACAAAAAAACCTTGGTGGTAAGCAATCAAGAGGAGGCTGGTAGCCATACGAACGCAACAGCTAATTGTAGGCCAGCTAGTTTACTAGAGAAAACCAGGGGGAAAGACAGCTAAGAAGAACCTTCCAGGGGTTAGAACAAACCTCAAATACTGGCCCCCCAAAATAACTCTTCCTGAATTTAATTACATCTGACTGTGCGGCAGTTTTTACCCCCAGAATTTGTTAAAAACAGTAGAGTGATAAACAGCATTAGTGAAGCTTAACAGATGGGTGTAATACAGAGCATAACAGGGGAACAGCATAACAGAGAGATCAGGGAAGATTTTCCTTTTCAGCAGTTACCCTGCAAAAACTTTTGTTATCCCAGGGTAATTGTGTGAATGCCCAGGACTGTACCCTCTGAGGAGTGACAGTAGAGTCTTCAAACTTCAGAGCAAATAGAATAATCTACTCACTAAATTTCTCTAGCCAAATCACTAAACAAATAAACAAGCAAACAACAACAAAAGAAGCCATAGAGAGGGGATAGGGTAATCAACATTCAGTTATTACAATATATTACTTAAAATGTTCAGTTTTCAACAAAAAATTATAAAACTCGCAAAAAAATGTAACTGTGATTCATACACTGAAAAAATAGCAAGCAAAAAAACCTGCCTGTGAAAGAACCCAGATGTCAGATTTAGCAAAGACTTCAAAGCAGTCATTATAAATCTGTTCAGAGAACTAAAGAAAAACTATGCTTAAAGGAAACTATGATGGCAATGTCATCAAATAGAAAATATCTAGGGATGCCTGGGTGGCTCAGTTGTTAAGCATTTGCCTTCCACTCAGGTCATGATCCCAGGGTCCTGGGATCGAGCCCCACATCGGGCTCCCTGCTCCCTGGGAAGCCTGCTTCTCCCTCTCCCACTCCCCCTGCTTGTGTTCCCTCTCTCGCTGTGTCTCTCTCTGTCAAATAAATAAATAAATTATCTTTAAAAAAATAGAAAATATCTATAAAGAGACAGAAATATTAAAAATAACCATATAGAAATTCTGGAGTTGAGGGCGCCTGGGTGGCTCAGATGGTTAAGCGTCTGCTTTCGGCTCAGGTCATGATCCCAGGGTCCTGGGATCGAGTCCTGCATCGGGCTCCCTGCTCCTTGGGAGCCTGCTTCTCCCTCTGCCTCTCTCTCTCTCTCTGTCTCTCATGAATAAATAAATAAAATCTAAAAAAAAAAAAAAAGAAAAGAAATTCTGGGGTTGAAAAGTACAATAAGGAGAATGCAAAATTTATTAGAAGGACTCAACAGTAGATTCTAACTGGCAGAAGAATCAGCAAACTTAGAAATATACTTATAGAGGTCATGCAATCTCAATAGCAGAGAGAGAAATGGATGAAGAAAAATGAGCAAAGCCTCAGAGAAACATTGAACACCATTAAGTGCACCAAAATATGCATAATACGAGTACCAGAGGAGAGGTGAGAGAGAAAAGAGCAGAAAATAATTAGGAGAAATAGTGGCTGAAAACTTTCCAAGTTTGGTGAAAAACATGTATTCACATATCCAAGAGGCTTAATGAACTCCTAGTAGGAGATCCATACCCAAGTACATCATAGCCAAAATCTCAAATGACAAAAACAAGAATTAGAAAGCAGCACCTCCCCCCACCTACCCAACTCATTACATGTAAGGGAACATCAATAAGATTTAACTAGGTGACTTATCAGTAACACTGGAGGCCAGAACATATTGACATATTCAAAATGATGACATCAAAGTGCTGACATTGGAGGCCAGAACAAATTAACACATTCAAGATGTCAAAAGAAAAAAAAAACTGTGGCAGAGGTCAAAGAGGTTGCTGTCTGCATTCTCCTCTAGGATGTTGATGGATTCCTGTCTCACATTTAAGTATTTCACCTATTTTGAGTTTATTTTTGTGTATGGTGTAAGGAAATGGTCCAGTTTCATTCTTCTGCGTATTGCTGTCCAGTTTTCCCAACACCATTTGTTGAAGAGACTGTCTTTTGTCCATTGGATATTCTTTCCTGCTTTGTTGAAGATTAGTTGACCATAGAGTTGAGGGTCCATTTCTGGGTTCTCTATTCTGTTCCATTGATCTATATATCTGTTTTTGTGCCAGTACCATACTGTCTTGATGATTACAGCTTTGTAATATAGCCCGAAATCCAGAATTGTGATGCCTCCAGCTTTGGGTTTTTTTTTTTTTTTTCAATATTACTTTGGCTATTCAGGGTCTTTTCTGGTTCCACACAAATTTTAGGATTATTCGTTCCAGCTCTGTGAAAAATGCTGATGGTATTTTGATAGGGATTGCCTTGAATGTGTAGATTGCTTTGGGTAGCATAGACATTTTAACAATATTTGTTCTTCCAATCCATGAGCATGGAATGTTTTTCCATTTCTTTGTAGGATTCCTTTTATATAGAATGTCTGGAGTAGGCTAATCCATAGAGACAGAAAGTAGGCTAACATAGACCCAGCAGCAGTAAATTTTATTTGTGAATTTGAGTGACCCTCAAGGTGACTGAATATTTTGTAAAATATTATTTTGAGTGTTTCTGCAAGGGCGTTTTTGAATGAGATTAATGTTTTCATTGGAAAGGTAAAGAAGATTGCCTTTCATAATACGCATGGGCCTCATCTAATCCCTCTTACTTGGCAGGGGGCCAAGTAGGCTTACATAGAACCAAAACTCTGACCCCCTGCCAAGTAAGAGGGAATTCTGTAGCAGACTGCCTTCACATTTCGTCTATACTATCAGAAATTCTGGGTTTCTGCCTACTGGACTTCAGATTGGAACTATACTACTGGCTCTCTTGGGTCTCAAGCCTGCCAGTCCCCACTGCAGACTTTGGACTTCCCAGCCTCCACAATCATGTGAGTCAATTTCTTTTGTACAAAATATGTATGTATAGATATAAATATATCCTATTATTCTGTTTCTATGGAGAGTTCTGACTAATACAGATTTTGGTAATGAGAATAATTCTGGAGGAATAGAATATTTTTCTTCTTTTTTTATTGAGGTAAAATATGCATAAAAATTTACCACCTTCACGTTTTTAAGTGTACAGTTCAGTGTATTAAATACACTCACATTGTTTTGCAGCTGTCACCATCATCCACACCTATAACTTTTGTAAACGAGACTCTGTACCTGTTAAACAATGACCCCCTTCTCCCCTCCCCCTCAGCCTTTGAAAACCACCATTATACCTTCTAATGTTAGCCTACTTTCTGTCTTTATGGATTAGCATACTTTATGATTTTGACTACTCTAAGTACCTCATATAGGTAGAATCACATAGTATTTGTCTTCTGTGAATTGCTTACTTCACTTAGCACAATGTCCTTAAGTTTCATCCATGTTGTAGAACATTGCAGAAGTTCCTTCCTTTTTAAGGCTGAGTAACATGCCATTGTATATATGGACCACATTTTTATTTAAATTCAATTAACCAACATTTAGTACATCATTAGTTTTTGATGTAGTGTTCAACGATTCATTTGTTGCATATAACACCCAGTGCTCATCATATCATGTGTCCTCCTTAATGACCACATTTTGCTTATCAGTTCATCAGTTGATGGAACCTTGGATTGCTTCCATGTTTTGGTGTTGTGAATAACATTACTATAAAAATTGGTGTACAAATATCTCTTTGAGACCCTGCTTTCATTTCTTTCAGTTATGTACCTAGAAGTCGAATTTCTGGGTAATGTGGCAATTCTATTTTTAATTTTTTGAGGAACTTCCATACTGTTTTTCACAGTGGCTGCACCAGTTTGCATTCCCACCAACGGTGTACAAGAGTTCCAATTTTTCCATGTCCTTGCTAACACTTGTTTTCTGTTAGATTCTTTTTTTTTTTTTTTTAAACAGTAAGCATCCTAATGGATGCAAGATGGTATTTCATTGTAGTTTTGATTAACATTTCCCTAATGATTAGTGATATTGAGCATCTTTTCGTGCGCTTATTGGCCATTTGTATATCTTCCTTTGAGAAGAGTCTATTCAAGTCCTTTGCCCCAGTTTTGAGTTGAGATTTGTCATTGTTGGTGAGTTTTAGGGGTGTATATTGTGAATATTAATCTCTAATCAGATATATGACTTGCAAATATTTCTCCCTTTTCATGGGTAGCATTTTTAATGTGTAGATAGTGTTTCTTGAAGCACACAATTTTAAAATTTTCATGAAGCTTAGTTTGCCTATTTTTTCTTTTGTTGCCTATGCCAAGAAATCATTGCTAAATCTAATGTTTTTGTCCCAAGTTTTCTTCCAAGACTTTTATTGTTTTAGATTCTTAAGTACTTTTTGAGTTATTTCCTTGATCTATTTTGATTTACTCCTGTATATGGTGTTAGGTAAGGATTCATACTTTTGCATATGGATATCCAGTTTTTCCAGCACCATTTGTTAAAAAGACTGTCCTTTCCCCATTCATTGGTCTTGGCACCCATGTCAAAAGTCATTTGATAATATATGTAAGAGTTTATTTCAGGCTTTTATTTTACTTTATCATTTTATTTTATTTCAGTGTAGTTAACATACAGTGTTATATTAGTTTCAGGTGTACAATGTAGTGATTCAACACTTCCATACAATACCTGGTGCTCATCACAGAAGGTACATTCCTTAATCCCATCCCTAATTTCCCCCATCCCCCTGCCCACCTCTCCTTAATAACCATCAGTGTGATCTCTATAGTTAAGAGTCTGTTTCTTGGCTTGTCTGTCTCTTTCTCCTTGCTTGTTTGTTTTGTTTATTAAATTCCACATGAGTGAAATCATATGGTATTTGTCTTTCTCTGACTGACTTATTTCACTTAGCATTATACTCTCTAGCTGAATCCAGGACATTGCAAATTCTTCTTGTGGCCAAGTAATATTCCATTATATTGTTTATTCATTCGTTTATTATCTTCTTTATTTATTCATCTATTGATCTTCTTTATTCACTCATCTATTGTTGGGCACTTGGGCTGCTTCTATAATTTGGCTATTGTAAATAATGCTGCTATAAACATAGGAGTGGATGTATTCCTTTGAATTAGGGTTGTTTTTTTGTTTGTTTGTTTGTTTTTGGGGTAAATACACAGTAGCGTGATTATTGGGTCATAGGGTAGTTCTCATTTTAACTTTTTGAGGAACCTCCATACTGTTTTCCAGAGTGGCTGTACCAGTTTGCATGCCCACCAACACTGCAAGAGGGTTGGTTCCTTTTTCTCCACATCATCGCCAATACTTGTTGTTTCCTGTGTTTTTTATTTTAGCCATTCTGACAGGTGCGAGGTGATATCTCATTGTAGTCTTGATTTGCATTTCCCTGATGACCAGTGATGTTGAGCATCTTTTCATGTGTCTATTGGCCATCTGTATGTCTTCTTTGAAAAAATGTCTATTCATGTCTTCTGCCCATTTTATAACTGGATTATTTGTCCTTTGGGTGTTGACTTTTATATGTTCTTTATATATTTTGGATACTAACCCTTTTTGGATATGTCATTTGCAAATGTCTTCTCCCATTAAGTATAGATTTTCTTTTGGTTTTGTTGATTGTTTCCTTTGCCGTGCAGAAGCTTTTTATTTTGATGTAGTCCCAATAGTTTATTTTTGCTTTTGTTCCCCTTGCCTCAGGAGACATATCTAGAAAAATGTTGCTGCAGCTTATGTCAGAGACCTTACCACCTGCACTGTCATCTAAGATTTTCATGGTTTCAGGTCTCACATTTAGGTCTTTCATCCATTTTGAATTTCTATTTGTGCATGGTGTCAGAAAGTAGTCTAGTTTCATTCTTTTGCATGTTACTTTTAAGTTTTCTCAGCACCATTTGTTGAAGGGACCAGTCTTTTTCCCACTGGATATTCTTTCCTCTTTTGTCGAATATTAATTGACCACATAATTGTGGGTTTATTTCTGGGCTCTCTATTCTGTTCCATTGATCTGTGTGTCTATTTTTGTATTAATACCATACTATCTTGATCACTACAGCTTTTTAATATAATTTGAAGTCCAGAATTGTGATGCCTCCAGCTTTGCTTTTCTTTTGCAAAATTGCCTTGGCTATTTGAGGTCTTTAGTGGTTCCATATAAGTTTTAGGGTTGTTTGTTCTAGCTCTGTGAAAAGTGCTGCTGGTACTGTCAATTTTTTGATCCTTTCAAAAAATAATATATTGGTTTCATTGATTATCTCTATTTCATGTATCCCTGCTTTAATCATTATTATTTCCTCCCTTCTGCTAGCTTGGGTTTTGGTTGGTTCTTTTTCTAGTTCCTTAAGTTGTAAGGTTAAGTTGTTGACTTAAGATCTTTCTTGTTTTTTGTTTTTTGTTTTAATGGAAACACTTACAGCTATACTTCTCCTTTAACCCTGTTCTTGCTGTGTCCCATAGGTTTTGGTATGCTGTGTTTTTGGTTTTGTTCATCTCCTATTTCTAATTTCCCCTGTGATATTTTTTGATCCATTGGTTGTTTCAAAGTTTGTGGTTTAGTCTCTATAATTTTTTGAATTTTTCAGTTTTCTTTATGTTATTGGTTTCTAATTTATCCTCTTGTGGATAAATTAGTCAGAGAAGATACTTTGTACAATACGTATCTTTTAAAATCGAATGAGACCAAATTGTGGCCTAATGTATGGTCTATCCTGGAAAATGTTCCATGACCACTTGAGAAGAATGTGTATGCTGTTGTTGTTGGGTTGAGTGTTCTGTATGTGTCTGTTAGATCTATTTGGTATATTGTGTTGTTTAAGTCCTCCATTTTCTTATCTTCTGTCTAGTTTTTGTGTCCATTATGATAAGTGGGGTATTGATGACTCCAATTGTTATTGAAAAACTGTCTATATCTCTCTTCAATTATGTCAGTTTTTGCTTCATATATTTTGATGGTCTGTCAGTAGGTGTGTAAATGCTTACAATTGTTATATTTTCTTACTGTATTGGGCCTTTTATTAATATATAATACCCTTTGTCTCTTGTAAAAAAATTTTTTTTAAATTCAAGTTAGTTAACATATGGTGAATTATTAGTTTCAGGGTAGAGTTTATTGATTCATCAGTTGCATATAACACCCAGTGCTCATTACATTAAGTGCCCTTCTTAATGCCCTTTACCCAATTACCCCATCCCCCACCCACTTCCCCTCCAGCAACCCTCATTTTGTTCCCTATTTTTAAATGTCCCTTATGGTTTGCCTCCCCCTCTGTTTTTATCTAATTTTATTTTTAACTTCCCTTCCCCTAAGTTCATCTGTTTTGTTTCTTAAATTTCACATATGAGTGAAATCATATGGTATTTGTCTTTCTCTGACTGACTTATTTTGTTTAGCATAATACACTTTAGTTCCATCCACATTGTTGCAAATGGCAAGATTTCATTCTTTTTGATGGCTGATGAATATTTCATTGGGTATGTATATATGTATGTATATGTGTGTATATATGTGTGTATATATGTGTGTCTCACATCTTCTTTATCCATTCATCCCTTGATGGATATCTGGGCTCTTTCCATATTTTGGCTATTGTGGACATTGCTGCTATAAACATTAGGGTGCATGTGCCCCTTTGAATCACTATTTTTGTGTCCTTTGGATAAATACCTAGTAGTGCAATTGTGGTGTCATAGGGTAGTTCTATTTTTAACTTTTTGAGGAACCTCAGGAAATAATCAACAAAACTAAAAGGCAACCTATGGAATGGGAGAAGATATTTGCAAATGACATATCAGATAAAGGGCTAGTATCCAAAATCTGTAAAGAACTTATCAAACTCAACACCCCCAAAACAAATAATCCAGTCAAGAATTGGGCAGAAAGCATGAACAGACATTTCTCCAAAGACATACATTGTATTACCTGTAAAGTCCTCGTTTCTGTACACTCTCTGTTTCTTTCTGATCTATGTTACTTTTGGGCTCTCTCTTCCCTTACATGAACAGACATTTCTCTAAAGGGGACCCTTACAGGATCCCCTTTAATATTTGTTTCAGGGCTGGTTTAGTGATCACAAATTATTTTAGTTTCTGTTTGTCTGGGAAGCTCTTTATCTCTCCTTCCAACCTGAATGACAGCCTTGCTGAATAAAGTATTCTTGGCTGCATGTTTTTCTCATTTAGTACCCTGAATATATTCTGCCAGCCCTTTCTGGCTTCCCAGGTCTCTTTGGATAGGTCTGCTGCCAGTCTAACATTCCTACCCCTGTAGGTTAAGAACTTCTTGTCTCAAGCTGCTTTCAGGATTTTCTCTTTCTCTGAAATTTGCAAGCTTCACTATTATATATCAGGGTGCTGATCTATTTTTATTGATTTTGACGGGGTTCTCTCTACCTCTTGGACTTGAATGCCTGTTTTCTTCCCCAGAGTAGGGAAGTTCTCAGCTATGATTTGCTCAAATATTCCTTCTATCCCTCTCTCTTTCTTCTTGCTCTGGGACCCCAATAATTCTAGTACTGTTTTACTTTATGGTATTACAACTTCTTTTTTTAAAATTTAATGTAATTTTATTATGTTATGTTAGTCATCATACAATACATCATTAGTTTTTGATGTAGTGATACACGATTCATGGCTTTCATATAACACCCAGTGCTCCATGCAGTACGTGCCCTCCTTAATACCCATCACCAGGCTAACCCATCCCCCCACCCCCACCCCTCCCCTCTAAAACCCTGTTTGTCTCTCAGAGTCCATAGACTCTCATGGTTCATCTCTCCCTCCGATTCCTCCCCCTTCATTTTCCCTTCCTTTTCCTAATGTCCTCCATGCTGTTCCTTATGTTCCACAAATAAGTGAAACCATATGATAATTGACTTTCTCTGCTTGACTTATTTCACTTAGCATAATCTTCTCCATGTTGATGTAAAAGCTGGGTATTCATCCTTTCTGATGGCTGAGTAATATTCCATTGTATAGGGGCACCTGGGTGGCTCAGTTGGTTAAGCGACTGCCTTTGGCTCAGGTCATGATCCTGGAGTCCCAGGATCAAGTCCCATATCGGGCTCCCTGTTCAGCAGGAAATCTGCTTCTCCCTCTGACCCTCCCCCCTCTCATGCTCTCTATCTCATTCTCTCTCAAATAAATAAATAAATAAATCTTAAAAAAAAAATTCCATT